>NW_026606129.1:28732500-29147500 GCF_029834395.1 Sorex fumeus
TAAGTATATGGAAAAAAAAGAATAGAGAATATCAAGTTAAATATTGTTTCTTAAGATGATCTTTGAATGCATTTTCCTTTTTGTAATTTTCATTAAACTGTGCAAATAGTGAACTAATTTGGAACACTAATTTAACATATTACATACATATATGCCTGCTTTTCGATTCTCATAGGATCATTATGAAGATTAAACAAGAGGTTGAGTAAGTTGTATATATTTGATAAACTGGAAGAAAATTCAAATGCTGTCATTAAAAAGCCAGATCAGAAAGTCTTGTAATCAAGCCAGGTAAAACAGGGGCCAGGATGACTGTGAATGGTTGGAAGCTTACCACAAGTGTATGAGGGTTAAAAGGGCAGTTAGGCTAGAGAAGGGACAAGTATAAGAATAGAACTGAGTGTTGAAAATAGGTAAAAGGATATCCATGATAACCTTTCAGCATCTGTACTGCAAACCATAGGCCCAAAAGGAGAGAAAGAGAGAGAGAGAGAGATTGAGAGAGAGAGAGAGAGAGAGAGAGAGAGAGAGACTGCCACGGAGGCAGGTGGGAGTGGGGTGGGGTGCAGGAGGGAAACTGGGGACATTGGTGATGGGAAATGTACACTGGTGAAGGAATGGATGTTAGAACACAAACTGAAAACCAATCATGAACAACCTCATAACTGCATCTCACTGTGATTCAATAAAAAAGTTTAAAAAAAAAAAGAGAAAGTCTTGTATTCAAATAAAGAAAACTCAGGACAAGCAGGTTGGCTTGCTCTTCTTACCCGCATTGGTGAGCTAGGCCAGAGAGAAGCAAACTAGTGGCCCATGGCCCAAATCCTGCCTGCCAGATTTTTCTTTTTTTAACTCAAAAACATTAAGGAAAACTATGATCTCATTTCAGCTAAAAATTATGAAATTTGACTTTTGGTGTTATAAATAAGTTTGTTGGAACCCAGTTAACAAATTATTGGCAAATTGGCTGTAGTTGTTTTCTTGTACAACAGCAGAGTTGAGTTGCCATAGAGACTATATGGCCCACAATACTTAAAATATTTACTATTTGTCCTTTTTAATAGAAGGATTTTCTCAGCCCTGATCTTGGCCAACTTGGGTTCTACAAATTTTATCCTGGTTCAATGGAAATTTTGTGCTATAGATTTTTTCCTCAGTTGCCCTTAAATCTCTCAAAATACTGTATTTTCTTAATAAAAGTGAGTAAATTAACATTTTAATGTTAAAATCAATACATGCTTTCATATAATAAAAATATTTTAAAATATTAGGAATGGTGATATTTACTAACTGGCAAAGCATGTTCAGGCAGCCTGTTGGTGGGAGGGTAGGACTTACTATGTGGAGATCTATCTAGCTTCTGCTTATGTTCCCTCTGTAATAAGGAAGCTGATGAGATGGGTTCTGAGCCCCTTCTAATTCTACTTTTTTACAATCACGTGTCACTTGGTGGTCCTTTAGTGATTGTTATGAACATCCTGCTTTTTCTGTGAGCAGACTGACTATGATATGTCATTAATGGAATTTAATGCCAGAAATAAAAACTTCAGTGCTTGAAGTCACAGGAAACAGGTGACACCCTGTGTTCCATCTGAAAGAAATGGCTTTAACTAGGCTTTATTTGGTGATTATTGGTGCTATATTTTTTATATTTTTTGATCACTTGATCACTTGACATCCTGTTACTCATCAATTTGTTTGAGCGGGTGCTGGTAATGTCTCCACTTGTCCCTGTTGCATGCTAGTATAGTTCAATGTTGTCTGATTGCTCCAGGAGCATGAAAAGCCTCAAACTGTTCAGTCTTGACAAAGAAGTCCAACCATCTCGTAGGTGGGCGGCTACACGGTTTTGAAGTTCCTTGAAATCCAGTCAATAATGGCTCTAGTTCAGTGGTCATCTCCAAATCACATTACATGTCCAGCCCATCTGATTTTTGATACCTCGGCAAATGAGACAGCATCCCTGATTCTCAGTTGTCGAAGGAGGTCGGAACTCTGGATTCTTTCTCTCACTTGAGTGAAGCGTGGTACTCCAAGCATAGCTCTTTGAATTCCTCTTTGGGAGACCCGAATAGTGTTCTCATCCTGTTTACATAGGGCCCAGGTCTCTGAGGCATATGTTAATGCAGGAAGAATGGTGGAATTGAAGAGTTGTGCCCAGAGTCGGAGCTTCTTCGTCCTCCTAGCTATTTCTTCAAGGCTCTTGAAGGCGGTCAAAGCCGCTCTCTTCCTCCTGCTCAACTCGGGTGCCAGGTCATTCGTCATGTTGAGTTCTCAACCTAGGTACACATAACTGTTGCATTCAGAGATGTGTTCCGTTGAGGGCAGATGGAATGTCAGAAACTAGTCCATTTTTCATAAGCATTGTCTTCAAGAAATTCAGCTGCAGTCCAACCTTTCCACACTGACGGTCAAAGTCAGCCAGCATTTGTGTCACTTGGCTAATGTTTGGTGTTATTAGAACTATGTCATCGAAGTGGAGTTGGTGTAGTTGCCGACCGTCTATCTTCACTCCCATTCCTTCCCATTCCAGTTGTCGCATGACGTTCTCGAGGGTGGCACTGAAGAGTTTTGGTAAAATGTATCACCCTGCTGAACTCCTCTCTTGATGTCGATGATCACTTCCTTGTACAATGGTGAGATCCTGGTAGTGAATCTGCAATATAGCTCACAGAAGATCCTGATGTACTGAATTTGGACACCCTGTTTGGCTAGGGCTTCAATGACCGCTTCAATCTCAACAGAATCAAAGGCCTTGTCTAAATCAATGAATGTTAGACAGAGCGGCATCTTGAACTCCCGAGAAACCTCAATGAGCTTGGTTACCATGTAGATATGGTCGATTGTGCTGAATCCTTTTTGGAACCCAGCTTTTATATTTTTAAAATATCAAAAACAGGGCTGGAGTACAGTGGGTAGGGCATTTGCCTTGTATACAGTCGATCCAAGTTTGATTTCTAGCATCCCATATGGTCCCCAGAGCACTTCCAGGAGTAATTTCTGAGTGCAAAGCCAGGAGTAATCCCTATGCATTGCCAGGTGTAATACAAAAAGAAAAAAAATAATTCTATTTATTTATTTATTTATTGAGTCACTGTGAGCTACAAAACTTTCATGTTTGAGTTTCAGTCATACAGTGATCAAACACCTGTCCCTCCACCAGTGTAGAGACAAGGGCCAAAAAGATTAATTTTGAAATGTAATGTTTCAATGTGGATAACTCATTAAAAAATTTAAAAATGAATTGTAGCACTTTCTAGCTTCATTCCTGAACACAGAATGGAATTTTAAGAACTCTTACCTCTGTGTGTAGGGAATGCTTACATAATTTCTTATCGAGGATGAACAACAAAGTTTCTTTAGTAATCCTCCATCAGAAAAACCTTTTCTTCTTCTTCTTCCTCCTCCTCCTCCTCCTCCTCCTCCTCCTCCTCCTCCTCCTCTTTTTCCTCCTCCTCCTCCTCCTCCTCCTCCTCCTCCTCCTCCTCCTCTTCCTTTTCCTCTTCTTCCTTCTCTGGGGAATCTGTGGTACTGGGGGTTGAACACCGGGCTTCTGCATTTGATGCAATCCAGCCCATGGAGTTGTCTCCTGGGCTCTGAAAAATCTTTTCTTTAAAACTGATATCAAGCTAAGGGGACTAACATGTATCTCCAAATGAACTTGGGTTTTGCAGTTATTTAGCATTGCAGAATTTAAGAGACACTGTATAGTAGAATTGATTCTCAACAATAATTTTTCCAAAGCCATCCCAACTCAGTTCTTTTCTGCATTCACCTAAGAGATGATATTTGCTTCCTTGTTTTCATATTTTTAGCTACAACAGATGGTTAAACTCTGACAGAATGGGAGCCAAGAACCTGGATTGCTGTGTAAACAATTTCTGAACACACTATCATTTTACCCCAATTATTTTTTCATTGACTTATTATTAATTTACAAGATTATGGAATTTGAGGGATATAGCTTCACACTTCTACATGTGCCTAATACTCATTATACTCACTATGAAAATTCCAGTACCACCTCGCATCCAAATGATTTTTCTACTCATTCTTCCAATTGCCTTTCCCTTCCCCTCTGGTAAGCAACATTGTTTTCATGAATTTGGGATTTATGATTTTTTATTTTTAGCTAGTTCATTTGCTTTAATAATTTATATTTCATAGATGAGTCAAGCTGTCTGGTATTGCCTTTCACTTCTTTATTCAATTTACTTAGTGCAATCACCTCAAATTTTATCTACTTTGTACCAGAAGACATAATTTCATTTTTCAAAATTATTTCTTTAAATTTTTTTAGCAAAGATGGGATCTTTAAAAATAATATTCCATTTAGTATTACCATAGCTTCTTTACCCAGTCATCTGTGGATGTGCATTAAGATAAATTCCATTGTTAATAATGATTCAGTGCCTATAGGGATGCTAATAGTGTTTTGATTTGTATTTTTATTTCCTTTGGCTAACTGCCTAGGCACACTATACTTTTATTTATTTATTTTTCCTGGTCATGGGAACATGTGACGGATTTGTTTATTCAGCATGTGTGCTATTCACACATGTGCTACTATGTATAGGAATTGTTGAATGTACTGGTGATGCAAAAGTGAATTCGATACAATCTTGTTCTGATAGGAATTTCTAGAGGGGAAGATACACAGTTCATAATGTTAGTGAAAAGTTCTGGGAATAAAAATGGAGGCAAGTAAAAGAAAAGAGAATAGTATTTTCATTGTTGTGGATATAGGAGCCTAATTTCTGGGAAGTGGCATTTGAACTGAGACCCGAATGGGGTAAGTCATTAGAATATTTCTACTCAGAGGAGAGCACATATAAAAGCCTGAGTTCAGTCTTGTGTTTAAAGAATGCCACTGGAGCAAGTATCGATGGAGAGATGGAGAGGAGTCAGCCAGGAGGAAAAGTCCTAAGCAATGCTATCCATTAGGTATGTGATCCCAGGTCATATAGCTTTATTTATTTATTTATTTATTTATTTTAGTTTTTTAGGATGGCACGGGGGGTGGGGTGGATCCCTTTTCCCACATCTCCACCTGCACTGGCTCTTTCGGGCTTCACCTGGTGCCCTTCCCACTTGGCTGATATGGGCTGGAGTGACAGCACAGTGGTAGGGCGTTTGCCTTGCACGCAACTGACCCAGCCAAGCTGGGTTCGATTCCTCTGTCCCTCTCGGAGAGTCCGGCAAGATACTGAGAGTATCTCGCCCGCATATATATTTCATATGCCAAACACATTAACAACAAGCCTTACAATGGAGGTGTTGATGGTCCCACTTGAGCAAATTGATGAAAAATGGGAGGACAGTGACAGTTTTTTAAATTTTTTTTTGTTTTAATGAATCACCATGAGATACAGTTATAGACTTACAAACTTTCATGATTGCATTTCAGTCAAACAATGTTTAAGTACCCATCCCTCCACCAGTGCCCACTCTCCACCACCAATGTTCCCAGCATCCTATAGTATAGCTTTTTATTTTATTTTTTTTTTTTGTTTTTGCTTTTTGGGTCACACCTGGCAACGCACAGGGGTTATTCCTGGCTCTGCACTTAGGAGTTACTCCTGGTGGTGCTCAGAGGACCATATGGAATGCTGGGAATCGAACCGGGGTCGGCCGCGTGCAAGGCAAACTCCCGACCCACTGTGCTATCTCTCCAGCCCCCAGGATGATTTTTAAAGACACAGTGAAGCCTTTTATTAAAGAATGTGGAAAGCTTCTGGAGGAAGAGAGATAATCTGATTTCCCTTTAAGAGACTTACCCTCGCTGCAGCAGGGCAAACAAAATTTTGCAGCACGAAGACCTGATAGGAGGCTGTTAATTTGATCCAGGTGGATGGATGGTGGATAGTCTGGTAAAGCTGGGTGTGTGGAGAAAGCAGTATATATTTACTGTGGCAAATGTAGCTTCTGTTCATTGATTTTCTCCTCCCTCCCTCCCTCCCTCCCTCCCTCCCTCCCTCCCTTCCTTCCTTCCTTCCTTCCTTCCTTCCTTCCAAGTTTTTGTGATCTCAAGGAGCCTGAATTTGCTTGGTAGTCTCGCTTTTCTTGGTGGTCCTCTTAGATTCCAACCAAATAGACCAAAAACTTCCCTTCAGGTAAATAGAATCTCAAGATATCATCTGTGTTTAAGACTTCATGATGAAGCAAGTTACTGACTATGTAACTTATGAATTTTCATAAAAATATTCCAAAATTTTTTCTACCTGTGATAGCAGATAGTAATTTGAAACTTATTGATGGCTAGGAGATAATTATAGACATGCCATTTATCTCCCAGCTCCTCAAAAACCGAAGCACTTAAATAATGTGCTATGTATTTATACAGTCCCACATCCCATGTGTCAAATTTTCCTTTCCTTTTGATGTGAGATATATAAGAAAAAAGTGTAAAAATGATCTCACTAAGAAATGCTTTGACTTATTCATTTTCATGTGTTAATATTGTAAAAGGAATAACATGAACATGCTTTTGAAATGAAAAGGAGATATTTGAGCCTGGGGGATAGGTAGCTGGGGATCAGATTATTTCAGGGACTTTCTTCTCAGTACTGGCTTATTTTTTGGTTTGACCAGGGAATTTGGGTAAAATTAAACAACTATCATCCATTTATTTTTACAGTCAACAAATTCACATACAATTTCTGAGACATGACATTGACATCGGGTGCGGAAAGGGTTGATGATGGGGATTCTGTCCATTTGGGCTTATGTTTCTGGCAGATCTCAGAAAATTCAATTAGAAGTCACTTTTTTAACACAATGAAAAGGCTAGAAATAGGCAAACTGGGCAGTCATTGCTTTTCTTTTTGACATTGCTGGGGATAGAACCTGGGGTTCCCATGTGCAAAGCATGGACTTGGGCCTTTTCATTCATCTTGCTGGCATAAGATTGTGACTCACTGACTTAAGACAGTGACTGTTGTCCCATGAAGCCTCTTTCTGGCCCTCTCTTTTGTCATCTCTGAGATTGGTGACTTCATTTTCAGTGTTGATTTCATTAATCCCTGCCTCTCCTTTAGTACTGTGTCAGCAATCCAGACTTTTTTTTTGCGGGGTGGGGGGTGGGGGGATGAATCCCCTACCAAGCACAGTTACCGGGCTCATGAGAGGCACTCCAATAATTATTCTTTCTTTTTTTCATTTTTTTTTCTTTTTGGGTCACAGCCAGTGATACTCAGAGGTTACTCCTGGCTCTGCACTCAGGAATTACTCTTTGTGGTGCTGGGGGAACAATATGGGATACAGGGGATCGAACTTGGGTCAGCCGTGTATAAGACAAACACCCTACCTGCTGTACTATCACTCACTCTGGTTTATCATTACTATTTGTATGGAGAAGTTTGAGACGCACCTGGAAGTCTTCAGGGGCTATTCCCACTTGCATCTTGGAGGTTGCTCCCACAGTGCTTGAGGGGATCATGAAATGCTGAGGATCAAACCTGGGTCTCTGGCATGTCTAGCATGTGCTCCAGCACTTTGAGCGATTTCCCTGGTCCCCTAATATTTATTGGATAGACAACATGTAGAGATGTGAAGCACAGAAGCTCACAAAAATGACAGCCAAGTGTTCTAAATGATTTAATAGCCCATTATTGGCAGACAATCTGAGCAATTTATTTTTGTGTAGTGGAAGGCTGGGTTCGCTGCAAGTAGATCCTGAGATGTCGTGTGAGGCATAAGATATTTGTTAGGTACGTGTGTCTCCAAAAGGAAAAGGGCAGAAGTAGCATTAATCGGAGGGAAGAGTTGACATGCGGGCCCTCTGAGGCTTCTGGGGGGCAGCTCTCAGACAAACACGGTCGGCATGAATATTTTAACCTTTGGCTGAAGTGACTGGGTCTCTCTCTTTCTACCTCTACCCTCTGCCATCGGACGCAGGCTAACTATGATGCTGCAGAGAAGACTTGAAGCAGCTGACAGCTACTCATCTCGTGGTGATTTCACTCCCCTCAACCCACAAAGCAACAAATCTTTGCTCAAAGAATGATCTGGGAGGTATAGTACTTCATTTGATACACCATGATATTTCTCTTGCGTGTCACAACCCACGACGAAATAACAAGATACAAGGAAATCAAAAGGAAGAAGAAAGAGAGGGACGTGTAATCAAAGCAAAATCTCAGCTAAAGGAAAGACTGATGTGATGTCTGTTGCTGAAATTTACCTGTGGCTTTGCTTACAGAGATTGAGCATCTGTGTTGAAGGATTTTCATTGGACAGAAGCCTATAGCTACTATAGCTGAGCCGAGTAGTGCATCATTGGCAAGTTGTATCTAAAACCAAATTGACAGGAAGATCAAGCTTTATTCATGGGATTTCTCATGTATATTCCTCACGTAGACTCTGTGCTTGTGGAGACCAAAGAGTGCCCCAACTTGTGGCTATAAGTGGAAGCAGTTCATCTCTGGGAATGAGTGGTTTGCTTTCGGCTCCTTAACAGGTTATCACTGTATCACTGTCATCCTGTTGTTCATCAATTGCCTTGAGCAGGCCCCAGTAATGTCTCCTTCATCCTAGCTCTGAGATTTTAAAAAGTGCCACATTCGAGGCTCTTTCAGGGTCAGGAGAATGAGACCCATCATTGTTACTGGTTTTTGGCATATTGAATACGACACGGGGAGTTTCCCAGATTCTACCGTGTGGGTCTTTTGGTAGCCTGCCAGGTTCTTCAGAGTAAGAACTAGATAATAAGATGTCTTCCGGAAGCAGGGTTTTATAGTTTCTGGGTCTTGGTCATTGATGAGATTACACAGCGCCGGGGGCAGTTGGTCTGTGTAACGCCTGCATACTGGAAGATGAGGGATCTGGGTGGACGAGGCCCCAGTCCCAATCCGAGCAGGGTTGGAGATCTACGCCCCGGGTCCCGCACATCTGGGTTCGTCTGCTGGTTCCTTCATGCGTGAAACTCATCCAAATGTGTGGAGAGTGGTCTTAAGTATGGCTGTGGCTGAAACCGGAGGTCTTCAGCTGCCGGGGCTCTGCTAGGGGTGGGGAAGGAAACTCAACCCACCCTCCTCCAAGGGGCCCTGGTAAGGACAGCCAGGCATGGAAGCAGGAGACTCTGCGCTGTTCTCTTCTGGGAGCAGGGTTTTATAGTCTCTGGGTTCTTAGTACATGGTCCTTTACCTACTATATGCTTTCTGGTCAGTTTCTTAGCTCAGTTAACTATGAACAATCTAGTAGCTGGATTTGACTCAAGGAATATTTTCTCTTAAAGAGTAAAATGAGAGAGAGAGACAGAGAGAGACAGAAAGGGAGAGAGAGAGACAGAGGCAGAGACAGAGATAGAGACAGAAGAATGGCTGACTGAATGATCCCCTAAGTATCATGAGGAATGATGCCCTAGCACTGAGCCATAAGCAGTCCTTAAGTATTTCTGGGTGTGCCTCTAAAGCTAAACTAACTCAACAAAACAAATAATCCAACCTTTTGATGAGACAGATGTTTTTCATTAGTCAAGAAATAAATTAATGGAGGTGGTTATTTTGTCTACTCTGGCTGGAGATAGAAGAAATATCTGAGGAAAGAAGAGCTAACTGAGAGGGACTAGACTTTAAAAACCTCAGCTTATGCTACACTGATAGGAAATGAAAAAATACAATACTTTTCTATTAAATAATAGGAAATAAGAAAAAAATAATAGGAATAATAATAGGAAAATAATAATATTAAATAGAAGCCTGCAGTTTCTTGGTGCTGTTTTGTGAAATATTGTGGATATGTTTTACCTTCCTCACCAATCACATTCTTAATAGATAATGTGAACACTCAGAGATACCCAAACATGATCATGAAAGCACCATTTGAGAGAGAAAATAAAGTCATTTTGGTGTTAAAATAAAGTCAGAAAATAAAGTCATTCCTAAATCAAAACTATTATTAAAGAAAATAAGTGGCTTCGAATGAGAGCCTACATGGTTTCAACAAACATCCCCTGTTGTTAATGAGATGACCTTGTTTTGATTTTTTACTTTACTCTCTTTATTGTCTGTGTAATGCAACTATTATTGTTTGTGTTATTGCTTTTGAAGACTGAATAATGTCTTAATTATTTTGGTAGGAATCCATCATCAAAAGCAAATTACTCTTAATCGAAATATGCTGTTATGTTTGGTTTTGGAAAAGGAGTTTTCAAAAAAGGCTCCCTAGTCTTGTAAAGAAAACAGTTTATAGCTACCCTGCAAGATGTGCTACTCCTTTGTTGGCCTTTGTTCTTAGGATCAAAAAATGTTTGTGTCCATCCTTCATAGTGATGAGGTGGACAGGGAACACTGCCTCTTTGTAGAGCTCGTATTTTAATTTCAAAATAGTTATTTTCTGAAAATAAAAAATGCAGTGCCATTTATTTGGGAAGCTGAAAAAGAGAACAACATGAGTGTACAATGTAAAATTCTCTTTTAACCTTTCTATCTACAGTGTGCCCCTGTTCTTATTTTGGTGTACTAAAATGAGAGAACTTATGAACACTAAAATTATGCTAGTCATAACTTTAGATAAAATTACATAACTTTAGATAAAAATGAGTACTTATGAATACAAAAATTATGTTAGTCATAACTTTAGATAAAGATGACATATTTTATTTCTATTTCTCTATATCCAGTTATATGAATAAGTATAGACAATCTCATTTAATTATTAATCTCATTTTCCCCTAATTATTTGCACTATTACTATTTCATTATAGCAAATCAGTTGCAAAGAACTGTCATCAATGAATGTAGCACCAAGTATATGTTCTACCCCCTAAACCATAAACCACATCTTTAGTCCCACAGTTGCTTTTCTTGGACAGTAATTTTTGGGGGTGGTAGTGGTGTTCAGACTACAACTGACTGTGCTCAGGGTCTACTTCTGGCTCTGTGCTCAGGGATCACTCCTGGTGGTGCTCCAGGGACACTATGTGGTGCTGGGGATGAATCAGTGTTGGTTCTGTGCAAGGCAAGCACCTTACATGAGCACTATCTCTCTGGCTCTGTTTTCAGTTCTTATAGATAAATTTGTATAAAAGTTACAATTTATAAAATTACCATTTATAGCCTTAGAGGTGTAATTTTTCTTCTACAGTATGCTTCTACAAATTAGTAGTGGACCAAAGGGCAGATGGATGTTTATACTTTTTTATGTTTTTGTGTTATAAAATATATGTAAGATTCTGTACTCTCTCCTGAGATATATAGGAAAACAATTCTTGCCATCCTTAACAAACCCTGTGTCCTGTCATTAATACATAAGAATGTTTGTAGCTGACTAGACAAATACCTTGCTAATTAGGATGGACCATACCTTCCAACCAAGGCCTTACTGGAGCCACTCTCCACACACTTGGATAAGCCTCAGACATAACAGAACTAGCAGAGGAACCCAGGTGTGTGGGACCCGGGGCTGAGATCGCTAAGCCTGCACGGTTTGGGACTGGACCTGTCAGTAGCTAGACAGTTACACCCTCCAACTGCCGTGTAACCCTAACAAAGGCCAGGATCCAGAGATTATAACAACAAGCTCCCGGGAGCGCGCGGCCGCATTCGCGGCCGCGCGACTATTTATTTAATTTTCTCTAAATTTTCAGGGTACCTTAAATATCGTTAAATATCCAACCCACACGGCAGAGCCTGGCAAGCTATCCGTGGTCTATGCCAAATAGACCAAATTGATATGCCAAATCCAGTAATAAATGGATCTCATTTCCCTAACCCTGAATATGCAGAGTCGAGAAGGATATGGAAGGAGAAGCTGATAAAACACCAAGGCAGACATAGGCTGCCAAAACGCAGAAAAACAAAAATGATTGTCTGTACTTTTAATGCTCGTATGCTGGCATCTGCTGCATCCATTGAAGACCTTATGGTACAAGCACGAAAGATCAAGTACGACATCATTGGTCTGACCGAAACGAGAAGACATCAATCCCATCATGCTGTTTCCGACACTGGAGAAGAACTGTTCCTTGGAACATGTGATAAAAGAGGCGTTGGTGGTGTCGGTATCCTTGTCAACACAAACTTAGTCACAAGCATTGATTCATTTGAATGCCTAACAACCCGAATCGGACGATTACACTTGAATAAATGTGGCTCACTACCGGCAGTTTCTATCTTTGTTGTCTATGCACCAACATCCAGTTATGGTGAAAAAGAAACTGAGAAATTCTACATGGAGCTGGAGAAATTCTATAAAGAAGATCACACCTTCTACAAGATCATTGTCGGTGATTTTAATGCCAAGATAGGACCAAGAAGATCAGTCGATGAACTCCACATCGGAACCCATGGCCTGGAATGGAACGAACAGGGTGACAGACTGTCTGAGTTCATCATGTCAACCAAAACCTTCCATGGTAACTCACAATTCCAAAAGGCTGAATCTAAACGTTGGACATGGGAGTCTCCTGATGGACGGTTCCACAATGAAATAGACCACATCATATTCAATCGGCGGTTTTGCCTAACCGATGTTGCTGTTGTCCCAAAATTCCAAACGGGATCAGACCACCGTCTTCTTCGTGCAAAATTCTACCTCACAGAACGAGGAGAAAAGAATGCAAGGTTTAAGAAGAGGACTCCCAGAACAACCACCAACTGGGAACTCTTTGGCTCTGTTGCGGCAACATGGGAAGATGCCGTCATTGACAACATTGATGAGGAATACGATCGAATGATTCAGCACCTCCATGATTGTGCAAGGAATGCCAAGAGAGAGATAACCACAAAAAACCGTCTTTCTTCGAACACTCTTGAACTTATTCGCCAACGTGGCTTGGCACGTGCCTCAGGCAACCACAAGCAAACGTCCGAACTGGCAAAACAGTGCAGAAAAGCCATCAAGGATGACCTCAAAAACAGGAGAGCAGCAGTACTGGTGGATGCAGCAGAAGCTGGGAAAAACATTCGTAATGCCCGCCTGTCCTTCACCAACTACAAAACCAAGATGACTGCCCTCCGACATCATCATGGATCTATCACATCTTCCAGAAGGGCAATGGAGAAGATTATTCATGACTTCTACTCAGATCTCTTTAATAGCCACATCCACTTGCCCACATACCACATACCACATGATGGATATGTCGTTCCCAATGTTCTCCCTTCCGAAATCCAACATGCCATCTCGTCGGTAAAGAAACAAAAAGCACCTGGCCCAGACAAGATCAGACCTGAACACCTGAAGAACTTACCATCAGTACTCATCAATACATTGGCTCGACTCTTCACACGCTACCTGTCTGAATGCAAGGTTCCATCCCAATGGAAAACCAGCAAGACTGTACTACTATAAAAGAAAGGAGACATCCACGACATTGGCAACTATCGCCCAATCTGCCTATTGTCTGTCATCTACAAACTATTCACTCGAGTCATCCTGAATAGGATTAGCAGAACACTAGATGAAGGACAACCATGTGAACAAGCTGGATTCCGAAAAGGATTCAGTACCATTGACCATATCCACACAATAACCAAGCTCATTGAGGTATCTTGGGAGTTCAAGATGCCGCTCTGTCTAACGTTCATTGATTTAAAGAAGGCCTTTGATTCTGTTGAGATGGAAGCGGTCATGGAAGCCCTAGCCAATCAGGGCATACAAACTCAATACATCAGGATCCTTCGTGAGCTCCATTGCGGATTCACTACCAAGATCTCACCATTCTACAAAGATGTAATCATCCATATCAAGAGAGGGGTTCGGCAGGGTGATACCATCTCACCAAAACTCTTCAGTGCCACCCTCGAGAACATCATGCGACGACTAGAATGGGAAAACATGGGAGTGAAGATAGATGGTCGGCAACTACACCACCTCCGCTTTGCTGATGACATCGTTCTAATAACACCAAACATCAGCCAAGCGGCACAAATGCTGGCGGACTTTGACCGTGAGTGTGGAAAGGTAGGACTACAGCTGAATCTTACGAAGACAATGTTTATGAGAAACAGCCTTGTTCCTGACGCTCCATTCGCTCTCAACGGAACCACCATCTCCGAATGCAACAGTTATATATACCTAGGTCGAGAAATCAACATGATGAATGACCTGGCACCTGAGTTGCGCAGGAGGAAGAGAGCGGCTTGGAATGCCTTCAAGAGCATTGAAGAAATAACTAAAAGGACAAAGAACCTCCAGCTATGAGCACATCTCTTTGATTCCACTATTCTTCCTGCATTAACATATGCCTCAGAGACCTGGACCCTACGAAAACAGGATGAGAACGCTATTCGGGTCTCTCAAAGAGGAATCGAAAGAACTATGCTTGGAATATCACGATTCACTCAAATGAGAGATAGAATCCGGAGTTCTGATCTTCGTCAACGCTCAAGAATCAGGGACGCTGTCTCATTTGCCAAGACATCAAAAATCAGATGGGCTGGACACGTAATGAGGTTTACAGACAACCGCTGGACTAGAGCCATTACTGATTGGATTCCACGAGACATCAAAAGATCACGTGGACGCCCACCTATAAGATGGTCAGACTTCTTCGTCAAGACCCTAAATGATCGGTTTGAGGCTCTACATGTTCCTAAAACGAACAGATACCATTGGGCTACGCTAGCACGCAACCGGGATGAATGGAGACGTTACTGGCACCCGCTCGAATAAATCGATGAATAACGGGGATTAAGTGATTAAGTGATACCTTCCATAGATTTATTTGCTAAATCTGCTTATCTTCTAGTCCTTTGCCTTTTGTTCTTTGGTTTTCTGGGCCATACCTGTCCGTGTTTATTACTTCCTCATGGTTCTGTTGTCACCGATCACTCCTTGTGGTGCTCAGAGGACCACATGTGGTTCTGGGATTAAAATCAGGGTAGCTGTCAAATGCCCTGTCTGTTGTACCTATTTCTGACAAAAGAAAGAAGGGAGGAAAGACTTTGCTCTTTTTTTATTGAAACATTGAATCTTTTCTTATTATTTGACCTTCTTCCAGAAACGTTTTTAAAAAATTATTTTTAATTGAATCACCATGAAATACACAGTTACAAATTTGTTCACGATTGAATTTCAGTCATTCAATGTTTGGACAGCCACTCTTCACCAGTGTACATTTTCCCACCACCAATGTTTCCAGTTTGCCTGCTTCTATGGCAGATACTTTCCTTCTCTCTTTTTCCCCTTGTAGGCACTGAGGTTTGCAATACTGTTACTAAAAGGTATCATGTATATCACTTTACCTCTTTTCAGCATCTAGTTCTTGTCTAGAGTGATCATTTCTAAATAATACTATTTAGTATTATTATAGTGAGTTATGGCAGAGCCTGGCAAGCTATCCGTGGCATATTCAATGTGCCAAAAACAGTAACAATGATGGGTCTCATTCCCCTGACCCTGAAAGAGCCTCCAGTCGGCAGCGTTGGGAAAAACGAGTGAAGAGAGGCTGTAAAAAATCTCAGGGCTGGGACGAATAGAGACATTACTGGCGCCCGCTCCAGTAAATCGATGAACAATGGGATGACAGTGATGACAGTGATACAGTGATTATCATAGGGATTCCTTCTTTGTCTTAACTGCACTCTCCCCCCACCACCCCTTGCCTTTTTGTGGCAAGTTTTCTACCATGGTCTTCCTGGCCCGTTTCTATTGTCTTTGCTTATTGTTCTTATAGTATGTTTCTTTATATCCTGCAAATGTTTTGAGTGAAATGAGTCAGAAGGAGAGGAATACACATTGTCTGACCTTTACAGCTCTTAGGATTGTAACTGTCTTATATTACAAATGTGATTTCTAGTTTAACTTCATCTTTGGTATTATTTGCTAATAATAGCACTGTCCTGTAGCACTGTCCTCTCGTTGTTCATCGATTTGCTCGAGTGGGCCCAGTAACGTCTCCATTGTGAGACTTTTTGTTACTCTGTTTGGCATATCGAATACATAACGGGTATCTTGCCAGGCTGTGCCGTATGGGTGAGATATTTTTGGTAGCTTGCCAGGCTCACTGAGAGGGGTGGAGGAATCGAACCTGGGTCGGCCGGGTCAGCCCCGTGCAAGGCAAAAGCCCTATCTGCTGTGCTATCGCTCCAGCCAATGTGCTAATACTTAAAATTTTTTCTATAATGTTATACATCATGCTTTTCTTATTTATTCTTCATTTTCAGGAATTACAAATACCAGCGACTACAGTTTACCTTTTAGCGGTGGCAATTATACTATTGCTCTAAATAAGTTACTGTTCAGCTTCAGACTCTATGTAGGTGTTTTACTGTAGAACTAAATCCCTGGCCCTGTGTGTATCATTTATTTTTTTCCATTTTTATATTTATATTTCATATTTATATAGTCAATTTATTTGTTTGACTTCTCTGTATGCCATGAGTTAAGCATTTCTTTAAGAATTTCGCTAAGCATAATACCCTCTGTGTCCATCCTTGTTATTGCCAATGGTAAAATTTTATCTTTAAAAAAATAGCTGGGTGATATTCTGTGAAAGATAATGGCTCAGTTGTAGAGCACTTCCCTTGTACTGCTAAAAAAAAAGAAAATAGTATTTGGGGTAGTATTATATTACATGTGCATAAATTCTTTGGAATACAAATCACAATTTTTTAAAAAATATAAGATCCTGTCAATAAACCTTTAGGTTGTTTTCACTATGCACAGTTTTATGGCAAAGAAAGAACAAACTGGAAATTTAGGAGAGAGAAAAGATAAAACAAGAGAAGCTGTGAGGGCTTTGAAACCTGTAACTCAGTTATTTCTGATGGCAAGTTGCATTTTTGCACTTGGAATTTATGAGCTGTCTTTTTATCATTAGAACACATTCTCCTCAGTTCTATTGATGTAGTTCTAAGTAGCTTCCTCACATGTAGTTAAAGAGACATTGTTGTTTTTGACATTATGTGTGTGTGTGTGTGTGTGTGTGTGTGTGTGTGTATGCCGGGGGGGGGGGTCTTCTTTGGAGAGGCAATGACTATGCCCAGGGCTTGATCCTGGCTCTGTGCCCTGGGATCAGTTCTGGTGGCACTTAGGGAACCATATGCTGGGGAACAGGTGGGCGCCTTTCCTCTACTCTCTTTCCCTCTCCCTCTCTGGCCTCTTGTTCTGATTTTTTTGTTTTCTTTTTGAGCTGAAAATGACACATGTGCTTGGTTGTGATGCTTCCACATTTTGGTGATGTGCATCTGTTGTGCTTTTCACATACTCAGCTATGGTGCTCACTGGGGGGTTAAACTCCTTCTGTTTTGGTGCTGGCACAGGTGCTTGCCATGGGTTGCACTGTCGAGTTGTGTTGTGAACATTCTGGTTGTAGTGCTTGCCTGGAGTTTCACACCTGGCTACCTTAGTCACATCTGCAGTTAAGAGACTTTCATATTTTACTCTTTTAGTTGAAATATGTGCTAGTTAGAAAGCCGTTAGTTAAGTCTTCTAGAAGTGCACCTAATGAAGGAAGTACTCCCAAATGAAATCTTTGTTTCTTCCATTCCTTGCAAACTGTTGTCTCTACTATAGTGAGTCTCTAAAGCCAACTGGGACACACGAAAGAAGATGTTCAACATGAGTTTGTCTTAGAATGTTAATTTTAATAGAATCCTGCTTGAATAAAGTTGGACTGTTTCTTTACAAAGAGTAGTAGGAAGAATGGCAATAATTTTTCAGCTTGACTACATTCAATGTCTGTGTCCAGAACATTGTTTACATTTCATTGGCCCTTGCATTGTACACCTGTGTTTTTCATGACAACCAGAAGTTATACTTAGATACGTTGACTAATGACTGCCAAGTCCATGTTATTATGCCCATCTTGAAGTATCCTATGACTTCATCCTCCTGATAATAATTTTTTTGGACTTAAAAACTCTTGACTCTAAAGTGGAGCAATTTGATTTTTTCTCCCAAAGGTTTAAAATGGTATCCCAGGGTTGTTGGTAAGCTGAAATTAGATTGAAAGCTGAATCAGCACATTAAACTGGAACTCTCTAGCTCAGAAGACAACTGTCATCCATCAGCATCTTGATGTCAGGAATGCTTGAGTGAAGAGAGAGAATTTTATTTATTTAATTAAAAAAAGGTAAAGGCCCTCCCGTTGATCGTCGATTTGCTCGAGCGGACCCAGTAACGTCTCCATTGGAGACTTTGTTGTTACTGTGTCTGGCATATCGAATACTCCCGGTAGCTTGCCGGGCTCTCCTAGAGGGGCGGAGGAATCGAACTCGGGTCGGCCATGTTGGCCGCTTGTAAGGCGAACGCCCTACCCGCTGTGCTATCGCTCCAGCCAAATTATTAAATTAATTAAATAAAATTATTTAATTAATTAATTTATATTTATTAGTGAAACACCATGAGGTACAGTTGTAGACTTACAAATTTTTGTGCTTGGGTTTCAATTATACAATGATCAAATACCTAACGCTCCACCAGTGCCCATTTTCCACCACCATGGATCCCAATAAAAGAGAGAGAATTTTTAAAAAAGAATGCAGATAAGCTGCGCTGAATAATACGAAGATTGTCTGGTATTTGTTTAGGTTCCTGGCATAGAATTTCTAAAACTCTCCGAGTCCCCCAAGCTATAGAAGTACCTTTGTTAATCTCTACATTCTGCCCTTGGGTTTCTGAAATCTTTCTAATAATAGATTCATCATAATTCTGGAGCAGGTTGGAGTGGTCTACTATTTCATAATCTCTTAAAAAGAGTTAAAATCTTATAAATAGTTGCTTGAGTGAGACATTATATATTAATTGCTATGTGCTAACTATATTTTGTTTTTGTACCACAACCAGCTATGCTCAGGGGTTACTCCTGCCTCTACATTCAGGAATAACTCCTGGCAATGCTCAGAGGACCATCTGGGATGCCAGAGATGGAACATGGGTTGACAAGCAATATCCCTCTCTTTCTGACTCATTTCACTTAACATGATACTTTCCATGTAGTACCACTTGTATGTAAATTTCATGACTTTATCTTTTCTAACAGCTACATAGGCAGGGTAGGATGGGGGGATGGGGGGTGGGAGGGATATTGAGATCTGTGGTGGTGGGAAATGGGCACTGGCGGAGGGATGGGCATTTGATCATTGTATAATTGAAATCCAAACACAAAAATTTGTGAGTCTACAACTGTACCTCATGGCGTCTCACTAATAAATATAAGAAAAAGGAAAAAATAAATGGTTTATATATTAGGGAATCTGTAAAAAAAAACTTAAGGAAAATGTTCCATATCAAGGTAATAGACTACGTATCTAGATGTACCCCTGATCATTTTCCTTCATGAGATTTTATTTATTTATTTTATTTCTAAACTGTTTTCCCCAATTTTTGAAGCACTTAACTTTTTCTCTCATGCTTATTTGATTGTCAATATCAAATCATATGCTCTCTTCACTCCATTTTTTGTTGGTCTCTGTAGGTTGATATATAATTTTAGCTGATTATAAGTTACAGATGATTTTGATTTCTTCATACTTTCATTTAGATGAAAATAGATGTCTAATATTATGTTTTTTTCCCTTAGATTTTAGAAGTTATATATACATGCTACATTTCTTTTGATCTTTGCTTTTGTTCCTTCCCCTGCTGCCTATACCAAGATTGATATTACCTCTGTATAATGTATTCTCCAATGATTACTGTTAAAGCTAATTTGTGCATTGTCATTACTTAATCTTCAGCATTGTCTGTGTGTTCTCTGATTTACAACACTCTGCATTCTATTGTTGTATCTTATGTACTGCCTGCAAATGGTTTTATGATTTCATTATATGAGAGATTGTAGACTAATTTTTTATTTACCTCTTAGTGTTCCCATAAGATTGTCAGACTGTAGATGAAATTCAATTCTTTGCTTAATTCCAGCTATCAGTTGAGAAGCAAGCAAACAACATATTACTGAAAGAGAATTAAAACCATCTGCCCAGAGTTATATCACTCAGTTAGTGGATAAGCCAGCACTACAAAGGTTTTTTTAATAGGTAGCAATTAAAACTGCATTGCAGACCACTTATATTTCCAAGTTATGCTGCAGATAAAATCTTAAGCAATATTTGTAGGTATCTATGTACCCACATTAAAGACTCATATTTGGCAAAAGACTTTGTGGATGTCTTATATTCGATAATCATGTCCCTAAGTGTAGATACTATTACTCTAGGGCTACTTTTCCTTTCTAGATAAAAGAAGGCATATTTTCCAAACAAACCTCAAGATACACTGATTAGTAGGATTTTAATCTTGAGATCATCATCAAAAAATTCCAGGTCTTCCATACTTTGTGCCTTTGAAAATTGACTGTTAGAGTCTCTCCACTTCCTGTTCTGTTTTTGAGCATAATGTTGCATTGTTGCTACAATTTGCTCACATTGTTCCCTCTCGCCTCTAAGACTAAGCGCTTATCTGATAGATGAAGTTGTATGTTAAAGAAAGTAAAGTGGGTCATTTAAAATAGAGCTGGAGAGTATCATGCTGAGTGAAGTTAGCCAGAAGGAGAGGGATGGGTATAGAACCCTCTCTTATACGTGATATAAAGAAGCATAGTCAGAGAATAGCAAGTGGTTCAAAGCAGCAGAAACTGAGAACTGTTGTACAGAACTGAGCTTAACATGGAGGGAAGACAAGGCAGCCAGAAGTCGGACTATGATGGTGTGGAGATTGAAGGTGGGGGTCCCTTAGACAATGGTGGAGGGGAGCAGACACTGGTGAGGAGTGTGGAATTAGAACATTGCAGGTATAATTGACAGTATTGTAAATCATGGTGACTAAAATAAAATTTAAAAAATCAGTATGTATATTAATATATAATTTATGAAATCTAAATTATAGACTAACTGACACAAAACAGGGATGGATTATGTATAGAAAATCAATTCTAATGGAAACCGTTCTTGAGAAAAAAAAAGATTAATTCCAATTTGTCTAATTCTGGTGTTATGTTCCTAATTGTAATATGAAGTAGCAAAATAGAAAAGGAAGTTGACCTCTTGCAGCCTTAATTTCTTTTTACTTATAAAAAATAAAAGATAGCAGAACATTATAGCATTGCTAAAAAATTAAATTAGATAATGTAGGTAAAACAATGTGAACACAGTTACAAATGATAGTATATCATTGTTTCCTATTTTCTTCTACCTAGCACAACCTTCAGAGAAGTCTATTGCGTCTTTAGATAGAAAAGAACTCAATTGTGAAGTTAGAAAAATTATAATTAAAGAGATTAAATTTCTAGATGTTCCCAAATGTCAATGCAGCCAATATTATAAGCAGAGCTCTAATGGACTGAACTGTAATTCCATAAGCCTTGGATAATTGAGAATTGATTGTAAACCAAGAAGCTCTTTATGTTTTGCATTTTGTTCCTGTATTAACAGGGACTGAACAATTGTAAGTGTGGAGGTATATGGAATTCCCTGGCATCTGTAGTATTTCAAAAGGAAATGCAGAAAACATTGTAAGCAGCAGAGTTGCTGGCACTTAATTGTTTAAAAATGGTCTGATTTATCTCTCTGAAAAAATTTCCCCAGTGATTGCCAATTATCACCAGAGTATAGATTCTCTAAGGTGTTTAGTAATCACTCAATTATCTTCAGTGCTCACTTTCCATCCTGGATTTTTAATTTAGGGGTTTCCACATTTCCAATTGTCAAGTTACAGTTATATGCATAAAAGGCCTTGTGGAGACAGTGCAAATCAAACTTCCTAGATAACATAAATTATCTTTTTAAATTTGGTCTTTCTGCACTGAAGGGTGAGCTTTGGAGTGAAAGAGGGAGAACTGAGTGAATGAGGAATTTGTTTGAATAATTGTACGTGACGTGACCCCAATATAACTAGCTATTGATAATTTTCAAAAGCACTTCATGTAATTCCAGGTGCTGATTATTTATTGCTAAATAACAAGATGCTTCAAAACATATGATTTAAAAACAGCTATTTATTATCATTTCTCACGGGTTCATATGTAGACTGGGATCAGGTTGTGGTCTCTCATCCAGCTGAAGTCGTATAGAAGTTGAAGGTTTATTAGCATCAGAATGTCACTTGTGGGGCTAGAGCTATAGCACAGTGGGTAGGGCGTTTGCCTTGCACGCAGACAACCTGGATTCGATTTCCAGCATCTCATATGGTCCCCTGAGCACTGCCAGGAGTGATTCCTGAGGGCAGAGCCAGGAGTAACTCCTGAGCATTGCTGGGTGTGACCCAAAAAGAAAAAAAAAGAATGTCACTTGGCTGACAGTTAATGTCAAGTGTTGGTGCTAGCTGTGGCTTTCCTCCATGGCTTTTCCATGTTGCTTAGAGCTGTGTAGGCTAGCAGCTGTTTTTAGAGATAGAAACCCTAGAATACCCGTTTAAGATGCCCAGTGGGAAGCTACAAGATTTTTCATGATTATGTCTCAAAAGTTCCTAGGTATCACTTTTGGTACATTTGATAGTTCAAGCAAGTTGCTAAGTTTATACGCAGGTAGAGTAATTAAACCTATCTTCTTGATGGGGATGTGGCAAGGTTTTATCACCAAACTATGCTGCTGATGGGGGAATGCTGTGGTTGGCCATCTTTAGAAGAGACAGGCTGATGTATCAGTTCACCTACTCCTGTTTGAACTCTCAACATAACTCACTTCTGTCTGGAATAATCTTGGTTTCCAGAGATTATAATTATGTTCTTAGTTCGCAATTACTAAAATGCATAGAGGAAGACATAAAGTTACTGTTCTTAAGAAAATAATATCTATTTTCTAAATCAAACTCTAGCATTTTTATTCTGGTAGCTTGTGCCTTGAGCAGGATGTCAGAATTTCATATTTAAGTTTACCTTGGACATTGAGATCTTGTTGTCCTCCTTACCTCTACTTTGATTTATTACCTTTTAAATGTTAATATGAATATCTAAGATTCTTATTATCTCTACCTTCAAAATCTGACTATTGATCCCTTCGTTCTGCTCACTAAGGTTCTATAGTGTCTTCCCTTATCTCTTGATTTATAGGTAATTACCTCTGATCTAGCGTGAATGTAACATTGAGTTTTTCTGTATTTCTTATCCTTTTTGGGGGACTGCATCCAAGAGAGCTTGGGTATTACTTCCAGTTCAGTGCTTGGTGATTGCTCTTAGTGATGTTTGGGGGACCATGATGTTCCAGAAACTGAACTCAGGGTCTCACACATGCAAGGCGCATTCTCTCACAGTAAGCTACATCTCTCGTAATTTGTCATAGCTTCCTGGGTAGACTTGTCTCTCAATTTGATGTCTCTCATCCAATTGAAGTCACACGAGGTTGAAGGTTTATTTGGGCAGAATGTCACTTGGCTGGCAGTTGGTGTCAGCTGCTGAGTACTTAGCCTGAGTTGCTCTCCTGTGTACCTACCCAGGGCCTTTCCATGTCTTTTTTTGACACTGAGATCTCCCCACCCCCATAGTCCCTTTCCTGCCCAGTCATGTTTATATTTTACTTTTATTAACTTGTTCTTTTGGGATCCACTTCATCAGGATGGAAGTACATTTATTACTATAATTTGAATTTCACCCTTTAGTGAAAAACAAAAGATTCTCTGACAAATCTTTGACACCTTTTATGTATTAGATTATTATTCTCCTTAAATGTTTGCTCTTCCTGTATTTGAATGGCTTTGGAGATTTATTTGCTCTAGTCTCAGTCATTTCGTGTGTTTTAGTAAAGAGTCAGCTGAAGGTTCTGTTACTCATTTAACATACTGAAAGAAATACTTTTAGGAAGAGATGTAGGGGAAACCCCAAGGATTTGAGTAAGTGTTTTTTATGGACTTAAAATAACTGGTGAAAATAGAATATAATTGGATAAATGATCAGAGTCATTAAACTATACTCCTTTGGGGTCTCCAGATTTGGAATGGGGTGATACTAAAACCCATTGGTAATTGGTAAGTAGAATTTTTCCCTTTAGTGTTTTTTTTTAAATTTTTTAAAAACTGTCATCATCCAAACTCTGTTTCATATATCTGAAAAATTTATATTATTTAGTAAATAAATTATATTATTTATTTATTTTTATTGAATCACTGTGAAATACAGAGTTTCAAAGATGTTCATGGTCGGGTTTCAGTCATACAGTGTTCCAACACCCATCCTTCCACCAGTGTACATTTCCCATCATTGAATCCCCATTTTCTATCCTGCCACCCCCCCAAACTGTATCTATGGCAGGCACTTTCCTTCTCTTTTCTCTCTCTCTCCCCTTTCTCTCTCTCTCTCTATCTCTTTCTGTCCGTCTCTCTCTGTCCTTTTGTGCATTATGGTTTGCAATACAGATACTGAGAAGTAATTGTTTGTTTCTTTTCCTATTTTCAGGACCTATCTGGAAAATTATTGTATAAAACAATGTATTTCATAACTTAGAAAAACTGAAGACATTTAAAATTATTTGGTAATAGTTCTCATGATTTATTTTCAACTCCTAGAGATGCCATTGTTGACAACATTGACGAGGAATACGATCGACTGGTTCAGCACCTCCATGAATGTGCGAGGAACGCCAAGAGAGAGATAGCCACAAAAAAAGTCTGTCTTCGAAAACTCTTGAGCTAATTCGCCAGCATGGTTTGGCACATGCCTCAGGCAACCGCAAGCTAATGTCCGAGCTTGCAAAGCAGTGCAGAGATGCGATCAAGGAAGACCTCAAAGAGAGAAGAGCAGAAGTACTGGTAGATGCGGCAGAAGCTGGGAAAAGTATTTGTTAAGCCTGCCTGTCCTTCGCCAACGACAAGACCAAGATGACTGCCCTCCGACATCCTGATGGATCCATCACATCCTCCAGAACGGCAATGGAGAAGATTATCCATGACTTCTACTCAAATCTCTTCGATAGCCATATCCACTTGCCGACATACCAAATTCCACAGGATGGATATGTCGTTCCCAATGTTCTCCCTTCCGAAATCCGACACGCCATTTCGTCGGTATAGAAACAAACAGCACCCGGCCCAGACAAGGTCAGACCTGAACACCTGAAGAACCTGCCGTCAGTACTCATCAATACACTGGCTCGGCTCTTCACTTGCTACCTATCTGAATGCAAGGTTCCGTTCCAATGGAAAACCAGCAGGACCGTACTACTGTTCAAGAAGGGAGACATCCATGACATTGGCAACTATCACCCGATCTGCCTATTGTCTGTCATCTACAAGTTGTTTACTCGAGTCATCCTAAATAGGATTGGCAGAACACTAGATGAAGGACAACCATGCGAGCAAGCCGGGTTCCGCAAAGGATTTAGCACCATCGACCATATCCACACGATAACCAAGCTCATTGAGGTTTCTCGGGAGTTCAAGATGCCGCTCTGCTTAACGTTCATTGATTTAAAGAAGATTTCATTGATTTGATTCTGTTGAGACGGAAGCGGTCATTGAAGCCCTAGCCAATCAGGGCATTCAAGCCCAATACATCAGGATCCTCCGTGAGCTGTATTGCGGATTCACTACCAGGATCTCACCATTCTACAAAGAAGTGATCGTTGATGTCAAGAGAGGGATTCTTGATCGTTGACGGATGTCAGAACTCCGGATTCTTTCTCTCATTTGAGTGAAACGTGATATTCTAAGCATAGCTCTTTCTATTCTTCTTTGGGAGACCTGAATAGCGTTCTCATCTTGTTTGCCTAGGGTCCAGGTCTCTGAGGCATATGTTGATGCAGGAAGAACAGTGGAATCAAAGAGATGTGCCCGGAGCCGGAGGTTCTTTGTCCTCTTAGCTATTTCTTCGATGTTCTTGAAGGTGTTCCAAGCCGCTCTCTTCCTCCTGCGCAGCTTGGGTGTCAGGTCATTTGTCATGTTGACCTCTCCTCTCCTCTCCTCTCCTCTCCTCTCCTCTCCTCTCCTCTCCTCTCCTCTCCTCTCCTCTCCTCTCCTCTCCTCTCCTCTCCTCTCCTCTCCTCTCCTCTCCTCTCCTTTCTTCTCCTCTTCCCTCCCCTCCCCTCCACTCCCCTCCACTCTCCTCCCCTCCACTCCCCTCCCCTCCCCTCCCCTCCCTTCCCCTCAACTCTCCTCCTTCCCCTCCTCTTCCTCTACTCCTCTTCCTATACTCTTCTCTCTCTCTCTCTCTCTCTCTCTCTCTCTCTCTCTCTCTCTGTCTCTCTCTCTCTGCTTCTGGGAATAATGATTTGAAATACAGGTTCTGAAAGCTTATCGTGTATGTCCCTTGTAGGTAATAATGGCTTCATAAAATTGTTGCGCATGTTAGGTCTGTCCTATAACTAAAATTCAGAAGGTTGTTCACATTTGTAAAAGGAAGCTTCAAGAATTCCTCTTGGAGACATTGAAGAGTGGGAGAATTGACTTGCCAAATTCTTACATTGTTATAACATATCTGATTGGCCTTGAAAGATGCTGTGTTTGTTAGTAGGAAAGAATAGGAAGTTTAAAAAAGGAGAAAACCAAAGATTCAGAAGAACTAGCACAGAAATAGAGTTGACCTTGAGAGAAGGGGCTACAATCTGGCTCTCCATTGTCAAAATTATGTGACGAATATGTTTCAATTTGCATGTCTTTGTGCTGATTTAGTCTTAGTTCTAGAAAACTTTATTTCTTAGGAACACTGAATCAATTGGGTGTTACATTTTTTTTCTTGCTAGTTTATACAACTTGAAAGAGAACCCAAATCAGAGGTTGAAGAATCAGGGTCAAGTTCCAATTTGGGGTGCAAAATTCTAGCAGGCATTAGTTTATCTGAAGGACTATAACTAAATGAACAGTGACATATTCCAGTGGCTAAGTAGTTAACTGGTTGACCTAGAATAATGCAACCATTTTCACAGTGTAATCTTGAGCATATTGCTTTACTTGCCAACTTCTTGGAGTATTAGTTGAATAAGATTTGGAAGATAAGTGGAGACCCTGTTATTTGCAGGCAATTACAGCTAGAAACATGGAAAGCAAGACTCCCAGAATTTTTCTGTAAGCCCCAGAAGAATCAATAAAGATGGCAGAGGGTGTTTTCTTCAACCTTTTTCCCATGGTTTTTCCAACAGAGGTGTAAGCCTCTAAATCTCTATATTCAAAACATGTCTATTTGGAGTTCACAGCATGGTTTCTATTTTAATATTTAACTGTAAAAGATAAAATATTACTTTTAACTTCTCAAGAAATAATTTGACTTTAGGAAAAGAAATCAAACAACAAATCAGAAAACTAGATTATAAGCTTAGTTTCATGTATGATACTGGGACTATTGGCCTAATTTTTCATAGCAATGGGGGTCTCAAATACTTCCTTTTCCCCCAGGAACTGTGTGGTCTGTGACCATGGTTTGCTTTTTTTTGGGGGGCGGGTCACACCTGGCTATGCACAGGGGTTACTCCTGGCTCTGCAATCAGGAATTACTCCTGGTGGTGCTCAGGGGACCATATGGGATGCTGGGAATCAAACCTGGGTTGGCCGCGTGCAAGGCAAATGCCCTACCCACTGTGCTATCGCCCCAGCCCTGTGACCATGGTTTGGATGTTGACTGAGA
Source organism: Sorex fumeus (assembly GCF_029834395.1). Classification (NCBI taxonomy): domain Eukaryota; kingdom Metazoa; phylum Chordata; class Mammalia; order Eulipotyphla; family Soricidae; genus Sorex; species Sorex fumeus. Next base: position 28,759,931 of record NW_026606129.1, read on the forward strand.
AGCTATTTCATGGGAAGAAATGGTATAGGATTATTGAAAGTGGAAGGAAAGATAATGGGAAGCATCTGAAAGAGAGCCAGACCAAAGCAGAAGAGTATGGATTGAGATTTAGGCAGACAAACCAAATCCTGGAGTAAGTGTGTAAGTGTAGGGATAAAGAATCACAAATCTGGACCAGAAATATAGCTCAAAGTAGTGAGCATATGCTTTGCTTGTGGGAGATCCCAGTTTGATTTCCATCACCACAAGGTTCTCTGAACACTACAGGGAAGGATCCTCTAGAATAGAGCTGGGAGTAACCCATAGAAACTGCCAGATGTGGCCTACCCAATAGGGAAATCAGAAATTTCACATTTGACATGAGAAAGTTGGGAGCGTTTGTGATTATAGGAGCAGAGTTATAAAAATTGTCAATAGTGTCAGCATGTATATAATACTCATGATTATGGGCAATGGGGCTCGAGTATTTTTTGAAGCTGCTGAACACTAGAGGCTAAGTGTGGAGGGGGCTGGAAAGCCAGATTGTTAAGGGCAGTAAGTGAAACTTAAAGCCCAACTAGATAATGGTTCTTAGCCTGTAATATACTGGGAACTGGTTTAGAACTGATTTATGACAGGGCAATATGCAAAGAGCCTCTGGCCTGAATAGGGCTAGTTAAGCCAAGGACTGGCCCATAGCTGATTCATGCTGAGACTTCAAATATCATTGTCAGATATTGACAATGAGGCAAGTATCAACAACTCGATTCTAATCAACATGTTTAATTTTTTCATTTTTTCTCTTTTAAGAAGCACACTGGAGAGACAGTACAGTGTGTAGGCTGGCACATAATAAATCTGGTTTCAACTCCCTGAAACCTAGATGGTCGGCTAGACACCAACAGGAGTGAACCCTGAGCACAGATACAGCAGTAAATCCTGAGCCTTCTGGGTATGGCCCAAAACAAACAAAAACAATCCCAAAGAAAAACAGCAAAAAAATTTATGCCCTTTAAAAATGTCTTTTCTCTGGCCCACATCCACAAGAACAAAAGCAACAGGTGCTGGCGCGGATGTGGCGAGAAAGGGACCCTCCTTCACTGCTGGTGGGAATGCAGGCTGGTCCAACCCTTTTGGAAAACAGTATGGACGATTCTCAAAAAATTAGAATTCGATCTCCCATTTGACCCAGCTATAGCACTCCTGGGAATATATCCCAGAGAGGCAAAAATGTATAGACATCTGCAATTGTTTGTTCATTGCAGCACTCTTTACAATAGCCAGAATCTGGAAAAAACCTGAGTGCCCGAGAACAGATGACTGGTTAAAGAAGCTTTGGTACATTTACACAATGGAGTACTATGTAGCTGTTAGAAAAGATGAAGTTATGAAATTTACATACAAGTGGTACTACATGGGAAGTATCATGTTAAGCGAAATGAGTCAGAAAGAGCGGGATAGACACAGAAAGATTGCATTCATCTGGGGAACATAAAGCAACAAAACGGGAGACTAACACCCAGGAAGGGCTCAGATTAGTACCAGGAATTTTGCTCCATGACTTGAAGGCCAGCCACATGTGCTAGGTGAGAAGGAAGCTCAGATAGAGAAGAGAGCACCAAATAAAGGGTGTTGTGAAGACCCTCCCAGGGTGGGAGAGACATGCTAAAAGTGGTCTATAGACCAAACATGACTGCCACTCAATGCCTCTCTGGCAAAACACAGTACCCAAAAGAAGAGAGAGAGAACAGGGAGGAATGCCCTGCCACAGCGGCAGGATGGGACGGGTGGGGGGGGGATGGGGGGTGGGAGGGATGCTAGGACCCGTGGTGGGGGAGGATGGGCACTGGTGGAGGGATGGGTACTTGGTCATTGTATAACTGAAACCCAAGCACAAAAATTTATAAGTCTAAAAAAAAATAAAAATAAAAATGTCTTTTCTTTCTTTCTCCCTCCTCTTTGAAGTATACACTTTCCTGATTGTACTCAGGGCTTACTCTTAGTTCTGTGCACAAGGGTCACTCCTGGCATTGCTCAGGGAGCCATATGCGCTGCAAGAGATCAAACTCTCTCAGACTGTATCCAAGGCAAATACCTTACTCACTGTAATCTCTCTCTGGCCCTCTAAAATTATTTTCTTCTGAGCTTTATTTTTCAGATTTATACATTATGATTTATTTAGTGTGTGCTCTGCACTGTCAGTCACTGTCCTCCCGTTGTTCATCAATTTACTCGAGTGGGCCCAGTAATGTCTCCATTACGAGACTTGTTGTTACTGGATTTGGCATATCAAATACGTCACGGGTAGCATGCCAGGATTTGCTGTGCAGTCAAGATACTCTCGGTAGCTTGCCAGGCTCTCTGAGAGGGGCGGAGGAATCAAACCCAGGTCAGTTGGGTCGGCCTCGTGCAAGGCAAACTCCCTACCCACTGTGCTATCACTCCAGTGTGTGCTCATTCATTTAAATTATTGTGGAGTGTCCTTATTATTACTGACCTATGTCTTTGTCCATTTTACAATTTGGATATTTAGGGGTTTTTTCTTCCACAAACAGTATTATAATGAACATCCACATATGAAAGTATGGAACTGCTGAACTTTGTAGATCAGCTGTAGATGAGTCGGAAAGTGTATGTCCTTGTGAAAAGTGTGCATGCACCAACACAGTTACCTCACTTCCTATTTGTCATATATATATCAAGAATTTCAATACCATGTTTAGAAAAATTATGGGAACTCATGCCTTTCATTTTCCGGGATGTTGCCAAATTACTTTTCATGTCATTTTACTATTTTCCCTTATGTTAATACTGTGTATGAGGATTTCTGTTTTTCTCTAAAACCAGTGTTTACAGATTTTTATGCCACACCCAGTGGTGCTCAGGGCTTACTCTTGGCTCTTGTTACTTTTTGCTAGCGTGGCAAGTGTGAGTCTTTTGCTGATATTTTGATTTGTGTTTCCTTTACAATAGTGGGTCTGAGCATCCTTTCAAATATGTGATCTTTATAAATGATCTGTTTAGATTCCTTGCTATTAGGTGGATTATCTTTTAATTTTTTTCTCTTTTTGGGTCACACCTGGCTATTCACAGGGGCTACTCCTGGCTTATGCACTCAGGAATTACTCCTGGCGGTGCTCGGGAGATCATATGGGATGCTGGCAATAGAACCTGGGTCGGCCTCATGCAAGGCAAATGCCCTACCAGCTGTGCTATTGCTCTAGCCCTTAAATTTATTTTTAAAGGGAGATTTCTTTTGCTTTTCTGAATATTGATTTTTATTGCTTACATGTTATCTTCTTTCAGTCTGTGACTCATGTTTTAACTTTTTATTTAAGATGCTTTTTGAGACTCAGCTACTTTAAGCTTTAACTTTGTGAACTTAAAAAAATAAATTTTCGAGCCACTACTTATACCCGACACTCCCCTGCATGCAGACATTCCAGCTCCACAACTAATCTTGTAAAGAAGAGAAGCAGTCAAATCATCCCAGTTCCATAGTTTATGGAGTGCCATGGCCTCACATGTACTACAGAACACCTCCAAATTTTTTATTTATTTATTTATTTATTTTTTATTTTTATTAGTGAATCACCATGAGGTACAGTTGTAGATTTACAAATTTTTGTGCTTGGGTTTCGATTATACAATGATTAAATACCCATTCCTCCACCAGTGCCCATTTTCCACCACCATAGATAATATCCCTCCCACCCCCATTCCCCCCTTCCCACCCTGCCTCTGGGGCAGGGCATTCCCTTTTGTTCTCTCTCTCCTTTTGGGTGTTGTGGTCTGCAAAAGAGGCATTGAGTGGCAAACATGTTCAGTCCATAGTCTACTTTCAACATGCATCTCCCCTCCTGGGAGGATGCTCCAAACACACTTTATTTGGTGCTCCCTTCTTTATCTGAGCTGCCCTTTCCCCTAGAATGCCCAGCTGGCCTCTAAGCTATGGAGTAATCCTCCTTTGGCTGATCTCAGCTATTGTTGGGTATTAATCTCATATTTTGTTACTTTATATCCCCCAGATGAATGCAATCTTTCTATGTCTATCCCTCTCTTTCTGACTCATTTCGTTTAGCATGATACTTTCCATGTTGTACCACTTGTATGTAAATTTTATGCCTTCATCTTTTCTAAGAGCTACATAGTACTCCATTGTGTAGATGTACCAAAGTTTCTTTAACCAGTCATCTGTTCTTGGGCACTCAGGTTTCTTCCAGTTTCTGGCTATTGTAAAGAGTGCTGCAATGAACAAACAAGTGCAGATGTCACTTCGACTATACATTTTTGCCTCTCTGGGATATATTCCCAGGAGTGGAATTGCTGGGTCAAATGGGAGCTCAATTTCTAATTTTTTGAGAATCGTCCATACTGTTTTCCAAAAGGGCTGAACCAGTCGGCATTCCCACCAACAGTGAAGGAGTATCCCTTTCTCGCCACATCCGCGCCAGCATTTGTTGCTTTTGTTCTTTTGAATGTGGGCCAGTCTCTGAGGTGTGAGATGGTATCTCATTGTGGTTTTGATCTGCATCTCCCTGATGATTAATGATGTAGAGCATTTTCTCATGTGCTTTTTTGCCATTCGGATTTCTTCTTTGAGAAAGTTTCTGTTCATTTCATTACCCCATTTTTTGATGGGGTTGCATGTTTTCTTCTTGTGGAGTTCAACCAGTACTTTGTATATCCTTGATATCAACCCCTTGTCAGATGTGTATTCGGCGAATATTCTTTCCCATTATGTAGACTGTCTTTATGTTTTGGTCACTGTTTGTTGTGAGGTGCAGAATCATCTTAGTTTAAGATAGTCCCATTTATCTATCTCTGTTTTCACTTGCTTGGCCAGTGGCATGGCATCTTTGAAAATACCATTAGTTTCATTGTCATGGAGGGTTTTGCCAACTTTGTCTTCAATGTACCTTATGGTTTCTGGTCTGATGTTGAGGTCTTTAATCCATTTTGATCTTACTTTTGTACATGGTGTTAGGCAGAGTTCTGAGCCCATTTTTTTGCATGTAGCCGTCCAGTGGTGCCAGCAAAATTTGTTAAAGAGGCTTTCCTTACTCCACTTCACATTTCTTGCACCTTTATCTAAGATTAGATGATCATATGATTGAGGGGAGATGTCAGTGTATTCAACCCTATTCCATTGGTCTGCAGTTCTGCCTTTGTTCCAGTACCATGCTGTTTTAGTTATTACTGCTTTGTAGTAGAGTTTGAAGTTAGGGAGGTTGATTCCTCCTATTTTCTTTTTCCCAAGAATTGCTTTAGCTATTCGTGGGGGCTTACTGTTCCATATAAATTTCAGGAGAGAACACCTCCAAATTTTACAGTAGCAGCAGCCTACTAGGAGCATAATAAATTCGGTAAGAAAGTTGCAAAGAAGCCCACATGCTAAATGAGTGAGAACACAGAGGACTCAACAAGCAGCAATCAGCTCAGTAAGTCCTCAGTCAATGACATTAACAGCATCATTGTGAGATATAACAGTTATCACAAATTCTTTTATCAATCTATTTTTTTCTTTTTTCTTTTTTTAAAATTTTTATTATTGAGACACCATGAGGTACAGTTGTAGACTTACAAATTTTTGTGCTTGGGTTTCAATTATACAATGATCAAATACCCATCCTCCACCAGTACCCATTTCCCACCACCATGGATCCCAGTATCCCTCCCCCTCCCGCCTCTATGGCAGGGCATTCCCTTTTGTTCTCTCTCTCTCCTATTGGGTGTTGTGGTTTTCAAAAGAGGCAATGGGTGACAATCATGTTTGGTCTATAGTCTACTTTCAACATGCTTCTCCCATCCTGGGAGGATCCTCCCAACACCTTTATTTGGTGTTCCCTTCTCTCTCGAGCTCCCTTTTCCCCTAGTATGTGTGGTTGGCCTCCAAGCCATGGAGTAAAATTGCTCGTACTAATCTCGGCCATTCTTGCATGTTAGTCTCCTATTTTGTTACTTTATGTTCCCCAGATTAATGCAATCTTTCTATGTCTATCCCTTTCTTTCTGAGTCATTTTGCTTAACATGATACTTTCCATTTAGTACCGCTTGTATGTAAATTTCATGACTTTGTCTTTTCTAACAGCTACATAGTACTTCATTGTGTAAATGTACCAAAGTTTCTTTAATCAGTCATCTGTTCTTGGGCACTCAGGTTTTTTCCAGATTCTGGCTATTGTAAAGAGTGCTACAATGAACAAACAAGTGCAGATGTCACTTTGACTATACTTTTTTGCCTCTCTGGGATATATTCCCAGGAGTGGTTATCAATCTATTTTTTTTTTATAATTCCACTTGCCATTTTGTTGTAACAAGTCATGTGAAGTAAATTTGTGGCTGCTAAAGGGGTAAGGGGTGTGGGTAGGAAATTAGGGACACTGTTGGAGGGAAGGTCACACCAGTGATAGGATTCATGTTGGAACATTGAATGCTTGAAATAACTATATTATGAACAACTTTGTAAATCACAGTATTTAAATAAGAAACTCAATCTTGTCTCTGGAGAGTAACACTCTACCTATATAATAAAAATGTTCTACTGTTTTTACTTTTTGTATTTACTTTTTGAGAAGATGTGTTTGAGTCACACTCAGTAGTGCTCAGGGACTGCACCTACACCTGACTTGGAATTTGGGGGTTATTCTGAAGGTAATTAGGGACCATGTGATGCTGATTATCTAACCTAGGTTGTCTGAATTTAAAACATGTGTCAACTTTTGAGAGTATTAACTTCAGAATTATTTTTCTATTTTGATGTTTAACCTACTTGAAATGTAGTTTCGTGTGACATGAAATAGGGTAGAGACTTATTAACTGGAATTTTTATGTTTAGAATTGTAATGTCTTTCTACTCTCTTCTTCCCTATTAAATTTCTGTTGATAGCCTGATCAAAGTTGCTTTGAGTATTTTACATACTTTTGAATATTGACTTTTATAGTCATAGTCCCAGAGGAAATTGTTGTTGGTTTTATCAAGAAAATGAATTGAGAAAAACTTTCTTTAGTAAATTTAAGGTAGTTCTCATTTCATTCTTAGAGCCACAGCTACTTTTATTATGTTTTTGTTTTCAACTAATGATAGAAACCTTGAATATTTAGCTTATAATCCACAAACATGTTAATGAGAATTACTTGAAGTATATGTTAAAACATTTTAGAAATCTTTAGACTCTATAAAAGTGTGCTAATTATGATTGGTTTCATGCTAATAGTTTTTTTAGTTTCATGCTTCAAGACCGTTTTAATAGATTTTGTTCTGTAGTCGATTTATGGAGACTCTTTTAATAGATTTTGTTCTGTAGAACAAAAGTTCTATTCCTAAGTCATAGAAAAGTATATGAATTACTCTGGTTTGCATTTTAATACTATTAAAGCTTAATTGACAATTGCCACCATCTTATTAAGCAGTGAGGCAGGCAATCATAAACTCAAAAACTGGGTACTCATAGTTCCTAAATTAACAGTATATAGATGGGAAGAGCTGAATATTTCAGCAATTTTTGCAATAATAGAATAAAGTATGCTAGAATGATAAGGTACTTTGGATCAACTAAATTCGGTTTTGCTTTGATCAGACCAATCCAACCAGTGGTTGTGCCTATAAAAATGCTAATTGCTAAGTAAATCCAAAGAAATTGAGACCTTGGATTTAGCACTGTGATTTTTTTTATGTGACATAATTTAAGTAGAACATTCTAGAGCTTATTATAAAATTAATGTTCTTGAGGAAATACAGGGACAACATCTTGAGTATTGAACTAGTCATGTAATGAACTTCTGACACTTCTTTGGCTTAAACTTATCGGAACAGGTTTGCAATAGAACAAATTGAAAACATCTGTTCAAAATTGTGAGTGATTATGGTTTGCCTTTTTATTATTGTATTTCAAGGTGAACACAGTTTCTGTAAAAGTCTATTTTATTTATGAACTGTTTCATTATCTTAGTTATATATCAGAGACTTGTGCCTTCAAATTTCTATGTGATCCTATGGTTCAAATTTGTAGCCTTTATTTAGATGATTTAATAATGAACTTCCTTACTTCTTCAATTTGTGAAATTTTGAATGTCCTTCAGCAATGAAAAAACTGTTTTCCATGACTTGTTATTTGAATCCTATGCTCTCATGCACTGTATATTATGCCTGTGACAACATAATGTGATGACTGTGATGAAAAATTTTTATGCCATTTTAGAACTCAGGAAGACTGTTTAATTGTATGTGCCTAGTGCTTCTTGGTTATTAGCACTAAATAGGAGTAGTGCAGTGGCCTTGATAATCTAAAGATCAATTTTTTTTAATTGTGGAAAAATATATGTCACAAATTCACAATGTAGTACAATCCTTACCATTATCATTTCTAGAGCATTTTTATTATCCACAACAGAAATTTTGTACTCATACATTCGTAATCTTCATTATCCTCTTTGTCAGTCTTTAGTCTTTGTCAGTCTCTATTTTACTTTCTGTTCTGATGAGTTTGACTTTTTGTAGGCACCACATTGCTATGAATGGGTTGCTTGTGTCTTTTTAAAAATCTGTATGGTAAAGCCCAATTTTCATAATATACTATATTAAGGGAGGAGGGCTTTGGGAGGTAATTAAATCATGAGGATGGATGCTTCAAGAGAGTGTGAAAGGTGATCTTCTCTTTTCACCATGTAAGGGCATAAAAATGGCAAAACAATGACAGTCTGCAAAGCAGAAAGAGCTTTGTCTGCAGAACCAGATTATACTGGGACTCTGATCTCTGACATCTATACCTCCAGAACTATAAGAAATTCTCCATTGTTTAAAACTTCTCAGTTTATGTGTTTTTGTCAAAGTAACCTAAACCAAGACACGCATGTAGTGCTGTAGCACTGTCCTCCAGTTGTTCGTTGATTTGCTCGAGCAGGCACCAGTAACTTCTCCATTGTGAGACTTGTTGTTACTGTTTTTGGCATATCAAATACACCATGGGGAGCTTGCTAGGCTCTGCCCTGTGGGCGGGATATTCTCGGTAGCTTGCTGTGCTCTGCAAGAGGGACGGAGGAATCGAACTTGGGTGGGCGGTGTGCAAGGCCAACACACACCTGCTGTGCTATCTCTCCAGTCCATCTTAAGCATAACTCAACTAAAGTTTTCTAAGTTAAAACATTACTAAAAAGTTCACTTAATCACTTAACTTCCCGTTAGTCGTCGATTTGCTCGAGCGGGCGCCAGTAACGTCTCCATTTGTCCCTGTCGCGTGCTAGTGTAGCCCAATGGCATCTCTTCGCTCCGGGAACATGGAGGGCCTCAAACCGATCGTTCATGATCTTGACAAAGAAGTCTGACCATCTGGTAGGTGGGCGGCCACGTGGTCTCTTGACATCCCGTGGAATCCAATCAGTAACAGCTCTAGTCCAATGGTCGTCTTTAAATCTCATTACGTGACCAGCCCATCTGATTTTCGACACCTTGGCATATGAGACAGCGTCCCTGATCCTTGATCGTCGACTGATGTCAGAACTCCGGATTTGTTCTCTCATTTGAGTGAAACGTGATATTCCAAGCATAGCTCTTTCTATTCTTCTTTGGGAGACCTGAATGGCGTTCTCATCTTGTTTGCGTAGGGCCCAGGTCTCTGAGGCATATGTTAATGCAGGAAGAACAGTGGAATCAAAGAGATGTGCCCGGAGCCGGAGGTTCTTCGTCCTCTTAGCTATTTCTTCGACGTTCTTGAAGGCGTTCCAAGCCGCTCTCTTCCTCCTGCGCAGCTCGGGTGCCAGGTCATTTGTCATGTTGACCTCTCGACCTAGGTACACATAGCTGTTGCATTCGGAGATGGTCGTTCCATTGAGAGCGAATGGGGCGTCAGGAACAAGGCTGTTTCTCATAAACATTGTCTTCGTAAGATTCAGCTGTAGTCCTACCTTTCCACACTCACGGTCAAAGTCGGCCAGCATTTGTGCCGCTTGGCTGATGTTTGGTGTTATTAAAACAATGTCATCAGCAAAGCGGAGGTGGTGTAGTTGCCGACCATCTATCTTCACTCCCATTCCTTCCCATTCCAGTCGTCGCATGATGTTCTCGAGGGTGGCACTGAAGAGTTTCGGTGAAATGGTATCACCCTGCCGCACCCCTCTCTTGACATCAACGATCACTTCTTTGTAGAATGGTGAGATCCTGGTAGTGAATCCGCAATACAGCTCACGGAGGATCCTGATGTATTGGGCTTGAATGCCCTGATTGGCTAGGGCTTCAATGACCGCTTCCGTCTCAACAGAATCAAAGGCCTTCTTTAAATCAATGAACGTTAAGCAGAGCGGCATCTTGAACTCCCGAGAAACCTCAATGAGCTTGGTTACCGTGTGGATATGGTCGATGGTGCTGAATCCTTTGCGGAACCCTGCTTGCTCGCATGGTTGTCCTTCATCTAGTGTTCTGCCAATCCTATTCAGGATGACTCGAGTGAACAGCTTGTAGATGACAGACAATAGGCAGATCGGGCGATAGTTGCCAATGTCATGGATGTCTCCCTTCTTGAACAGTAGTACGGTCCTGCTGGTTTTCCATTGGGACGGAACCTTGCATTCAGACAGGTAGCGAGTGAAGAGCCGAGCCAGTGTATTGATAAAGTACTGACGGCAGGTTCTTCAGGTGTTCAGGTCTGACCTTGTCTGGGCCGGGTGCTGTTTGCTTCTTTACCAACGAAATGGCGTGTCGGATTTCGGAAGGGAGAACGTTAGGAACGACATACCCATCCTGTGGAATTTGGTATGTCGGCAAGTGGACATGGCTATCGAAGAGATTTGAGTAGAAGTCATGGATAATCTTCTCCATTGCCGTTCTGGAGGATGTGATGGATCCATCAGGATGTCGGAGGGCAGTCATCTTGGTCTTATAGTTGGCGAAGGACAGGCGGGCGTTACGAATACTTTTCCCGGCTTCTGCCGCATCTACCAGTACTTCTGCTCTTCTCTCTTTGAGGTCTTCCTTGATCGCATCTCTGCACTGCTTTGCGAGCTCGGACGTTAGCTTGCGGTTGCCTGAGGCATGCGCCAAACCACGCTGGTGAATTAGCTCAAGAGTTTTCGAAGATAGGCGACTTTTTGTGGCTATCTCTCTCTTGGCGTTCCTCGCACATTCATGGAGGTGCTGAACCAGTCGATCGTATTCCTCGTCAATGTTGTCAACAATGGCATCTTTCCATGTTGCCGCTATAGTACCAAAGAGTTCCCAGTTGGTGGTCATTCTGGGAGTTCTCTTTTTGAACTTTGCAGCCCTTTCTCCCCGCTCTGTGAAGTAGAATTTTGCATGAAGGAGATGGTGGTCCGATCCCGTTCGAAATTTTGGGACAACAGCGACATCAGTCAGGCAAAACCGTCGATTGAATATGATGTGGTCTATTTCGTTGTGGAATCGTCCACCGGGAGACTCCCATGTCCATCGTTTAGATTCTGCCTTCTGGAACTGTGAGTTACCATGAATGGTCTTGGTCGACATGATGAACTCAGACAGTCTCTCACCCTGTTCGTTCCATTCTAGGCCATGGGTCCCGATGTGAAGTTCTTCAGCTGATCTTCTCGGTCCTATCTTGGCATTAAAATCACCCACAATGATCTTGTAGAAGGTGTGGTCTTCTTTATAGAACTTCTCTAGCTCCATGTAGAACTTCTCGATTTCTCTTTCATCATAATGAGATGTTGGTGCGTAGACAACGAAGATAGAAACTTCAGGCAGTGAGCCACATCTATTCAAATGTAAACGTCCGATTTGGGTTGTTAGGCATTCGAATGAATCAATGCTCTTGGCCAAGTTTGTGTTGACAAGGACACCGACGCCTCCAACACCTCTTTTATCGCATGTTCTGAGGAACAATTCTTCTCCAGTGTCGAAAACGGCATGGTGAGATTCGTGCCTTCTTGTCTCGGTCAGACCAATGATGTCGTACTTGATCATTCGCGCTTGTACCATCAGGTCCTCGATGGATGCATCTGATGCTAGCGTACGTGCATTGAAAGTACAGACGATCATTTTTGTCTTCCTTCGTTGTGGCAGCCTAGGTCGGCCTTGAGATTTTGTCGGCCTCTCCTTTCTCATCCTTCTCAGTGCTGCCATGTCGGTGAAGCCTTCAGGGTCAGGTGAATGAGACCAGTTGTAGTTACTGGTTTTGGCATATCGAATACACAGCGGATAGCTTGCCAGGCTCTTCCATGCGGGCGGAATACTCTCGGTAGCTTGCCAGTCTTTCCGACTGCCAGTCTTTGCCAGTCTTTTTTTTTAACTAAAAAGTTAAAAAGAAAGGTTTGTGGGCCAGAGAGACAGTACAGCACGTAAGTTTCTGTCCTGCACAGGACCCACCAGGGCTCTATCGCTACTACCCTTGCCAGGAGTGATCACTGAGCACTGCTAGATGTGCCCTCCTCGCCAAAAAAAAAAAAAAAAATAGAAAGGAAAAAAATTCTATTGTTGGGGCTGGAGAGATAGCACAGCGGGTTGGGCGTCTGCCTTGCACGCGGCTGACCCGGGTTCGATTACCAGCATCCCATATAGTTCCCTGACCACCGCCAGGAGTAACCCCTGAGTGCAGAGCCAGGAGTAACCCCTGTGCATCACCAGGTGTGACCCAAAAAGCAAAAAAAAAAAAAAATTTTACCGCTTAAGACACACATAAATGGGATTATATAATATTTATTCTTTTAGAAATGGGATATGATACTTAACATAATGCTCATAAAATTAAAGTTGTAGCATGCATAAGGATTTCTACTTAAGACTGAATTATACTCCTATTTGATACTATTTTAAGACTGAATAATGTTCTGTTTATATGCAGCATTTTATTTTTGATTTGATTTGAATGACACTTAGCTTGCTTAATACTTAGTTGGTTTCTTCCTTTTTTAACATATTAAAAAATTCTACTATAAACATTATCTCTTTGACTCAACACTCAGTTCACTTAGATAGAGGCCGAGAAGTGCTATTGCTGAATCTCATGGTAACCTCATGTTTAATAAATTTTTTTTTTTAGAATTGCCAAATTATTTTATCATGGTGACTACCCTGTTTTTCATTTCCACTGGTGGTGCACCAAGATTATATTTTTACAGTATTTTTCCTTATAAATATGAGCTGATATCTCTGATTTAATTTCATAATTGCTATTTTAAACATCTTTCTGTCCTGAATGGTAAGAACATGTTTGCTTTGGTAAAATTACTATTAAGTCTTTTGCCCATTTTTGGAATGTCCAATTATTTTATCTGAACTGCATAGTGGGATTCTTTTATATGCAGAATTATCTTGTTATATCACTATATCACTGTATCACTGTCATCCCATTGTTCATTGATTTGCTGGAGCGGGCACCTGTAACGTCTCCATTCGTCCCTGTCACATGCTAGTGTAGCTCCATGGCATATTGGGGGCTTTTTCAGGGTCAGAGGAATGAGGATTGTCATTGTTACTGTTTTTGGTATATTGAGTATGATACGGGTAGCTTGCCAGGCTCTGCTGTATGGGCGGGATACTCTCAGTAGCTTGCTGGGATCTCTGAGAGGAAATTCTGCCCTTGTTGAATAAGTGTTATAATACCTATGAAAATAATGGTTTTGTATAAATATGTTTAGTTTCTTAACTATATTTTAAAAACCATTTTTTTCATGTTTGGAAGGGTTATGATAGAAATCGTGTTGCTGGGTATGTTTCTCTCTCTCTCTCTCTCTCTCTCTCTCTCTGTCTCTCTCTTGTTTTGTTGCATGTGCAGGATCTATTCCTGGCTCTAGATTCAGGGATAACTCCTGGTAGTTCTTGGGGGACCATATGGGGTGCTGGGGATTGAATCCTGGTCGGCTCTATGCAAGGCAAAGGCCTTATCCATTGTACTCTCTCTCTAGCCCCTGTTTCTTTTTGACCATAGTTTTTATGTAATCAAATTAGATCAGATGACATCATTTCTGGTTACCATATGATACCACTTTTGTTACTAGAATATTTATTTAGTCCTTTTGGCCACTCACATCAGTGTACAGGGTTTACTCCTGGCTCTGTACTCAGGAATCACTCCTGGAAGTCCCTGAAGAACCATCATATGGGGAGCTGGAGATGGGAAAGTAGGGGTTGGCCACATGCTAGGCAATGTGATAACCACTATTCTATCTCTTCAACCCCATAGAGCAATTTGTTAAATATGCTAGAGAAAGCTGCCATTAAAATAATTCTCTAGGTTGATCATCTACTGCTTTATGTGTTGAACATCGGGTATTTTATATTTACTTTACCTCAAATGGAATGAGTATGCTTATGATAAGATTTCCTTCTCTAACATAGTAACAAAGAAAAAAATCTAAGGAGGCTTTGAAAATGGAATCACTATTCCAGGCACGAATAAGAGCTTATAAAAGATATCAAATTTGGTCTCCAGTTTCATAGAGTTTAAAATCTTGTTTTGTGGTGAATTCTGTGATCAGCGGCTATGAAAGAACTTAAGAAAATGATAACAGTGACAAGAAGATTGGGAGCCTTTGTTTTGCCCCTCAGGACATACTGATTCCCTAGGGGCCTCTTTGGTTTCTAAGGAGCGTGTCTAGCAGATATAAATGGTGAATATGAAACCTGATCTGAGGCAAGGAAAGATTACTTCAATATAATGCTGTTTGGTCAGTTGGAAGGATGTAGTCTCTTCATATCTCTGCTCTTAAAAGAAAATCTAAGTGACCTCCACTCAACAATACTATGTTCAAAGAGATTTGTAAAACTTAGGGCCCAGAAGCTATTCAATTTGTGAGGAGAATTTACTCTAAAACATCTGTTGCAATGCAAGTCAGTGAAGAGTAGAGACCCTTTAAGGAAACTACCACTTTTGCCCATCCGTCTGAAAGCACCAGTAATAAAAGGACCCCTAACTTAGGGAGCTTTGCTAACTGCTTTTATTTGTTACCTAAGAAAAGGGGAAACTTTCTTATGTTTGCTTTATTACTTAATACTTAAGCTAAAAAGCCCTTCTTTATTTTATGTGATATTTCCCATTGGATCATTTTAATTTTGCTTAATATATTATATGAATTATTGAAAATTAAGAAAATTAACTGTCTTAAAATTTGAAATTATTTTTTATATTTGAGATTCATCATAACTATTTTATAAAATAGTATTTAAATATTTTTTGAAGTTACATTGGTGTACATTATTGTGTATGTTGTAGAAGAACTTTTCCACAAAAAATTTTTTTTTTTCTTGTCAAATACCCCTATGACTTTTGGGTTTTGAATTCTATAAAAAATAAAATTTTCCATTAAAAACTCTGTTATGTATTAAGAATTAGTAAAATGGGAGAGATAATGGTAAATGGTAAATATCATTGCTATGAAACAAATTCCCCAAATCATAATGCATAGAGAAAATCTTTTGGGATTGGGCATGACTTAATTGTGATTTTGATATTGATTTTACAGGTTAAGTATTCATAGGTCTAAGTTAACCAATTTATATAATTTAAACATGCAATATTTTGTGTATCAATGTTAGTCCAGTAAATCTGTTAACCAAACAATGTTGAACCAACAAGTAAAACCCAAGATATTTAAAACTTAAATGTACATTGTTCTTTAAAACTCAGGATTATCTGGACATGTTAGGACTCAACCCTCACATTGTAAGTTAAATTTGAAATTCTCAATCAATTTTGACATTGATTTTCCTGATCAGCCCCTTAATCTGACATTGTCAAAACTCTGTGGACATGGTTCAGCTTTATCTTATCCATAGGATGAAAAAATTTTTATTGGTGGAGTGAAAATATCTAAGGCCAAAAGAGGTGAGTTGTTCACTCCTAGACATAAATTACATAATTTAAAATTTTGTTTTCATGCGTATGACTTTTCATTCATCCTGGATTTCTATAAGATTAGCAACAGATTTTCTGTATCTTCATCATAAGTAGCTTTTGTCCCATATTCTATCTCCTTAGCTTACTATGCTTATGATCAGTAAAATTACTAAGTATGTGTGGCTCATCCCATTGGAAGAATGCCTGTGTTTCTCTATTTCTGCTACTGTTTATTGTATAGACAAATTAGAAATCATCCTAACTACTTCTTCCTCTCAATACTGGATGGGCAACTTAATCCAACGAAAGGGAAGCGAATAAGAAGCTCAGTTTCATTTTCAGGTACAAATTGTGCCTTTTAATTCAGTTTGGTAGCAATAGAGCTGACAGTTTGACTCCTGCCTGTCTCCACTATGTGTTCAATTGTTTCAAAATCTATAAAAGGAAGAGATGTGACTGGTAGTTTTGTTATTTATTCTCACAGTGGATCTAGCTTGCCTATAATAATTATCTCCTCTGAGTTATCCTTCAGGGAGTTGGTTACCTAGTATGGCAAATGAAGTACAGATAGTAAGCTATTTCTAGCTGGAATGGTTAGGAAGTATATGGAAAAGGTGATGTTTGGGGTTCTCTTAAAAGAATAGTTCATTTACATAGGCAGATAAGAGTAAGATGGTTTCAGAAGTGAGTTGTTTGGCAATCTAGGACAGGCTTGGTAAGAGTAATGGTTAGTCTTTATTATTATTTATTGATTTTTTAAATTTTTAAAAAAAAATTTGGGCTGGAGCAATAGCACAGTGGATAGGGCATTTGCCTTGCACGCGGCCAACCTGGGTTTGATTCCTCCATCCCTCTCGAAGAGACCGGCAAGCTACTGCACGGCAGATCCTGGCAAGCTCCCATAGCGTATTCAATAAGCCAAAAATAGTAACAACATATCTCGCAATAGAGATGTTACTGGTGCCCACTGGAGCGAATTGATGAACAACAGGACAGTGCTAACAGTACTAAAACATTTTAATGAATCACTGTGAGATACAGTTACAGACTTACAAACTTTCATGATTACATTTCAGTCAAGAAATGTTCGAGTACCCACCCCTCCACCAGTGCTCATTCTCCACCACCAATGTTATCAGTGTCCCTCCCGTCAACCCCACGCCTTTCCACCCCATGCCTCTGTGGCAGACACATTCTCTCTTACTCTCTTTCCTCTTAGGTGTTATGGTTTTCTATATAGGTACTAAGCAGTCATCATGTTTGGTCTGTAGTCTGCTTTCAGCACACATCTACCATCTGAAGCGATACCTTCAATCATCATTTAATTAGTGGTCTCTTCTCCATCCCACCTGCCTTTCCCCCATCACATGAGATCGACTTCCAAGCCGTGGAGCAATTCTCCTAGCCCTTATCTCTACTATCCTTAGGTGTTATTCTCCTATTATGTTACTTTATGTTCCACAAATGAGTGCAATCTTTCTATGCCTGTTCTCTCTTTCTGACTTACTTCACTTGGCATGATACTCTCCATGTTGATTCACTTATATGTGAATTTCATGGTTTCATAGTTTCTAACAGCTACATAGTATTCCATTGTGTAGATATACCAAAGTTCCTTTAACCAGTCATCTGTTCTCAGGCACTCAGGTTTTTTTCCAGATTCTGAGTCTTGTAAATAGTGCTGCAAAAATCATATAAGTGCAGATGTCATTTCTACTGTACTTTTTTGCATCTCTGGAACCACTTTCCAGAAGTGGTATTGCTGGGATAAATGGGAGCTCAATTTCTAGTTTTTTGAGAAATATCCATATTGTTTTCCAAAAGGGCTAGACCAGTTATCATTCCCACCAGCAGTGAAGGAGAGTCCCTTTCTTCCACATCCATGCAAACACCAGTTGCTTTTGTTGTTTTGGATGTGCGCCAGTCTCTGTGGTGTGAGATGACATCTCATTGTTGTTTTGATCTGCAGTTCTCTGATGATGTGATGAAGAGCATATTTTCATGTGCCTTTTGGCCATTTGGATTTCTTCTTTGAGAAAGTTTCTTTTCATTTCATCTCCCCTTTTTCTGATGGGATTGGATGTTTTCTTTTTGTGGAGTTCAACCAGTGCCTTGTATAAGTGATGGTTAGTCTTAAGGGAAACTGCCAGGAACCAGCCCAAGTTGAATGGGTCTGAAGCAGGAGCACTGCAAGGGTTAAGAAAAGAGAGATAAAGCTCAGAGGACTCAAAACCTTGTGGGCTGAAAGCCCTGACTCTCCATCACATGCCTATTTAGTGTCTTAAACCAACAGTTATCAGGAGAACGGGCAAACTTTTATAAATATTTACATCTATGCTAACACAACCAGAAAAAACTTTTATGTATCAAAGGGGACTGGTCTCTTCAGTGTATTTATCTCAAAGGAATCTTCACTGGGAGAGGTAGCAGAGAAAAGAATGGTTATAGTACCCCCATATAGATTCCATTTATTTTAGGAGATAAAGGTCCCATAAACTGCTCATCCAGCTGCTGTCATCAGGCTTACCTAATTAATCTTTTAAACTAAGTATATCTATTTAAATATCTATTTAAACTAAGCATATCTATTTGGTTTGGGTTCTCATTTTAATCATTATTAAGATAATAATGATTATTTTAAAGATACATTTTGAAAGGATTTAATATTGACTAATGTAATGGGAAGCCTGTAGCTAGAAGGCAATTTAAAAGTAATGATTTCTACAACCTTGTATTATTTAGTTTGTTTTTTCTGCTTGTTCACTGAAGGTGGTTCTCTGCTTCCTCTCCTTTCCAATGGACTTAATAAAATAATTCTTTTGGAGGCACTCAGAGCTTTTCATCTAATGCCAATTCAATAACTCTCATGCTCAATAAAGCTGACTTACTGCTGTCTCCAAAATGGAGACATTTACTGACAGGTAAAGAGGAAGAGGAAAAATTATATAGTAATTCTGTATAAAAGCAAACATCATTGCTCTGGAATTCAGCATCTCACTGTGATTCTGAGTCATGGTTGCATTGATAAAATAAACCAAATTCTATTAAAGGATTAACATTTAATATCTCACAATTATTTCCTTAGTATGCAATCAACTTGCTTGTTTTCTATGAATCTGTATAGCAGGGTATCTGTGATTTTAATCATTTGAGGTAAATCACTAATAGTATTAAACTTACCCTTTGCCAGAACAAATTTGTTAAGGAACCCAAGTTGTTTCATTTAAAAACATTGTAAAGAAAACAAACACTGTCAAAACAAACACTGTCCTCCCGTTGTTCATCGATTTGCTCTTGCTCGAGTGGGCCCAGTAACGTCTCCATTTTGAGACTTGTTGTTACTGTGTTTGGCATATTGAATACATCATGGGTAGCTTGCCAGGCTTTGCCGTGCGGGTGAGATACTCTTGGTAGCTTGCCGGGCTCTCTCAGAGGGGTGGAAGAATTGAACACGGCTCAGCAGGGCTGGCCGCGCACAAGGCAAATGCCCTACCACTATGCTATCGCCCCAGCCCATAAAGGAATGGTATAACATTTATTTGTAAAAGTGTAATTATTACCATAAAACAATTACCTCCAAAGTGCCAATGTACCTCCACCTCAGTAAATAGGGTCAGCTTTTCACATCTGCCCCTCCTGATAATCTTAGTTCTTTCATCAGTGCTCATGGCTTAGTTTTTATTGGATATTATATATTCTCTTGTTTTATTTCCTTGTATATCACTTATAAGTGACAACCTTTGGTAGTCATCTTTTTCATGACTCATTTAACTTGGCACAATCTCTTCCCTGTTTCCTCCACGTTGTGGTATGAGGTAAGAATCTCTTTTCTGGGGCCAGACAGATAGTACATCTGGGAGGACGTTTGCCTTTCATGCAGCCAGCCCAGGTTCAACCCCCGCCATCCCATATGATCTCCTGAGCACTGCCAGGAGAAATTTCTGAGTGCAGAGCCAGGATTAACCCTTGAGTATCGACAGGTATGACCTAAAAAAGACAAAAGAAAAGAATCTTTTGACTTATAGTTGAGTATTATTCCACTGTGTGTGAATATATATATATATATATACATATATATGTATATATATCATATCTTCTTTATCCACCTATCCATTTTGGGCACTTGAGTTGCTTATAGATCTTGGATGTCACAAAGCATTTTTTTGCATTTTTTAAAATTAATTTTTATTAGTGAAGCACCATGAGGTACAGTTGTAGACTTACAAATTTTTGTGTCTTGGGTTTTGATTATACAATGATCAAATACCCATCCCTCCACCAGTGCCCATTTTCCACCACCATGAATCCCAGTATCTCTCCCACCCCCATCCCCCCATCCCACCCTGCCTCTGTGGCAGGGCATTCCCTTTTGTTCTCTCTCTCCTTTTGGGTGTTGTGGTCTGCAAAAGAGACGTTGAGTGGCAATCATGTTCGGTCTATAGTCTACTTTCAACACACAAAGCATTCTTAAATGAACATAGAGGTTCATATATCTTTCAAAATGTGTTTTTTTGGGATATCTAGCCCAAGGAGTGTTGGGAGTTGTATTTTAATTTTTGACAACTCTCCAGGCAGTTTCATAAAATCTGAATAAGTTTATGTTTTCATCAACACTGAATGTGATTTCATTTTTCTCGATATGCCCACCAGAATCCAATTTTTTTCTGTTAGGGAAAGAATTGAGACTCCTGTTGAAACATAGACAAAATGAAGCAAAATCCTGACTGTGCTACCAACATAAAATTAATATGCTAAGTACATAATTTTAGTCACATATAAGAAAAATCATATAGATATGTCCAGTTGAAAGAAAAAGGTTGTATGAAATTTAACTGAAAATGGAGGTAAATTTTATGTTTCTACAAAGGAGAAATGTAAATTCTATTTGAAAAATAAAGTTTTTTGTTGATAGATTTATGAGGAGTAACAAAATGGTTCAAAGTTGATTTGGGAGGTCTTTATTTTAAAAGGATATGGAGCGGTAGCACAGCGGGTAGGGCGTTCGCCTTACAAACGGCCAACATGGCCGACCTGAGTTCGATTCCTCTGCCCCTCTTGGAGAGCCCAGCAAGCTACCGAGAGTATTCGATATGCCAGACACAGTAACAACAAAGTCTCCAATGGAGACGTTACTGGGCCCGCTCGAGCAAATCGATGATCAATGGGAGGGCCTTTTACCTTTATGCTCTATGTAGACAACATGAGTTTCCCATTGAAACATAAATTTTATTGTATGCTTACAACTTGTACTTGAGGGTTCGAGCCTTAGAACTTTCAAAGGGTAAAGGTAAAGGTAAAGGTAAAGGCCCTCCCGTTGATCATCGATTTGCTCGAGCGGGCCCAGTAACGTCTCCATTGGAGACTTTGTTGTTACTGTGTCTGGCATATCGAATACTCTCGGTAGCTTGCCGGGCTCTCCGAGAGGGGCGGAGGAATCGAACTCGGGTCGGCCATGTTGGCCGCTTGTAAGGCGAACGCCCTCAAAGGGTAATGTCGATATTCCTAACTGAAGACTTGACATAGGAAAAGCCAGGGAAGTCCCTGTGACAAGATTATTATGAATGTAGTAAGAGATGAGTGGCTCTGGCTATACATTGGTGAGTTGGGGCCAAGGCTTGTGCTCATGTGAAATATCTTCCTGAGTGCTGGATAGTTTCTATTTGCTTCTCAAAACAAAAGAAGCGACTTGCACTGGTTCCCTTTCTTTACCCAGAGATCAAGTCAACGGTCTTCCTTTCCTGTTTCCAATCCAGTTTGCCAGGGGGATACACAAGCAAGTGTAAAGGTGAGTATCTGCCTTCCCTTAGTTGTCAAGCTCCTCCTGTGGAGTTGTGTGGGCTTGTTGGCACTGTCAAGGAAAGGCCCAGCTCTTGCCCAGCACTCTCACAGAATGTCCTGTCTAAGGTTTCCTTAACCCTTTCCCTTCTTTCAGTCCTTTAAACCTAAGGGAATTCTCCACTGTTAATACTTCTAGTATATTTTGCTATCTCTCAGGGGTTTTTATGGTGTGCATACTTTTGCAAACAGTTTCTATTTTGGGGTGAGGGCACACTGGGAAGTGGCAGAAGAGTTCTCTCTCTCTCTCTCTCTCTCTCTCTCTCTGTACTAGGCATGGGGTTCACTCCCTGTGGTGCTGGGAGGACAGCATGCAAAAAGCACTAGCCTTAGCCCCATGCTCTTGTCCCTGAAAACAGTCTCTTTGAAATGATAATTATTTGCTTCAAAATAAGTATGTTTGGGTTTTAAAAAATAGGATAGGTATATTTAAAGGTGCCAAACTGGAAGACTCTACTTTTTATATTTATTTATTCATTTATTTATTTATTTTTGCTTTTTGTGTCACACCCAGCAATGTACAGGGGTTACTCCTGGCTCTGCACTCAGGAATTAATCCTGGCGGTACTCAGGGGACTATATGGGATGCTGGGAACCCAGTTAGGCCACGTGCAAGGCAAATACCCTACCTGCTGTGCTATTGCTCCAGCCCTAAAGGTATCAAACTGGAAGAACCAGCCAACTGAGCAGACAGAAAGCAATGATTCTCTTTCTGACTAGCATGGGGATATGAAGGAACTTAATCACTTACTTAATCACTTAACTTCCCGTTAGTCATTGATTTGCTCGAGCGGGCGCCAGTAACGTCTCCATTTGTCCCTGTCGCGTGCTAGTGTAGCCCAATGGCATCTGTTCGCTCCGGGAACATGAAGGGCCTCAAACCGATCTTTCATGATCTTGATGAAGAAGTCTGACCATCTGGTAGGTGGGCGGCCACGCAGTCTTTTGACATCCCGTGGAATCCAATCAGTAACAGCTCTAGTCCAACGGTCGTCTTTAAATCTCATTACGTGACCAGCCCATCTGATTTTCGACACCTTGGCAAATGAGACAGCGTCCCTGATCCTTAATCGTCGACTGATGTCAGAACTCCGGATTCTTTCTCTCATTTGAGTGAAACGTGATATTCCAAGCATAGCTCTTTCTATTCTTCTTTGGGAGACCTGAATAGCGTTCTCATCTTGTTTGCGTAGGGCCCAGGTCTCTGAGGCGTATGTTAATGCAGGAAGAACAGTGGAATCAAAGAGATGTGCCCGGAGCCGGAGGTTCTTCGTCCTCTTAGCTATTTCTTCGACGTTCTTGAAGGCGTTCCAAGCCGCTCTCTTCCTCCTGCGCAGCTCGGGTGCCAGGTCATTTGTCATGTTGACTTCTCGACCTAGGTAGACATAGCTGTTGCATTCGGAGATGGTCGTTCCATTGAGAGCGAATGGGGTGTCAGGAACAAGGCTGTTTCTCATAAACATTGTCTTCGTAAGATTCAGCTGTAGTCCTACCTTTCCACACTCATGGTCAAAGTCGGCCAGCATTTGTGCCGCTTGGCTGATGTTTGGTGTTATTAAAACAATGTCATCAGCAAAGCGGAGGTGGTGTAGTTGCCGACCATCTATCTTCACTCCCATTCCTTCCCATTCCAGTCGTCGCATGATGTTCTCGAGGGTGGCACTGAAGAGTTTCGGTGAAATGGTATCACCCTGCTGCACCCCTCTCTTGACATCAACGATCACTTCTTTGTAGAATGGTGAGATCCTGGTAGTGAATCCGCAATACAGCTCATGGAGGATCCTGATGTATTGGGCTTGAATGCCCTGATTGGCTAGGGCTTCAATGACCGCTTCCGTCTCAACAGAATCAAAGGCCTTCTTTAAATCAATGAACGTTAAACAGAGCGGCATCTTGAACTCCCGAGAAACCTCAATGAGCTTGGTTATCGTGTGGATATGGTCGATGGTGCTGAATCCTTTGCGGAACCCTGCTTGCTCGCATGGTTGTCCTTCATCTAATGTTCTGCCAATCCTATTTAGGATGACTCGAGTGAACAACTTGTAGATGACAGACAATAGGCAGATCGGGCGATAGTTGCCAATGTCATGGTTGTCTCCCTTCTTGAACAGTAGTATGGTCCTGCTGGTTTTCCACTGGGACGGAATCAAGGAAGACCTCAAAGAGAGAAGAGCAGAAGTACTGGTAGATGCGGCAGAAGCCGGGAAAAGTATTCGTAACGCCCGCCTGTCCTTCGCCAACTATAAGACCAAGATGACTGCCCTCCGACATCCTGATGGATCCATCACATCCTCCAGAACGGCAATGGAGAAGATTATCCATGACTTCTACTCAAATCTCTTCGATAGCCATGTCCACTTGCCGACATACCAAATTCCACAGGATGGATATGTTGTTCCCAACGTTCTCCCTTCCGAAATCTGACACGCCATTTCGTCGGTAAAGAAACAAACAGCACCCGGCCCAGACAAGGTCAGACCTGAACACCTGAAGAACCTGCCGTCAGTACTCATCAATACACTGGCTCGGCTCTTCACTCGCTACCTGTCTGAATGAAGGAACTAAGGGAACAAATCTTACTATTTCTACCTCATGAAAGCAGCAATGATTAGAACACAATTTTTCTTTGGATGTAAAGGCTTCTAAGTCAACAGTGTGGCAAGGTAAGCACTGTGCTATTTCTCTGACCCCATAAACTGCTTCTTTTGAGAAACTTTGGTACCTCTATACAATGAAATACTATGCAGGTATTAGGATAGGTGAAGTCATGAAATTTGCTTATAAGTGGATAGATATGGAGAGTATCATGCTAAGTGAAATGAGTCAGAAAGAGAAGGACAGATATAGAAGGACTGCACTCATTTGTGGAGTATAAAATAACATAACATGAGACTTATACCCAAGGACAGTAGATACCTGGTCCAGGAAGAAAGATTGCTCCATAGTTGGCTGTAAGATAACACTGTTCTGTCCTTCCTGCATAACCTCAGGAATAGTTGATAGTTTATTGGACTGAGGAAAAGAGAAAAACACCTTAAGAGGTATCTTGCCCTTGAGCAGTCAGGAAGGGCTTTCTTATGTTGATTTGGCTACCTGACTGGGTGGAGTGTCAGCCAGACCAGAAAGGAGCTGAGGAAGGAGAGAGCAGGGCTGAAAGATGGACTACTGAGAGACTAGCAAGGGGAACATGTCCTTGAGAGAACCTAGGCCCTCCACAACATAAGTTCTTCTATGGGATAAACTTCCTTGTAATAAACTGCCACTAAGATCAACCGGCCTGGCCCTCGTCTCTTCCTTCATCTGCCCTTGGCCAACAGCCGTCCCAATGCAGGCCACACACAGCGGCTCTAGGGCACTGAACGTGGGCGGTGAGATAGAGCCGTCCAGAGAGCCCGCGAACACACAACCTTCTGCGTGCATAGTTTTTTACAGTTGGCAGCCTGCCTCATGAGTGGGTTGGGGTGTGGGGGGGGGGTAGGGGGAAGGCGGCTGGACTAGAGAAGGGATCACTAAGAAAATGAGGGTTGGAGGAATTGGTCAGGATGGGAGATATGTGCTGAAAGCTGATAAAAGACCAAACATGATAACCTCTCAGTATCTGTATTGCAAGCCATAATGCCCCAAAGTAGAAAGAGTATGGGGAATATTGTTTTCCATGGAGGCAGTGGCGGGTGGGAAAGGAGGAGTACACTAGGGATATTGGTGGTGGGGGATGTACACTGGTGGAAGGATGGGTGTTTGACCGTTGTGTGATTGTATCTCAAACGTAAAAACTTGTAACTATATCTCACAGTGATTCAATAAAATAAAAAATAATTGCTTCTTTTGACAGGATATCTATGCTCTAAGTATCAAGGTGGCATGTCTGGAGTTCCATTGCCTCTAAACTGCCTGTGAAACATTGAGTCAGTCATTTAGTTATGGGTAACCATTCTTGGATTCCTGATGGGAAATGTTTCTCTGGAGAAGAGAAGAGGGCATTTTTTTTGTATATAAGTGAGATGAAGGACTGCTATTATATTATTTGTAATTCATGTTGACTTTAATGCTTCAGAATAGCTTGTGATATAGACTATTTGTACACGTAGACTAATTTTTACCCAATGGAGATGAATTAATTGGAAATATCTTAATTTAAAATACATACCAGAATAGCTTGTAGATTTGCAAACAAAGTTCATTATTTAGCATAAAGGATATTAGGTATAAGTTTCTGTTTGAAGGAGGGACTCACAAATATTGCTCACGGGGTTGTGGGAGCCATTCCTGATGAATCTTGACCAACCAGACTGGCTGTTCAGTGTGAGGGATGGAGAACACAGTGCTGACAAGGACTTGCAGTGCTAGGGATTACCAGGGACCCTGGTGGTGCTTGGGAGTTTCCAGAGCCACACCCAGGGCAGTGCATGGGATTGATCTGATGCAATGCATACATCCTTACCCCTGTACTAGTTCTCTGGCCCTCCACCAATACTTTTTTATTGATTAAATAAATGATAATTAAATAAATTAAATTAAATAAAGACATGTGGTTGGTAAAAAAATTGTCAGAAAACGAACAGGTTGAAAACCTGATAGGCCTCACCACAAATAGTACCCCAGATTCAACTTTTATGTGAATCCACTTTTACCCTCTTGCTGGTTTGACTTCAAGTTTCTAACTCATTCTTTCTACATCTCCATTGAGGGTAGAGTCTGTAATGCTTTCATTCTCAGACCCTGTCTGAAAACAGCCACCAGCAGACATTGTTCATCTTCTTGGAAGAAGGAAAAGGGAATTCCCTTTGGAAGTCTCATAGAAGCCAATTTGAAGAGCTTTGACTGGAAGGCAAAAATAATTGGAAAGATTTGGATAATGCAGCACAGTGATCTTTATAGGTTGCGTGACTTCATTTGCTGGGCTAGAGCGATAGCGCAGCAGTAGGGCGTTTGCCTTGCATGCAGCCAACATGGCCGACCTGAGTTCGATTCCTCCGCCCCTCTCGGAGAGCCCGGCAAGTTTCAGAGAGTATCTCGCCCGCATGGCAGAGCCTGGCAAGCTATCCATGATGTATTCGATATGCCAAATACAGTAACAACAAAAGTCTCCAATGGAGATATTACTGGGTCCACTCGAGCAAATTGATGAACAATGGGAGGACAGTGACAGTGACAGTGACAGCCTGAGATCTGTTTTCATTGTAACTTACTACCTGACAGAAAAGTTGGGGAGAAGGAACAAAAAGGCTTCATTTGTTAAGGGTTTTTTTTTTTTTGAGGGCAGTAGTTTTGGGTCATACTCAGTGGTGCTCAGAGCTTACTCTTGGTTCTGTGCTCAGAGTTCATTCCTGGCAGTGGTGGCATGTCAGATACCAGGGATCAAACCTGAGTCAGCTGCATGAAATGAATTTAGCCTTTACCCACTGTACTATCTCTTAATGCCCTAAAATAGCACCGCACTATAGCACTGTTGTCACATTGTTCATCGATTTGCTCGAGAGGGGAACAGTAACGTCTCCATTGTGAGACTTGCTACTATTTTTGGCATATCAAATACGCCACGGGGAGCTTGCCAGGCTCTGCTGTGTGGGCAGGATACTCTTAGTAGCTTGCTGGTCTCTCCGAGAGGGGTGAAGTCATTGAACCTGGGTCAGCTGTGTGCAAGGCAAACGCCCTACCCGCTGTGCTACAGCTCCAGCCCGCCCTAAAATAATTAAAAATATTTCTAAGTGGAAGCTATCGGTATCTTGTTAAAATGAAAGATTGGTATAGATCATTTTAAGTGAAATATCAAAATAAGACATGAGTTTCACATGAGGAAAAGGAATTGCTTGGTTACTTTCTTCCATTTGAATCATCTGTAGTTTAAGAGCTTTATTAATGATTTTGTGCCAGAGCACAAAGGTACTGTGAAGGCAGTGAGTAGATTCCTCAGAGTATTCTGCATTTTCTGCTCCCACTTCTCTTCCTCCTGTTATCCCCCCACCGCTTCTGTCCTACTATTTGTGCTTAGTAAATATTTTAACAGCTCAGTAATTAGTCTGTGGGATTCCATGTTAGAAAGACAAATTAAAATCCTGACTTTCTCTCACTTGACTATCCAAGCAGGTGGGCTCTTCAAAATAATCCCCTGACTCTTAAGTTTTCGGAAATTTATTTAGAAGTTCCTCCCTGATAGTCTCCAAAGTCATGGACTATTTAGAGAAAAATCTAAATGAGAGTTAATTTCCAGCAAACTATTTCTGCACTCACTGCCAATTAGCTCTATCCTAGAGCTAAGTATATGATTTGGGGATAAAATAATTTTTTTCCCTTGTAGCACAAGACACAAAAAGCAATTATAGTGTCTTTTTCTTATAACCAGTTAAGTGGTATAGGAAATAGAACTGTTACTAATTATCACACTCTGCCCAACTTCTTCCATAATTTAATAGGCATAAGATTCTTCTAAACCTTAAATTAACCAACAATTTATTTAATTTATAACCTAGATAAGTCACCTTACATTCTTCTAGATAAACTAAGTGGTTTAATGGTGATGCTAAATATAGATTATAATTAGAGAAAGCTTTCATCAGAAATATTTAACTGTATTTTTTCTGAATATAAAGTAACATTTAAAATTCAAAATAGCTAATGTTTAGCCATGCATATTTGAGTCTATGGTCTTGTTTAAAATTTTAACAAAACGGAGTGTAGAGACTTAACTATTTATCTTGGTAGCATTTAAAATGAAAGGTACTTGGGAAATGTTATAATTTATATTTAAAATTTTCTTCTTGGGACCTGATTTGTAGATTAGTGGTAGAGCACTTGCACAGCATGTGTGATGACCCATGTTTGATCCCTGGCACTGGAAACAAAATTTTTTTTTCTTATTGAAAAAATTTAGTAGCTAGACAGTTACACTCACCAACTGCCGTGTAACCCCAACAACAGCCAGGATCAGAGATTATCACACCAAGCTCCCGGGAGAGAACAAGGCAGAGTCTCCTACCCTGTGCCTGATTGTACTCACCAGTGCCCAACAGCTGAAGACCTCTGGGCCCCAGTCAAAGTAATGCTGGGACCACTCTCCACAGGCTTGGATGAGCCTCACACATAAAAGAATTGGCAGAGGAACCCAGGTGTGTGGGACCCGGGGCTGAGATCTCCAAGCCTGCACGGTTTGGGCTGGACCTGCCAGTAGCTAGACAGTTACACCCACCAACTGCCGTGTAACCCCAACAACAGCCAGGATCCAGAGATTATCACACCAAGCCTCCGGGAGCGTGCAGCCGTACTTGCAGCTGCGCAACTTTTTATTTACATTCATTTAATTTTTCAGGTTACCTTAAATATCCCACCCACATGGCAGAGCCTGGCAAGCTATCCGTGGTCTATTTGATATGCCAAATCCAGTAAAAAAAATGGATCTCATTCCCCTGACCCTGAATACGGCAGAGTCGAGAAGGATATGGAAGGAGAGGCTGATAAAATCCCAAGGCAGAAATAGGCTGCCAAAACGAAGAAAGACAAAAATGATTGTCTGTACTTTTAATGCACGTACACTGGCATCTGATGCATCCATCGAGGACCTGATGGTACAAGCGCAAAAGATCAAGTATGACATCATTGGTCTGACCGAAACGAGAAGACATCAACCACATCACGCCGTTTTCGACACTGGAGAAGAACTCTTCCTTGGAACATGTGAAAAAAGAGGCGTCGGTGGTGTTGGTATCCTTGTCAACACAAACTTAGCAATGAGCATTGATTCATTCGAATGCCTAACAACCCAAATCGGATGATTACACTTGAATAGATGTGGCTCACTGCCGGTAGTTTCTATCTTTGTTGTCTATGCACCAACATCCAATTATAGTGAAAGAGAAATTGAGAAGTTCTACATGGAGCTGGAGAAGTTCTATAAAGAAGATCACACCTTCTACAAGATCATTGTTGGTGATTTTAATGCCAAGATAGGACCAAGAAGATCAGCCAATGAACTCCACATCGGGACCCATGGCGTAGAATGGAACGAACAGGGTGAGAGACTGTCTGACTTCATCATGTCAACCAAAACCTTCCATGGTAACTCACAGTTCCAAAAGGCTGAATCTAAACGTTGGATGTGGGAGTCTCCGGGTGGACAGTTCCACAATGAAAGATACCACATCATATTCAATCGGCGGTTTTGCCTAACTGATGTTGCTGTTATCCCAAAATTCCAAATGGGATCAGACCACCGTCACCTTCGTGCAAAATTTTACATCAGAGAACGAGGAGAGAAGAATGCAAAGTTTAAGAGAACTCCCAGAATGACCACCAACTGGGAGCTCTTTGGCTCTGTTGCGGCAACATGGGAAGATGCCATTGTTGACAACATTGATGAGGAATATGATTGAATGCTTCAGCACTTCCCTGATTATGCGAGGAATGCCAAGAGAGAAATAACCACAAAAAACCGCCTTTCTTCGAACACTCTTGAACTTATTCGCCAATGTGACTTGGCACATGCCTCGGGCAACCACAAGCGAACATCCGAGCTGGTAAAACAATACAGAGAAGCCATCAAGGATGACCTCAAAGACAGGAGAGCAGTGGTGCTGGTAGATGTGGCAGAAGCCAGGAAAAGCATTCGTAATGCCTGCCTGTCCTTCATCAACTACAAGACCAAGATGACTGCCCTCTGACATCCTGATGGATCTGTCACATCTTCTGGAAGGGCAATGGAGAAGATTATTGATGACTTCTACTCAGATCTCTTTAATAGCCACACCCATTTGCCCACATACCACATTCCGCATGATGGATATGTCATTCCCAATGTTCTCCCTTCTGAAATCCAACATGCCATCTCATTGGTAAAGAAACAAAGAGCACCTGGCCCAGAGAAGATCAGACCTGAACACCTGAAGAATTTACCATCAGTACTCATCAATACACTGGCTCGGCTCTTCACATGCTACCTGTCTGGATACAAGGTTCCATCCCAATGGAAAACCAGCAGGACTGTACTACTATACAAGAAGGGAGACATCCATGACATTGGCAACTACCGCCCAATCTGCCTATTGTCTGTCATCTACAAACTGTTCACTCGAGTCATCCTGAATAGGATTAGCAGAACACTAGATGAAGGACAACCATGTGAACAAGCCAGGTTCCGAAAAGAATTTAGTACCATCGACCATATCTACATGATTACTAAGCTCATTGAGGTTTCTCGGGAGTTCAAGATGCCGCTCTGTCTAACGTTCATTGATTTAAAGAAGGCCTTTGATTCTGTTGAGACAGAAGTGGTCATAGAAGCCCTAGGGGTTTGGCAGGGTGATACCATTTCACCAAAACTCTTCAGTGCCACCCTCGAGAACATCATGCGATGACTGGAATGGGAAAGAATGGGAGTGAAGATAGATGGTCGGCAATTGCACCACCTCCACTTTGCTGATGACATTGTTCTAATAACACTGAACATCAGCCAAGCAGCACAAATGCTGACCGACTTCGACTGTGAGTGTGGAAAGGTCGGACTACAGCTGAATCTTATGAAGACAATGTTTATGAGAAATAGCCTTGTTCCTGATGCTCCATTCGCTCTCAACGGAACCACCATCTCCGAATGCAACAGTTATATATACCTAGGTCGAGAAATCAACATGATGAATGACCTTGCACCTGAGTTGCGCAGGAGGAAGAGTGCGGCCTGGAATGCCCTCAAGAGCATTGAAGAAATAACTAAGAGAACAAAGAACCTCCAGCTACAAGCACATCTTTTCGATTCCACTCTTCTTCCTGCATTAACATATGCCTCAGAGATCTGGGCCCTACAAAAACAGGATGAGAACGCTATTCAGGTCTCTCAAAGAGGAATCGAAAGAGCTATGCTTGGAATATCACGGTTCACTCAAATGAGAGATAGAATTTGGAGTTCTGATCTCCGTCAACGCTCAAGAATCAGGGACGCTGTCTCATTTGCCAAGGCATCAAAAATCAGATGGGCTGGACACGTAATGAGGTTTACAGATAACCGCTGGACTAGAGCCATTAACTGACTGAATTCCACAGGACGTCAAAAGATCACATGGATGCCCACCTACAAGATGGTCAGACTTCTTCGTCAAGACCCTGAATGATCGGTTTGAGGCTCTGCATGTTCCTAGAATGAACAGATGCCATTGAGCTACGCTAGCACGCAACAGGGATGAATGGAGATGTTACTGGCACCTGCTCGAGTAAATCGATGAATAATGGGGGATCAAGTGATCAAGTGATTGAAAAAATAATTTGCTTCTTAAGATCAAATTATTCAGAATATTAGCAATACACATGTAGTATCTTTGTATTTTCACAAACTAAAGGAAAAAATTTCTAACTGTTCCATAAAAGCAAGTTATAAACATATTTATGATAGACTCTATTAAGTAAACATTTATTAAAAAATCTTATAATAAAAAATTCTGAATGAGCTTTAGAATGGAAATAAGAGCGCTCATTACAATGCAAAGAGTGTGATTATAGGTTGAAAGAACTCATGTCAACTTGGGATCTTGTTAGTTTGACCAGTTAGCCATGTAGTGAAGCTTCCTGAAGCTAGGGAATCTGGTACATTTGGCCAACTTTATTTTAGTTTCCTTGAATTTTATAGAAGCTATATTCTTCTGATATTTTTAAATGTTCTGTCATTCATTGATGAAGCACATCTATCTCTTGTTTCACAGCTTACTTCTCAAGAATGTACTGATTTAAAGACATTTTGTACAAACAGAAGAAAACTGATGTGTTAAATTCCTTGAAGCATAATGCTTCAAACCAGTGAAAAATCCTCAAGTTTCAATAGGTCAGATTCACTGACACTCATAATTATGATAGCACAGAGATGTATATCTAGCACAGGTATACCTAGCACAGGTATATCTAGCATTATACCTGGTCTACTGGGGAGCCATTGAATATTATCAACACAAATTTAAAACAACATCTAATAATAAGAATCCTTTCATTTCTGTTCAACATAGAAGGGACCATTAAAAGAAGTAATTGAATATTTATTATTATTATTATTATTATTATTATTATTATTATTTTGGTTCTTGGAAACACCTGGCAGTACACAGGGCTTTCTACTCTGTTCAGGAGTTACTTTGTGCAGTGCTAGGAATTCTTGAGGCCTCTCTTTCAGATATATTCCAGGGAAAAGGATGTGATAAAGCCCTTTGAACTATTACTCTGGCCCTGCAAAAGCTGTTTTACACCTGAGATAATTGTCATGATTAAGATATCAGAAAAATACTGGAAAAATCTTTATTTTTGGATTTTGGGCCACACCTGGCAGAGCTCAGTGCTTACTCCTGGTTCTACACTCAAGGATCATTCTTGGCAATGCTGGGGACCATACAAAGTGCCAGGGATTAAACCCAATTCACCTCTGTCATGCCAAATACCTTACCAACTCTATTATTTTGCTGGCCATACATGCTGGAAGCATCTTAATAACCAATGGCATGTATTAAGAATGCAGATTCTGGGCTTCATTTAAAAAACTATTAGATCTATGTTCTCTCTTGATTCCTGTGTATTCTAAAGTTTAACACCCTCTACTGCTTAGTGACACGAAGCTTCTGTACTAATGGTGTGGTGTGGTTAACTAGATGACCATTACTAGTAAATACAATCACATTTAAAATGTGCGGAATCTGAAAATTTTTAGGTATTAATTAAGGTGTGATTTTAATATTCACTTTTCACTTTTATTTTTTTAGAATCAAATTCTTATTAAGTGTCGCTTACATTCATTTTAAAATACCTTATTTTTTCAGAAATTTCTGCCAGGCTATAAATTACAAGTAAGGATTTGCACCTTTCTGTCTTTCCTTCAGTTCCTTATGTCTTAAATACTTCACTTGATCACTTGACATCCCGTTACTCATTGATTTGCTTGAGCAGGTGCCAGTAACGTCTCCATTTGTCCCTGTCGCGTGCTAGTATAGCCCAATGGTGTCTTCTCACTCCAAGAACATGAAGAGTGTTCAGGGTCTTGAAGAAGAAGTCTCACCATCTCGTAGGTGGACACCAATGTGATCGTTTGACATCCTGTGGAATCCAGTTGGTAATGGCTCTAGTCCAGTTGTTGTCTCCAAATCTCATTATGTGTCCAGCCCATCTGATTTTAGACACCTTGGCAAATGAGACAACATCCCTGATTCTCAATCATCAATGGAAGTCGGAACTCCAGATTCCTTCTCTCACTTGAGTGAACCGTGATACTCCAAGCATAGCTCTTTCAGTTCCTCTTTGGGAGACCCGAATAGCATTTTCATCCTGTTTTTGTAGACTCCAGGTCTCTGAGGCATATGTCTTAAATACTTTAAAATAAAAATAAAATATTATTTCAAAAATATTTCATTAAAATAAAACAGGTAAGTAAATGAATATTTGTTTTGTTAGATTAATATGTTTAAATATATAGACATTGAAACCATTGCAGTTTAATTCTTTGTCATGCCATAAACTGAAAGTGTAGACAGGTGTGACAGGTCACCATTTAAAATGGAAGCTATATTTTTGATAACCAGTTTAAAATATGGTCCCTTCAGAGATATTCTCAGTGACTGTCAAACTTGTAATGAGGTTCAGAAGACTTTTACTAAACTATGACTCCTTCTCACATTGACTGTTTAAGCTTGAGTTTGAGAAAACATAGGCATGAAATATTTTGGACCTGTCTCCTCTTTCATCTTCCCTTCTCCCTGGAATACATCTGAAAACTCTAGTTGAAGAGCTGTTGAAACAAACTCTGCTGTTAATTCATAATATAATCATTGCCACAGCTCAATCTCAGCAATTTGTTTTTAATTAATATATCACTTAAAATCCATAGTTTAGTCACACAGTTGCTACTGTGCTAACTTTTATAGTTTTGATATACAGTTACTGCACCTTCACCACCACTCAGAATGCCCAAGACTCTCCACTAATGTTACATCTGTCTCATCTCTTCCTTCTCACCTCTTCCATTTGCCCACTGCTATGTAATTTAAAATTTTAATTTCAAACTCAAAGGTTTTTCATCATTCAATAATGTTCATTCACTTGTTTTGTTTCTGTGTATGCTATAGATGAATGTGATCGTCCAGTGTAATTTTCCTTTTCTCTCTGACTTATTTCCTTTAACACAATCTCTCCTGCTCTATCCACATTGCACCAAACTGCAAGATTTCATCTTTTCTGACAGCTGCAAAGAATTAAATTATTATTATATTATACCACAACTTTTTGCACTCATATGCCATTGGACATTTTGTTTTCATATGCTGGTTATTGTATTTGGTGTTGCAATGAACACAGGTGTGCATATGTTTTCAAATTAATATTTATGTTTTCTTGGGATAGATGCAGAGAATTGGGATAGTTGGATCCTCTGGAAGATCTATAGATTTATACTTTAAATAGGAAAGTCTTAATACTGTTCTCTATAGAGACTGAACTAGACAGCATTCCCATTCAGAGTTAAAGAGAATTCCCTTTTACCAGGTCCCTGCCAGATACTAGTTATTTCCATTCTTTTTTAATTTTTTAAATTTCCATTCGTTTTAACATGTGGCATTCTCACAGCGAAAACAGTGTCTCATTGTTGTTTTTATTTGCATTTCTCTGCTAATAAGTGATGACGGACACTTTTTCATATGCCTACTGGATGGCTGTGTGTCTTCTTTGGGGAAATGTCATCATATTTTCATCACATTTTTTGGGTGTTGAGTTTTGTGAATTCTTTATCTGATATATACAGAGTGCAAATATTTTTCTCATTCAATACAGTGTCTTTGTATTTTAGCCCAAATTTCTTTGTTATTTGATACAGCTCCATTTATTTATTTTTGTAATCTTTGATGAAGAAGTTGAATCATCAAACACATCTCTAAATATATATTATTTATGATGGAAGATATCACAGTCCCTGATTATAAATCATACCATAAATTTATAGTACTCAAACTGATGTGGTACTAGAATAAGGATAAACTCAAATAAGGATAAATTCAGATAAATAGAATCAAATATAAAGTCTAATTGAGATTAGTCCAGAATCCATTCTTAATGTTTTTAATCCACATTGAATTAATTTTTTTATATGTATTGTGAGATATAAATGCAATTTCAGTTTTTGTACTTGTAACTATCAAGTTTTCCTAACTCCATTTTTTTGAAGAGGAGTTTTTGCTGCACTTCATGTACTTAGCTCCTATGTGATTGATTAACTGTCCATATAGCCGAATGTTTAATCCTGGGTCTTAATTCTATTTTGTTGGTTTGGGAGTCTATATTCTAGGTGCATACCATTTTGCTTGCTAAAGCTTATGATGGAACTTAAATCAAAAGGAATGTGATGCCTCCCATCATCTTTTTTTAGTCATCATCACAGGAAGTCATGATTCCATACACACTTTGGTACCATTTGTTCTTGAAAAATATGATAGTTATTGGGTGGGAATTGTATGAGATCTGTAATGCTTGGGTAGGATGGTCATTTTGACAAAAGTTAATCCTTTTAATCCAGGAACATGGTCCTGGTGTTATCTTCTATTTGTTATGGTTTTGGATGTACAAATTTTATACCTTCTTTATTAAGCTCGTTGTTAGGTACTTGATATTTTGGGGCATTTTTTAAAAAAAATTATTTTAATTTCACTTTTCATCAAGTTGTTGACAGTAATGGATTGCATTCAGTATTAAACACCAAACCTTTCCAAACTTGGTTCATGTTTTCTGCTTTTTTCTGGTTCAATCTTGGGAGGCTGTGTTATTTTAAAAATGTATCAGGTTCTTCTAAGTTTTGTGACTTAATGTGACTTAATGGCATAAAACTATTCACAGTAACTTCTTATGATATTTTGTATTTCTCAGCTACCTATTGTTATTTATTCTCTTTCACCTCTCATCTGAGTTTTGTTTTCTCTTTTGTCTTGGAGTCTATTTTGTTCATTTTAAAATAGCTATTGGCTTCATTTTGTTCATTTAAAATAGTTATTGGCTTCATTTACACTTTGGATCACTTTTTGTTTTGTTGGGGGTGGGGATGCCACACCTGGCTGTGCTTAGGTCTTATCCTTGATTCTGTGCTCAGGTATCACTCTTGTGCAGATGGGGTGTGGGGGCCATATGAGATGCTGGGGATGGAACCTGGGTCAGCCAAGCAAGGTAAGAACCCTATCCACTGCACTATCACTGTGACCCCAACTCTTTGAATAATTTTATTGATTTCTTTATAATTATTTCTATTCCTATATTTATTATTTTTCTTCTACTTCTACTTTTACTTCTACTTTTCTTCTATTGTGGCTGCTTTGTTGTTGTTCTCAAGTGATGAGGTTTATTTGAGTTTTTACTTGTTTCCTGATATAAACCTGTGTTGCTATATGGCTATGAACATCCCCTGCTTTTGCTATGTCACTATGGGTTCTTTCATTTGTTTCTAAATGCTTATTTGTTTTGAGAAATTTTAACATATCTTCTTTGTGCACTGATAAACATTGTTTCTTCAGTTTTTTGGGGGGTGTTTGTAGAGTCTTGTACATGTACATTAATCCCATTCCTTCCAATTCTTTGTTTAAATTTCCTTTTTCTTTTCAAAAGTTCTAGCTGGTTTATCTGCCCAATGATGACAGTAGAGTATTTCAGTCTCCCACTACTATTTTGTTACAATTAGTGTATTTTGTATTTTCAGGTCTATTAGGAATTGTTTTATAAAGCTTGCTGATCCTTCATTTGGTACACACATATTAATAATGATTAAATCCTCTTTATATATTAATTCTTTAACCAGATATTTTATTATTCCTTTCTATTATTTTCTTAGAATGAGTGCTATTTGGTCTGATGTAGTATGATACATCATACTATAGGCTACATACTGTAGGGCTTGAGCAATAGCACAGCGGTAGAGCGTTTGCCTTGCATGCAGCCAGCCTGGCCGAGCCAGGTTTGATTCCTCTACCCCTCTCGGAGAACCCGGCAAGCTACCGAGAGTATCTCACCCGCAAGGCAGAGCCTGGCAAGCTACCCATGACGTATTCGATATGCCAAACACAGTAACAACAAGTCTCAAAAAAAATGGAGACATTACTGGGCCCGCTTGAGCAAATCGTTAACAACGGGAGGACAGTAGTATGATAGCATCCCTTTTTTTTTCTTTTTGGGTCACACCCAGCAATGCTTAGGATTTACTCTAGGCTCTGCACTTAGGAATTCTACACCTGGTGGTGCTTGGGGGACCATATGGGATGCCAGGGATTGAACCTGGGTCAGCGGTGTGCAAGGCAAATGCCCTATCTACTGTACTATCTCTCTGGCACACACATCCCTGTTTTATTAGTCTACCATTACCTGTGTGATTTTGTTGCAGCTATTCACTCTGAATTTATGTTTATTGTGAAAGTTCAAGAGTGTCTCTTTAAGCAGTAGAAAGCTGAATTTTGTTTTCTGATCCACCAAGCCACTCTGTGCCTTCTAATGCTTTAAGTCCAGTGACACTTAGAAAAATTGTTATGAAAAAATTTATCACCATTTATTTATAAGATTTTGATTGCTTGTATAATTTACCTTGGCTTGCTGTATGAGGCCCTTCAGCCTCAACAGAATCAAAGGGCATTGAAGCCCTAGCCAAACAGGGAATTCAAACTCAGTACATCAGGATCCTCCGTGAGCTGTATTATGGATTCACCACCAGGATCTCACCATTCTACAAGGAAGTGGTCATCGATGTCAAGAGAGGGGTTTGGCAGGGTGATATGATTTCACCAAAACTCTTCAGTGCTATCCTCAAGAACGTCATGCGATGACTGGAATGGGAAGGAATGGGAGTGAAGATAGATGATTGGCAACTACACCACCTCCACTTCACTGATGACATTGTTCTAATAACACAAAATATTAGCTAAGTGGTACAAATGCTGGCCGACTTCGACCATGAGTGTGGAAAAATCAGACTGCAGCTCAATCTCACGAAGACAATGTTTATGAAAATACGGACTATTTTCATAGTTCCATGTGCTCTCAATGGAATGAACATCTCTGAATGCAGCAGTTATGTATACCTAGGTCACGAACTCAACATGACAAATGACCTGGCACCTGAGCTATGCAGGAGAAAGAGAGCAGCGTGGAATGCCTTTAAGAGTGTTGAAGAAATAGCTAAGAGGACGAAGAACCTCTGACTCTGGGCACATCTCTTTGACTCCACTGTTCTTTCTGCACTAAGATATGCCTCAGAGACCTGGGCCTTACGAAAACAGGATGAGAACGCTATTTGGGTCTCCCAAAGAGGAATCAAAAGAGCAATGCTTGGAGTATCAAGCTTCACTTGGTGTTTCTCTCACTTCACAAGTGAGAGAAAGAATCTGGAGTTCCAACCCCTAACAACGATTGAGAATCAGGGACGCTGTCTCATTTGCCAAGGCATTGAAAATCAAATGGGCTGGACACGTAATTCAACTTGAAGATGACCTCTGGACTAGAGCTGTTACCAACTGGCTTCCATGTGATGTCAAAAGAACATGTGGCTGCCCACCTATGAGATGGTCAGACTTCTTCGTCAAGACCCTGAACAAATGGTTTGAGGCTCTTCGTGTCCTTGGAGTGAGCAGATGCCATTGGGCTACACTAGCACGCAACAGGGACAAATGGAGACATTATTGGCACCCGCTCAAGCAAATTGATGAGTAACAAGATATGAAGTGATCAAGTGATCAAGTGATGAGGCCCTTCAGTATCCCAGCAGAGCTTGTTTAGATTTGACAAATGCTGTTGTTTGTCTGAGAATATATATTTTTATCACTTCTTCAAGTATGAATGATAATCCTGCAGAGTAAAGATTTATTAGTTGCGGGTTCTTTTTATTAAATATTCTTTTTTTTTTGTCTTTTTTTTTTCACCTTTATTTTATTTAATTTTTTTTAAAGTTGTAGATTTACAATTTTTTGTGCTTTGGTTTCAATTATACAATGATCAGATACCCATCCCTCCACCAGTGCCCATTTTCCACCACCATGGATAATATCCCTCCCACCCCCATCCCCCCATCCCCCCGTCTCTGTGGCAGGGCAATTCCCTGTGTTCTCTCTCCTTTTGGGTGTTGTGGTCTGCAAAAGAGGCATTGAGTGGCAAACATGTTCAGTCCATAGTCTACTTTCGACATGCATCTCCCCTCCTGGGAGGATCCTCCAAACATCCTTTATTTGGTGCTCCCTTCTCTATCTGAACTGCGCTTTCCTCTAGGATACCCGGCTGGCCTCTAAGTTATGGAGTAATCCTCCTGGTGCTGATCTCAGCTATTCTTGGGTATTAATCTCATACATTGTTACTTTATATCCCCCAGATGAATGCAATCTTTCTATGTCTATCCCTCTCTTTCTGACTCATTTTGCTTAGCATGATACTTTCCATATTGTACCACTTGTATGTAAATTTCATGACTTCATCTTTTCTAAGAGCTACATAGTACTCCATTGTGTAGATGTACCAAAGTTTCTTTAACCAGTCATCTGTTCTTGGGCATTCAGGTTTCTTCCAGTTTCTGGCTATTGTAAAGAGTGCTGCAATGAACAAAAAAGTGCAGATGTCACTTCGACTATACATTTTTGCCTCTCTGGGATATATTCCCAGGAGTGGTATTGCTGGGTCAAATGGGAGCTCAATTTCTAATTTTTTGAGAATCGTCCATACTGTTTTCCAGAAGGGCTGAACCAGTGGACATTCCCACCAACAGTGAAGGAGTGTCCCTTTCTCGCCACATCCACGCCAGCATCGGTTGCTTTTGTTCTTTTGAATGTGGGCCAGTCTCTGAGGTGTGAGATGGTATCTCATTGTGGTTTTGATCTGCATCTCCCTGATGATTAATGATGTAGAGCATTTTCTCATGTGCTTTTTTGCCATTCGGATTTCTTCTTTGAGAAAGTTTCTGTTCATTTCATTGCCCCATTTTTGGATGGGGTTGGATGTTTTCTTCTTGTGGAGTTTAACCAGTATTTTGTATATCCTGGATATCAACCCCTTGTCAGATGTGTATTCGGTGAATATCCTTTCCCATTCTGTAGACTGTCTTTGTATTTTGGTCACTGTTTCTTTGGAGGTGCAGAAGCTTCTTAGTTTAAGATAGTCCCATTTATCTATCTCTGTTTTCACTTGCTCGGCCAGTGGCGTGGCATCTTTGAAGATACCATTAGCTTCAATGTCATGGAGGGTTTTGCCAACTTTATCTTCAATGTACCTTATGGTTTCTGGTCTGATGTTGAGGTCTTTAATCCATTTTGATCTTACTTTTGTACATGGTGTTAGGCAGAGTTCTGAGCCTATTTTTTTGCATGTAGCCGTCCAGTGATGCCAACACAATTTATTAAAGAGGCTTTCCTTACTCCACTTCACATTACTTGCACCTTTATCAAAGATTAGATGAGCATATGATTGAGGAGAGATGTCAGTGTATTCAACCCTGTTCCATTGGTCTGCAGTTCTGCCTTTGTTCCAGTACCATGCTGTTTTAATTATTACTGCTTTGTAGTACAGTTTGAAGTTCGGGAGGTTGATTCCTCCCATTTTCTTTTTCCCAAGAATTGCTTTAGCTATTCATGGGGGCTTATTGTTCCATATAAATTTCAAGAGTGTTTGCTCCATTTCTTTGAAGAATGTCATGGGTATCCTTATAGGGATTGCATTGAATTTATACAATGCTTTCGGTAGTATTGCCATTTTGACAATGTTAAGTCTCCCGACCCATGAGCAGGGGATATCTTTCCATTTCCTCATGTCCTCTTTTATTTCCTGAAGTAGCGTTTTGTAGTTTTCTTTGTACAGGTCCTTTACTTCCTTAGTTAAGCTGATTCCTAGGTACTTGATTTTCTGGGGCACAATTGTGAATGGGATTGTTTTTTTCATGTTGCTTTCTTCTCTCTCACTGTTTGCGTATAGGAAAGCCATGGACTTTTGGGTATTGATTTTATAACCTGCAACTTTACTATACGAGTCTATTGTTTCTAAGAGTTTTTTCGTGGAAGTTATTGGGTTCTCTAAGTAGAGTATCATATCATCTGCGAATAGTGAGAGCTTGATTTCTTCCTTTCCTACCTGAATGCCCTTAATATCTTTTTCCTGCCTAATCGCTATTGCAAGTACTTCCAGTACTATATTGAACAGCAGTGGAGAGAGTGGGCATCCCTGTCTCGTCCCTGATCTTAGAGGGAAGGCTCTCAGTTTTTCCCCATTGAGGATGATGCTTGCTGTAGGCTTGTGGTAGATGGCTTTAATTATGTTGAGGAAGGTCCCCTCTATACCCATTTTGGCTAGGGTTTTCATCATAAAGGGGTGCTGGATCTTATCAAATGCTTTCTCTGCATCTATTGATATGATCATATGCTTTTTATCTTTTCTTTTGTTGATATGGTGGATTATGTTGATTGATTTCCGAATGTTGAACCATCCTTGCATCCCTGGGATGAATCCTACTTGGTCATGGTGTATGATCTTTTTGATGAGTAGTTGGATTCTATTTGCTAGTAGTTTGTTGAGGATCTTTGCATCTGTGTTCATCAGGGATATCGGCCTGTAATTCTCTTTCTTTGTGGTATCTCTGTCTGCTTTTGGTATCAGTGTGATATTTGCTTCGTAGAAACTGTTTGGAAGTGTTTTTGATATTTCAATTTCGTGGAAAAGCTTAAAGAGTATTGGGAGTAAGTACTCTTTAAAGATTTGGAAGAATTCACTAGTGAATCCACCCGGGCCAGGACTTTTGTGCTTGGGGAAACTTTTTATTACCATTTCAATTTCCTTGATGGTGATAGGTCTGTTCAGGTATTCCAGGTCTTCTTGGTTCAGCCTTGGGAGTCTGTAGGAGTCTAGGAATTTATCCATTTCCTCGAGGTTTTGATGTTCCGTGGCATAAAGCTTCTCAAAGTACTCCCTGAGGATCCTCTGAATTTCTGTGGTTTCTGTTGTAATGACCCCCTTTTCATTTCTGATTCGGTTTATTAGGGTTTTCTCTCTCCCTTTCTTTGTGAGTTTTGCTAGGGGCTTATCGATCTTGTTAATTTTCTCAAAGAACCAGCTCTTGGTTTCATTGATCTTTCGGATTGTTTTTTGGGTTTCCATCTCGTTAATCTCTGCTCTGAGTTTTATTATTTCCTTTCTCCTGTTCGGGTTGTGCTCCTTTTTTTGGTCCTTCTCCAAGCTCT
Organism: Sorex fumeus; assembly: GCF_029834395.1. NCBI lineage: Eukaryota > Metazoa > Chordata > Mammalia > Eulipotyphla > Soricidae > Sorex > Sorex fumeus. The sequence continues at coordinate 28,802,730 of NW_026606129.1, forward strand.
TAAGCTGTGAGGTTAGGTTACTTATGTGTGCTCGCTCCTCCTTCCTGAGGAATGCTTGTAGAGCTATAAACTTTCCTCTTAACACAGCCTTTGCTGTGTCCCATAAGTTTTGGTAACTCGTGTTCTCATTTTCATTCGTTTCTAGGAATCTTTTGATTTCCTCTTTGATTTCCTGTCTAATCCACTCGTTGTTCAATAGTGCACTGTTTAATTTCCAGGTGTTTGATTTAGTTTTCTGTTTTTGTGTGTGATTTACTTCTAATTTCAGCGCATTATGGTCTGAGAAGATTGTTGATACAATCTCTACCTTCTTAATTTTATGGAGGCATGTTTTGTGGCTCAGCATGTGGTCTATCTTGGAGAATGTTCCATGTACGCTTGAGAAGAATGTGTATTCAGCTTTTTGTGGATGAAGTGTCCTGTATATATCTACTAAGTCCCTTTCTTCCATTGTTTCCCTCAAATGAAGTATGTCCTTGCTAAGCTTGAGTCTGGTTGATCTATCAAGAGGTGACAAAGCAGTGTTGAAGTCTCCCACTAGTATTGTGTTGCTATTGATGTCTTTTTCCAAATCTATGAGTAGTTGTTTTAAGTACTTTGCTGGTCTCTCATTAGGTGCATATACATTTATTATTGTAAGTTCTTCCTGTTGTACAGATCCTCTGATCAATAAGTAATGGCCTTTACTGTCTCTTATGACCTTCCTCACTCTGAAATCAATGTGGTCTGATATAAGGATGGCTACCCCAGCTTTTTTATGGGAGCTGTTTGCCTGTAGGATTGTTTTCCAGCCTTTGACTCTGAGTCTGTGTTTGCTTTGACTATTGAGATGCGTTTCTTGCAGGCAGCAGAATGTTGGGTTCAATTTTCTAATCCATCCTGCCACTCTATGTCTTTTAATTGGTGCGTTTAGCCCATTGACATTGAGAGAGATTATTGTTATGGGATTTTGTCCCATTGTTATGTTAAAATTGGGTGTATTTGAGGGGCCTTTCTTGCCTTAAAGTAGCCCATTTAGTTGTTCTTGTAACCATGGTTTTGAGTCTATGAAGTTCCTGAGCTGTTGTTTGTCTGTGAAACTGTGTGTTGTTCCTTCTATTATGAATGAGAGTCTTGCTGGGAAAAGTATTTTGGGGGAGGCATTTATTTCATTGAGTTTTTTTACTATGTCCCACCACTGTTTTCGGGCCATGAGGGTTTCATCAGAAAAATCAGCTGTGAATTTTAAGGATGCTCCTTTGTAAGAGATTTCTTTCTTCGATCTTGCTGCTTTCAGAATTTTGTCTCTGTCTAAGGTTTTGGTCATTTTGATCAGAATGTGTCTTGGGGTATTTTTATTCGGATTTCTTCTAGCTGGTACCCTTCGGGCCTCCTGAATGTGGTCACAAGTTTTCTTCAGCTCTGGAAATGTTGTAGCAATGATGTCTTTGACAGTTTCTTCTTCATCGAGGTTTTCTTCCTGTCCCTCTGGGACTCCAATAATTCTTATGTTACCCCTCTTGGCTTCATCACGATCTTCTCTTGCCATCTGTTCCCGAATTGTGAGTCTCTTTTCCATTTTCTGCTCTTTTCGGGAGAGTCTCTGAACTTGATCTTCGAGCTCACTGATTCTGTTCTCAGCCGCTGTTACTCTGCTGCTGAGGCCTTCCACTGAGCTTTTCAATTCGCCTACGAGATTTTTCAGGTCTGACATTTCTGATTGCATTTTCCTCATTTCTGCCTTCAGATCCTCTTGTCTTCTATTGGCATTGCTTTCCATTGTTTCTTTTAATTCCCTAAGCATCCTAAGTAGCTCCCTTCTGAATTCCTTGTCAGAGAGGTTGTCTAACACTACAGTACTGTTGGTGTCATCTGGGCTAGACTCTTCAATATGAATGTTTGGTGGGCTTCTGCGTTGCTTTACCATTGTGAGAGGTGTGGTTTAGTCCTTCACGTTCAGTGTTACTATTCTGCTTGATATGCAGTGTGAGTTAAGATAGGCTTATGAGTTATTGGCAACTGTATTTCTAGTGGCTGAGCTAAAATAGAGAAGTTTCCATCTAAGAAGTTAGCTTATGGTTCCTATGGCATATGTAGTGGGAAAATATTTCGCGGCCGTGTCAGCGGCCGCGGCTCCAGAAAAAGTCCCTGGCACTGGACGAGGAGTTGGGAATGTCTCCTGTTTGGAATTGGAGCCGTTCAGCTTTGTTGCCCAGAGCTGGGCCTCTGTGCCCGTCCCACGCGGCTCAGGGGTTGAAAACCGGCTGTCTCGGGGCTGTTTCTAGCTGCGCGTGCCCAGAGAGGAACCCAGGCCCTTGGGGGCGGGCTGTACCTGTTGGAATTGGAGCCGTTCAGCTTTGTTGCCCAGAGCTGGGCCTCTGTGCCAGTCCCACGCGGCTCAGGGGTTGAAAACCGGCTGTCTCGGGGCTGTTTCTAGCTGCGCGTGCCCAGAGAGGAACCCAGGCCCTTGGGGGCGGGCTGTACCTGTTGGAATTGGAGCCGTTCAGCTTTGTTGCCCAGAGCTGGGCCTCTGTGCCCGTCCCACGCGGCTCAGGGGTTGAAAACCGGCTGTCTCGGGGCTGTTTCTAGCTGCGCGTGCCCAGAGAGGAACCCAGGCCCTTGGGGGCGGGCTGTACCTGTTGGAATTGGAGCCGTTCAGCTTTGTTGCCCAGAGCTGGGCCTCTGTGCCCGTCCCACGCGGCTCAGGGGTTGAAAACCGGTCGTCTTGGGGCTGTTTCTAGCTGCGCGTGCCCAGAGAGGAACCCAGGCCCTTGGGGGCGGGCTGTACCTGTTGGAATTGGAGCCGTTCAGCTTTGTTGCCCAGAGCTGGGCCTCTGTGCCCGTCCCACGCGGCTCAGGGGTTGAAAACCGGCTGTCTCGGGGCTGTTTCTAGCTGCGCGTGCCCAGAGAGGAACCCAGGCCCTTGGGGGCGGGCTGTACCTGTTGGAATTGGAGCCGTTCAGCTTTGTTGCCCAGAGCTGGGCCTCTGTGCCCGTCCCACGCGGCTCAGGGCTTGAAAACTGGCTGTCTTGGGGCTGTTTCTAGCTGCGCGTGCCCAGAGAGGAACCCAGGCCCTTGGGGGCGGGCTGTACCTGTTGGAATTGGAGCCGTTCAGCTTTGTTGCCCAGAGCTGGGCCTCTGTGCCCGTCCCACGCGGCTCAGGGGTTGAAAACCGGCTGTCTTGGGGCTGTTTCTAGCTGCGCGTGCCCAGAGAGGAACCCAGGCCCTTGGGGGCCGGCTGTACCTAAATATTCTGAACATATCGTTTAATTCTCCTTTTACTTACAGAGTCTAATTCAAGAAATATGAAACTTCCCCCCCCTTAATATAAGGCTTTCTCTTCTTTTTTTTGAATGATCTCTATCTCTCTTTGTTTCTTGTCATTTTGATTACAGTGTGACTTAGTGTTGATTTGTTTGGGTTTACTTTATTGAATTTACTTTGGCACTCTTTGGGCCTTCTGAATCAGTGCTCCAGTCTCTCTGTTCTAACTGATAGAGTTCTCAACTACTATTTCTTTAATCATTTTCCCCCTAACTCTATCCTCTACTTATAATTCTGAGATTGTTCTTCCTAGTATTTTAAAAAAAATACCTCTTCATTTCCCCGCCCTCTACTCTCTGTTACTTTTTCCTCATTAATGGAGTTGTTCCTTTTCTTGAAGGTTACTGATTCCATTTTCATCTCATCTACTCTGCTGCCAAGATTTGATGGTGTATTCTTTAACTACATAAGTTCTACTTGCATGAGTTTTTCATTTATTTTTAAGAGGCTTTCTTCAAGTTTCCATATATATATATATATATATATATATATATGATATATAAAGGTAAAAAGGCCCTCCCGCTGTTCATCGATTTGCTTGAGCGGGCCCAGTAACGTCTCCATTGGAGATTTTGTTGTTACTGTGTTTGGCATATCGAATACATCACGAGTGGCTTGCCAGGCTCTGCCGTGCGGGCGAGATACTCTCAGTAGCTTGCCGGGCTCTCCGACAGGGGCGGAGGAATCGAACTCGGGTCGGCCATGTGGGCTGCGTGCAAGGCAAATGCCCTACCGCTGTGCTATCGCTCCTCAATATCTCCCCTCCCCCAGACAGTTAAACATTTAGAGGATTGTTGGTCTAAAGTTTTCTCCAGGCAGTTTCTAAAATCTGATGTAGTTGAGGATTTACCTGAGCTTTTGTTCACATCAACTATGAATGTGCATTTCCTCATTTTCCCTTGTTTCTGGCAAGCACAAGTTTTAAAATTTTCTCCTAAAGTGTCTGCCAAAGAGGCAGGCAGGGGGTGGGCTCTAGGGGATGATGGGAGGGAACCTGGGGATACTGGTACTAGGAAACATACATGGTGGAGGGATGCATGTTAGAATACTGCATGACTGAAATTCAATCATGAATGGCTTTGTAATGCTTTAAAAATATGATAAAAATATTGTTTAAAAAATAAAAGCTTTCTCTTAGTGATTTCACCCCACATTTTGGCAAAATTACTTAGCATAAAATACGGAATAATTTTATATGAAATATAATATCCAAAGTAACTGGAGCAATTTTGTGAGTTATTAGTTTTACTGGGTTTCTTTTATAGAAAAGGTATCTTTGTTATTATTACTTTTTGGTTAAACACTAAAAACAGCACTATTAAAATCTACTCTTATTTGCATAATATATTTTATAGTAACTGATCATAGTAACCTAACAATACATGCCAAGAGTTAGATAAAATGAGTGCAAAAATGATATTAATTATTAGATTATGGTAGTAATGATTATTAAACCAGCTATAAAAAATTTAGAAAACAGCAAGATTTTCATTTGACTGAGTTATGCATCAGGCTATAAAGATAACATGATCTAGAATCATGTCATTTCCTTAGGATGTAGTGTGACCTTGGTCTCTGTAACTACCATGAATTTTTTCTTGCTTCCAGTTCAATTATCTAGTTTCGTGGGCATAACTTAGATGTTGAGATCCACCATAATTGCAATTTTACCTCAATGTCATTTGTTCCACACTTGTACTGAATCTTAAACTTCACATCATCTCACATTGTCTTGACTATAGTAACAGAGGGTTGCATAAATTAGATAAAATAAATTCAAATTTTGGAGTCTTTGTAGATATATCAGGAAGGAAAAAACATTCTACTGGGGTTTTGAGAAAATAGGATGTAAGCACGGAGTCATTGCCAATCATCTTGTACCACTGGCAAGAAGAAAGTCTGCTGAGTTTTGTGTCTTTAGAGAGAATTATTAAGTTGTTGTGAAAAAGCTATTATTTATTTGTTTGTTTCAGGGCCACAATTGGTAGTGTTCAGGGCTTACATCAGTCTCTGTGCTCAGGATCGCTCCTGGTGTGCTTGTGTGCAAGACAAGCGCCCTGCTTGCTATTCTATTGCTCTAGCTTTGAAAGGCTAGTTTTAATAATGTCTGTTAAATGTCTACAGTCCTCAGTTCTACCAGCTAAGCTATCGAAGGTCTGGGCTGGAGAGATAGCACAGCGGGTAGGGCATTTGCCTTGCACGCAGCTGACCGGCCAATCCGAGTTTGTTCCTCCTCCCTTCTCGGAGAGCCTGGTAAGCTACTGAGAGTACCTGGCAAACTACCCGTCGCGTATTCAATATACTGAACACAGTAACAAGTCTCACAATGTTACTGGGCCCACTCGAGCAAATCGATGAATGACGGGAGGACAGTGACAGTGACAGTTAAATGTCTAGATCTAGATATACCTGAATGTATCCCTAGATATTTTACTTATGTATAGCTATATAATATATACGAAACGTGCATATATATGATATATATCTATGTATGATAGATATATCTATAGATCTTTATATATTGCAAATATTTACATAATGTATGTTTATGTACATTGTATATATTTACCTATGTATATCTATAGATATACATGAGTATTTTAGTTATGTGAGACAATACATTTCTATGCCTTTTTAAGTAACCAGTGCAGTTGGGTTTAATTCAAGATATTTTCTATATTTATGTTCTTTGAATGACAGTCCTCCACATCCCTCACTCTGGCTCTACTAAATGTATTATTATAAGCACAAAATCATTTCCTATGTCCACCTGAGTCACTTTGTCAGGGGCTGATTTGTTTTCTCTATTGTCTCTCATAATATTTATACTGCATTGCTTTATTAGAACAGATTTTATTTACAATGGTCTTCATATGTTTATATCTTCCATTGTTGAAATCAACCCAGATTCCAGTATCAACTTCAGTATAGAGACCATGTTTTCTTCAATTCATTATTCCCAATTCATTAATCAGGTACAGATTATATGTTCTTTATATTTGCATTAGAAAATGCAAAGAAAGACAAGGAATAATTTATTATTAAATTTAATAACTTAAAACTTCTGGCTAAAACTATTGTTGACCCTATTAATTGACATTTATATATTTCTCTCCCAAGGAAGTTTTATTTTTCAAAAAGTACTTGAAATATGATGGTATAAAACATAATTTTCAAATGGAAAGAGTGGCTTCAAGTTGAATGTCTACTAATTATCACATGAAAAATACAGAATTGTGTCTCCATCACTGTGCTTTCTGGAAAGCAATTACACATCTCTGGTTTTTTCCTGTTTAGGAAAGTAATTTTGCTTCATACTTCTGTTGTGAAAAAATAGTTTCTTAGCAACATTATTGGAAACTTCTGTGGACCTTAAGGTAGATCAAAAAAATCCACATCTGTCTTCTTTAAGTAATATTGGAAGTTTTCTTGCAGATTGTGGGAAAGCAACTGTTTCTCATTAACTTAGTTTAAAATAAAAACCACTTAGTCTTTTGAACATTTTAATGAGTTATTTTCTTGGTTTCTTGGGTGGAACATTTCTCTGCAGTTGAGCAAATATATTAGAGTCATATATAAATCTGTCAAACTTGGTGTGTGGACTTAACTCAGGTTTCATTATTAATAATTTCTTAATAAGCAGCTCTTTAATTCTCTGGTTTTATAGTCCAGATCTTTTGACTATTAAAGGGTGAAGAAAGAGGCAGAGTAAACCCTTCTGTAAATACTGAGAGGAAGTTGGTAGGATGCTCTCTGGTGCTGATGTGGTTTGCAAAATACAGCAGAGGGCACTGTCAGGAAGTAATAACTAAAAATTAAAAGTTATGGTATAGATATATTTATTTTTTGGTGCAAATTTTATACCATCATATAATTTTTACAAGAATAATTGGAAATCATAAGAAATAGATTTTATTAAGAAATAAATGAATCATGAAAAATTATGACATGTAAGCTTTAAAAGTGGCATATTTTTTTCTCTTACAAGTAATTATTTTTCATTTAACTGTTTTCCTCCAATAAATTTCTATTCCATAGATTAATTTATCTTTATTTGTAGTGATTCCATAAATATCACCATGAGTATATGTATCTGTCTGACACTAGGTTAAGCAAATGGAATTATGGTTATTTTTATTACCAAAGTGCAAAATTTGCTGAGTAAGATTTAACTAGAGAAAGGATAAGGGATAAAAATAAAAGATCATTTGAATTTTTTTTTACACACAAGGACAGTTAGAAATAGCTCAGTTGTCTACTTTTTGAAAAAGAAAAGATCAGAAGAGTGAAATGTGGGATTGATTCTATTATCATTTCTGGAAGTTTCCACTGTTTTTAAGCACTCAAGACTCTTTTGGATACATACACTATTAATTTTATGAAGAGGGCAGAGAAAACAGCAATTTATTTTGATGACTAGATTAAGTAGTTTGGCATGGAACAGAGAAAAACAAGCATCCCTACAGATGGGAATATGGCTATGTAACGTTTTCAGCAAAAGATTTCTATATAGCAATTTTGGCATGAGACATAAACACTCCTATTGCTAGAATTGCCAGATGAGTTATATGGGAGATATTTTAAGAGACATGGGAGAATTTTCATATTTTGTACTCTAAGTTTTGTTTTGTGGATTGGAGGATGAGAAAAATATAAGTTGTTGACAGTTGTCTCCTGGAGTCAGTTTTGGGCCAGGTGTTGGTGGTTCTGAAATAATTTGAAAATTGGAAATGTTATTCAGCATTTTCAAATTAGAAGATGTAGATTATACTGAGTGTTCAAATGAATATGTTCTGAATAATACAATTCTAACTGAAAGAAGCAGAATGAAACTCTTGGTAAGGCAGGCTGTTAGTAAGGGGTGTTGGGGTTCTTAGGGAGAGAGTCGGGCATACTGGTGATGAGAATGGTGTTAAGATTATGTGCATGAGAAACCATCATTAACAGAATTATAAATCACAGAACATCAATTGATTTTTTTAAAAAGGCAGGCTATTCTTGCCATTTTACCTCTTTGAACTTCAGAAGTACTTGAGAAAAATATGATAGTATTAACACTGTCTTTTAATAGGACGACTGGGAGAATATGAAATCATAAATGTGAAAAGCACTTTTTAAGTTTTAAGGAACAAAATATTATCTAAAATTATTTTTATTACTGTTTTTATTCAAAAACTGAACACCTCACCAAGAATACTCTTTAGCTAGGTTATTATTCAGATTTGAAGGAACTTTATAGGACTATATGGACAGGAAACAGCTCAGAAAATTCATAGCCTTCAAATTTGTTTTGCAAGAAGTGTTTAAAGAGCTCATTTAAAGGAGAGGAGAAACTTCCCACTATGTGGTAGTGAGTATCATCCTGTTGTTCGTTGATTGCCCCAAGCAGGCCCAGTAACGTCTCCTTCGTCCTAGCCCTGAGATTTTAAAAAGTGCCATATTCAAGGCTCTTTCAGGGTTAGGAGAATGAGACCCATCATTGTTACTGGTATTTGGCATCATTGTTACTGGTATTTGGCATATTGGGTACACCACGGGGAGTTTGCCAGACTCTGCCATGTGGGCAGGTTACATTCGGTAGCCTGCCAGTTTGTCCAAAGTAAGAATGAGATAATAAGATGTCATAGTGAATATAGCATTCACTAATTCACTAAATATTGTTTTCTTCTACTTGATTAAGTAAGATTAAAAACATAGCAATTAATAATCACAAATGGACTTTTATTGATTTATTTTATAATAATTCTATTGCCATTATTTTAAGTTTTCTTACCCAGTAATACGAAATAAATTTGTTATTTTAAGTTTTGTTTTCAGCAAGTAATATGAAATGAATTTGTTATATTCCTGCCAAGGGGGCAAAAGAAAAAGAAAGAATGATCATCCACAAATATATGTCACCTGAAAGTGAGAGCCAATAAGTGCTCCATGGGGCATTGGTGTCCCATAGTTGATAGGAGGCAAGCATAAATGAACTGCGATTGTCCACAGAGATAGCTAGCACAGTTATTGTACACAATTTTATTATACTGTTGTTTCTTGTTTGATTTCCCCTTGCTTTCTGGAACCTCCTCCCATAAAACTAACAGCATCCCACTCCCTGTCTTGGGCTTTTTTCCCTGGAGCTATTACTATAACATGACTTCCTATGTATAGTTCAGCATTAGTGGTAAAGGAAGTCAAACTCTTGCAAAAGAGTTATTTCAGTAAGCACCCTATGGAGAAAATTCCTAGGAGTGAGTTTATCTACTTCAATGGAGGGATGCAGACTGTTGGCATGATGGCTAATGTACCCAGTACTTGTAAAGTTTTGGAGTTACCATTTACAGTTTGTTTTAATTCTTTAATTAAATGAGAAAGTAGAGAACACAGGGACTTGGTGCCCAGTTGTTGTTTTTTGTTTATTTGTTTGGTTTGTTTTTGTTTTGGGGCCACACACAGCAATGCTTGAACTTAGTACCAACCCTGCATTCAGGGATCACTCCTGGCAGCACTCAGCAGACCATAGAGGGTGACGGTGATCATCAATTGGTTTTTCAAGTCAATGAATCTGTCACTGTCACTGTCACTGTCCTCCCGTTGTTCATCAATTTTCTCGAGCGGGCCCAGTAACATCTCCATTGGAGACTTTGTTGTTACTGTGTTTGGCATATCAAATACATCACTGGTGGCTTGCTAGGCTCTGCCGTGTGGGCAAGATACTCTCGGTAGCTTGCCGGGCTCATAATGCTGAATAAAGTGCTACTGTTTTAGAGCTCTGAGAAAGGGGTTACTGAGGGAAGCAGATGACACATCACAGTATGATAGAGGAGGAAAAGGCTGAAATGATATGGATCATTGAAACTCCAAACTTCTTTCACCTCACATTTCAGGCTTTCTCCCAATCTAGTGTTTACCTTGCCACAAAATGGGTTAGAAATTTCATAAAAAGCTAGCAATTGTGTTTATGGTTTATTATGTTCTCCCTGGCTTAGCACTTGGAACATAGATGCTCAATAAGAAATTTTGGAATGGATAAATAAAATAGCTGATATTCTCACCCAACCCCCTCCTTAGGAATATGATGTGAGGTACAACTCTGGACCCAGAACGAGACAGAACAGTTAACTCCTTGTATTTGTTTTTTATTGATCTTGAACATAAGCTTGATACCACAACTGAAGTTGAATTTTAGGTTGATTTTAGATGACCAACATCAAACAAGACCTTTAATGGGTCTTAGAGTTCTAAGGCACTATGTTGAGGGACTTGGATTTAAAGTGAGGCTGTAAATGGTTGTAAATCTGGCATATCTAGGACCAGAGAGCTATGACAATCAGCTTGCTGTTCTAATCCAAAAGTTTTGAATTTGTCAAAGGGGTATAATGACAATTTCCTCTCTTTGTTAGGATACTAACATTTAACATATAAAATTTCTGTTATGTCATAATCATATTTTTAAAAAATTTTAGTCACTGTGATTTACAATATTGTCAATGACAAGGTTTCTTGCATATCATGTTACAATGCCACACCTCCCACCAAAGAGTCCAACATTGTTTCAGGTCACCCTCCTGAGCTGCTATGCTCCCTATCTCATGCCAAAGATAAGCTCAGTTCTGTACACCAGTTATTTTGGTTATTTATTAATCCTTTACTATATTGCTGCATACCCTAAATATGAGAGAAGTCATTCTGTAGCTGTCCCTCTCTTTCTGGCTGACTTCCCTCAGCATGATGCCACTGAGTGCCATCCATGTAGCAACAAATTGCATTATTTCATTTTTCTTTACAACTTAGTAGTATTCCATTATGTGTATGTGTATCCGTCTGTGTGTCTATCTGTCTGTCTATCTATCTATCTATCTATCTATCTATTTATCTATCTATTTATCTATGTTAGAAATAGTGTAGTTTTTTTGTTCCATTATCTGTTCTTGGATATGGGTTATTTCAAGAGTTTGGTTATTGTGGATAGTGCTGCAATGAATATAGGATCACTAATATCTTTTCTAAATAGTGTTTTGGGCCCTTCAGGTAGATGTCAAGAAATTCAATTGTTGGTTCATATGGAAGCTCAATTCTTAGTTTTATAGAGTGTTTATATAATTTCCAAAATGATTGACCCAGTCAGCATTCTCACTAGCAGTGGATGAGGGTTTCTTTTTCCAACACACTGGGGAACAGAAAGAAAGTAGAGTGAGTAAACACTTGCCCTTCCCCTTACATCTCTGTCAACACTGGTTTTTCTGTCCCAGCATTACTAATGTGAGGTAATCCCTCATGGTTGTTTTGATATATATTTATCAATGTTTTATAATGCAGGATAGTTTTTTCATATATCTGTTGGACATCTGTATGTTTTCTTTGAGGAAGTTTTTGTTCACCTCTTCTCCCCATTTTGAATGGGATTAATTTTTCTGATTAAGTTTCACAAATGTTTTATATATATAAAACAGAATAACTACCCAGAAACAATAAATATGTACAGTAATGTGCATCAACACACATAAAATACCTATATGCAAACAATGTCATAGAAGAGAGATAAGTAACATAATATTTTATTCACAATTGGACTGCATCTGAAACAGTTTCACAAAAGAGATTAAAGAGGTATGTATAGAAAACTATAAATCACCACCAGGAAAAATAAAAGATGATACAAGAAAATGGAAACACAGCCCCTATATTTGAATTGACAATATTAACACTGTCAAAATGACAGTTACCCAAAGAACAATACAGTTTTATTGCAATCCATATGAAGATACCCATGACATTTTAAAAGAAGATAGAGTAAATGCTATTGAAATATATAGAGAGAAATAACCCTCGCACTTAAATAGCCAAAGCAATCTTAGTAAAAATGAAGATTGGAAGCTTTTTAAAAATCACTTTCAAGTTTTACTTTAAACCATAGTAGTCAAGACAATGTGGTACTAGAATTGATAGCCTCTCAGACCACTGCAGTTGAATTGAGCCCAGAGATAGATCCTTAGGTATATGAACAACAGTCACTGTCACTGTCCTCCTGTTATTCATCGATTTGCTCAAGCGGGCCCAGTAACGTCTCCATTGTGAGACTTGTTGTTACTTTGTTTGATATATTGAATACGTCATGGTAGCTTGCCAGGCTTTGCTGTGCAGGCGAGATACTCTCGGTAGCTTGCTGGGCTCTCTGAGAGGGGCGGAGGAATCAAAGCTGGGTTGGCCAGGTTGGCCGCATGCAAGGCAAACGCCCTACCTACTGTGCTATCGCTCCAACCCATATGAACAACTAATCTTGAAAAAAGAAGTTTAGATAGTCCTTTAACAAAAAAGTAGAACAAGGAAAGTATCTTTAACAAATAGTGTTTGGAAAACTGCTCAGTTACTTGTAAAAATTGAACTGAGTGCCCTATCTCATATCATGTACAAAAGCCAATTCACTATGGATAAGACCAAAATATCATACCCAAATTCATGCATCATTTTGAGGAAAATGTAGGCAGAACTCATCATGACATTTAATCTAGAAACATTTTCAATGTCTCTATGCTATTGGCCTAGAAAATGGAAGCTATGATAAACAAATGAAATCACATCAAATTAAGAAACTTCTGCACTACACAAGAAATGGTGACCAGAATAAAAAGACATCTCACAGACTGGGAGAGAATAATTGCTCACCACTCATCTGACAAAGAATATCAGAATCAGTTTTATGAGTCCCAGCTATTGGCTTTCCTTAGTTCTTTGTATTAATCTGCACTTAGCTGAGAAAAAAAAGCCCAGGATGAGGCTATAACGAGAGGAAAAACAAGAGAAATATATAATTAAAAAGTTGTAAATTAACCCTTTAACTATAAAAAAGTTACTTATAGTCACTGCTATGTCTTTAAATATAAACATGGTATTAGGGAAATTTACATGCTCGCATGCTAGTGACTTTACTTTCCAAAAAGACCAATTTTTAATCTTAGAGCTCAACATATTCTATTTTTGGTGTTCCAGATTTCTATATTCCTTTAATCCTGTTCATTTTTCCTGTCTTTGGTTTTATCTGGTTATTTTGTTTCCTCCTGTTAGGAATCTTTTCTACAGTTTTCTTTTTGCCCCTGGGGACTAAGTCTCCTTTGAGTTGGTACATTGGAGAGCAGCATACTGTGGTGTGTTTGTTCTTGCATTGACCTTTTCCATCTTTTTTTCTGTTCTCCAGTACCCTCCATTAGAAGGAGCCAAGCATTCATTTGTCCATCATGCATTTTATTTTTGTAGCTCCTGAGTCTTCCAGTTCAGTGGATGCGTTCCAGGCCAGACAGGAGCTGCTTTAATTACTTTTCAACAAACTGCCCTCCAAACTCTCCTGGATGTGAGCTGAAAGATTGTTATTTTTTCTGGGAAGTCAAGCATCTGGTAACAGAATTTAGAAAGGGAACTTGGTAATCTGAGTGAACTGGAAGCCTATATTTACTGGGTTAAAGAATTTTAATTTGCAAGGACCCTTAAGTATTGGAAAGAATTTTCATACTGAATTAGATTGTTTAGAGAAGCAATTTTGCTTAGGGTTACTTGTTTCTTTGGTAAAGTGAAAAAAAAAATGTAACTATGCTTCTCTTGTCCCTGTACACATGCCCCTTTCAACTAGAGACTGCAGCTTCACCCAAAAAAGAATCAAAGACCATTTCTTGGAATATTGAATCTTGGTGGGTTGTGGCTTTTCTTGGCAAGCAGATTGCAGCAAAGTTACAAGGTGTGAGTTGAGAGCCTGGCCTTAAGGGACCTTGGGGGCTTTCACTCTTTGTTTTGGAACACAGTCAGCCACTATAGGAACAAGCTGGAAGAGTCACATGGAAGCGAGCATAATTTTTTTTAATTAAAAAATTTTATTGAATCATTGTGAGATAGTTATAGGTTTTCATGTTTGGATTACACTCACACGATAATCACACACCATCCCTCCACCAGTGAATACTCCACACCACCAATCTCCCCCGTATAACCCGCCTTCCCCGCTTTCCCTCTGCCTCCATGGCAGATGATATTCCCATACTTCCTCTCTACTTTTGGGCATCATGGTTTGCAATACAAACACTGAGAGGTCATCATGTTTGACTTTATCTACTTTCAGCACACATTTCCCATCCTGACCAATTCCTCCAGCAATCTTCTTCTTAGTGATCCCTTCTCTATTCCAGATGCCTTCTCCCCTTTGCTTACTTCTTAACATACAGTCACTGTGGCCAGCTCACTTCTGGCTCTTCATTTTTTGATTCCATGGGTCGTCAAAAGATTGTGTGGCCGCCCCCCTACGAGATGGTCAGACTTCTTTGTCAAGACCCTGAATGATTGGTTTGAGGCTCTTTGTGTTCCTAAAATGAGCAGATGCCATTGGGCTACACTAGCACGTGACAGGGATGAATAAAGATGTTACTGGCGCCTGTTCGAGCAAATCAGTGAGTAATGGGATGTTAAGTGCCAAGTGATCAAGTGATCAACATACAGTCTATCATTAAGGTCATCCAGTGTTTGTATTTCTCCTTCTGATATATTTTGCTTAGAATAATACCCCCAATTCCCTGTATGTCGTTTTTTCCAGCTATGTGGTAGCAAAATAAGACTTGATCTTTTCTTGTACCTATATAATATTCTTTTTTAAAAAAAATTTACTGAATCACCATGAGATAGTTACAAGCTTTCATGTTTTGGTTACAATCACACTATGACCAAACACCCATCCCTCCACCAGTGCACATTCCCCACCACCAATATCCCTGGTATGCCCCCTCTTTCCCACCCTTCCCCTGCCTCCATGGCAGACATTATTCCCCATAATCTCTCTCTACTTTTGGGCATTATGATTTGCTATACAGACATTCAGAGGTCATCATCTTTGGTCCTTTACTTACTCTCTGCACACATCTCCCATCCCAACCGATTCCTCCAGCCATCTTTTTCTTAGTGATTCCTTCTCTATTCCATCTGCCTCTTCCCTTTTCTCTCGAGGCAGGCTTCCAGCTATGGAGCAATCTATCAGTCCCGTGTATCTACTATCCTTAGGTGTCAGTCTCATGCTATGTTGTTTTATACTCCACAAATGAGTGCAGTCCTTCTATGTCTGTCCCTCTCTTTCTGATTCATTTCACTAAAATACTGTGCAAAATTTAGTTAACTGAAATAAAGTGATCTTTAGATATTCGAAGATATTTTTGTGTTTATGTTTTTCCTTGACAAAAATTTCAGATTAATATAAATTAATATTTTTGATGTATGAGACCAGTTTTTCCAGTTTAGAGACAGGGTTGCAAAAATGTTTTTTATTTTAAAAGATATTTGAGAGTCAAGTGAGATTAAATCTAGATAAAGAAGAACACTATTATGAATCATACGGTTTTCAAAAAGGAAAATGTTCCAATTATCATTGAGCTGCATTCTGTTTGGTTGGTCAGCTGTGCCAAGATGAATTTGGAGTTTTGCCCATCATAATCCTTGGCTTCACTGAGCAGAGTCTTGTAACCAATGCTGCAGTAGAATTCTTGATATGTATTTAAGGCACAAATCAACACAGAAGTATATATTTCAGACAGAGAATCAGAGCAATAACTAGTCCTGAGAATTGATAATAGTAAATTTAGAATTCTATGTCAAAGATTCCCAATTATAGACACATTATCCAGTAATTATATGTCAAAACTCTAGTATCTGTATTGGTAGAACCAAGGGCTTCTCCCCTGCACCATACCTCTAATGCCATCTCATGTTGATTAATCAGTTATGTTGTGCATTTTAACATAGGTAGAGAGGTGAAATGATGTAAAGTTTACCTTTTGGAGGTTCTTTTTGTAATCAAAGACAGAAAAATAGGTCCTGATGATGTAATATTCATGGTGTTTATCTCCAATGGCGATAGAGGCATTTCTTTACAGCGGATGTTTATTATCCATTCCCTATGTGGTCATTTTGGGTTCAAGAGGTCAGTTTCTTAAACCTAATCATAGTTTTGGACGTATAAAATCAATAAATATTGTTTAAAATTACTGTGGTAGATAATAATAAATAAACAAAAATTTAATAGATACCCTACTAATCCTTTTGAAGTCATTGAGTTGTTTATCCGGACATCTAAAAAATGATTTAGGGGGATTAGTGAAGGTCTTGGAAATATGTTAAGAACTCAGTATAATGTTTACAAGTGCATTTTTGTCAGGAGAAATTCTAAGTCTCACGGTTTTTTAGAGGGATACTATCTTCTACAAAGTTAGAACACCATCACAAAGTGGACATTATCATTAAACATCCTACACTGGCCATACTCATAGGTCCTCCCAGAGCAACTGGCTTAATGGAACTCATTGCCTACCAGCTTTACTCTTTGAATTCTGAACACAATTACCAAAAAATTTCTGAGGAAATGTACTGACCTTCTGAGTATTATAGAAAGGTCTACATGAAAATAGATTCATATTATACATGTTGGAACATTATGGAGGATGTCACTGTGAAGCTTTAACAGTCTCATTTAATTGCCATAAAGTTTTCAATTGTAGTTATGACAATGGATTATTAAATCCACTCTACACAGTGTGGAGCAATATATTTTTTTTATATTGGTTAAGATTTTTTTGGCTGTGTTTACCAACCACCTGCTTAATAGATACATGATAAAAAAGATTTTACTATCTCATATAACAGAAATGGACCTAGAAGCTCCCAGAGTTCTATCTGCAACCTAACAATATAAAAACTTATTATGGATGGAATGTTTGTGTATCTCCAAAATTTAAAAAATGAAGCAGAAGCCCAAGATGTAATGGTATTTTGAGATGATATCTTTAGAAGGAAATTGGTGATAAAGGAGGTCATGAGAGTGGAACTTTCATGATGGGATTAGTGTTCTCATAAAGAGATGCCAGAGAACTTTTTTCTTTTTCTCTTTCTTGCTTTCTCTCTCTCCCTCTCTCCCTCTTTCTCTCTCTGTTGCTTGTGCTCTCTCTCTCTCTCTCCCTCTCTCTCTCTCTCTGTCACCTTCCCTGCCTCCCCATAAAAAAGAGAAGAGGGCATGTGAGTACACAACTACATTATGGCTACTTTCAAGCCAAGAAAATAGGTTTTAGAAAGTAATATATCTTGCTAGGTTCTTGATCCTGGACTTCCTAGTATGTGAACTATGAAAAATAAATTTCTGTTAAGCAACACTGTCTCTGGCATTTTTTGTAGCTGGCCGAGCTGACTAATGCAGAGTTCTAGGTTGCCATTATTCATCTCTCGTCCTTCCTCTCTTAGTTGTAATATGGCTGCCAGACCGTCATGCTGCCTTAAGAGACTTTAGGAGCAAAAAGCCAGGATAATGATGATGATTTATCTTCACATTCTTTTTTTCTTTTATCAGGGAAGAAAGATACCCAGAAAAATTTCCTTTGTAGTCACCCCATAAAGCTTTTTTTATACCCCAATGATTTGAACTGAGTCCCAAGGCCATCTTTAAAACATTTTTTAATAAAATATTAAACTTTTTTATTGATTGAGATTCAGTGATTTACAATGTTATTAATCAGTTAATGATGATTTTCCATGTGCGTAATTCCAACACCACACTTTCACCTGTGTATCTATGTCCCTACTTCAATATATCCCCCTTTCAGTCCCACCAACCTCCCCAGCTCATTAGTGTGGATCATTTCTCCCATTGTGTTGCCTTTGGTCCCTGTTGTTACCGAGCTGAAAGACATCATTCTGTACCTATCCCTTTTCTTTTGACTGACTTCATTCAGCATGATATCCTTTAGTTCCACCCATGTTGTGGTAAGTGACACGACTTTATTCTTTCTTAGAGATGCATCATGTTTCGCTGTGTGTTTGTACTACAATTTCTTCAACCATTCATCCATGGTTGGGCATTTAGGTTTTTTCCATATCTTGTCCCATGGTCATTCTTACAAACAGGGAGAACGGGAAAGTGAGTCATCGCTTTTTCCAGCATTTGCAGTGGGAAGTGCGAGATGGTTAGGTCTATCATGAAAAGTTATCAGACAACAATAAGAGGTTGTATAATGTGATTGATGTTGCCAATTTTGTTTTTGGCTTTTGGGGTCACAGCCAGCAAATGCACAGGGGTTACTCCTGGCTTTGCACTCAAGAATTCTGGCGGTGCTAGGGGGACCATATGGGACACTGGGAATCGAACCTGAGTCCACTGCGTGCAAGGCAAATACCCTACCTGCTGTACGATCACTCCAGCCCAATGTTGCCAAATTTTAAAACGATAAATAGTTACATAAAAATAAGTGTTACATAATCTTTTGAAAAATTTGGAAACATTGGACATACTGTTAGGGGAATGAGATTCCAGCAGTCAGCCAATCCTGTTCTATCAAGATTGGGGATGAGATTTATTGACTTTGACACAGGCATTGTTGTTTTTATATTCAACCAATCCCTAGGATTATGTTGTTTGCCATTCTTTGCTGCACTTGTTTTCTTGTTATTATGATATGATAAATCCTTCATCTATACCTTTAAATTTTTTAGCTTTATCTGGTTTACTTCAATAGGTATTTACTTCTGTAGGCAGTTAACCTAGTTTACTTCTGAAGGCATTTCTATTGATTTACCTTAAAGGGTAGGAAAAGAACAAAAGACCTAGGTCTTTTCAAACACTGTTTTAAGCATTGCTTTCTATTAATAATCTATCTCCTTACAACTCTCCTTACTTTCTAAATTGAAGTATCACACAGACAACATTTTTTTAGTTTCAGGTGTACAACATAATAATTTATAAACATTGTGAGATGATCATCACAGTTAATTTTAGGAAATATCCATCACCATACATAGTTCAAGAGTTTTCTTTTCATGTGTAATGGTCCCTTTGTAAATATTAACTGGAAATTAAAAAAAATTATCTTGACACTGTGATGTACATTAATGTTACCATCTACAATGTTTATAAGGGAATAGACAGTATAGAACAATGACAAATCCTTGAACCTGGATTACAAAATTTTTGTTTGCTTTGATTTTTGGGCCACATCCAGCAGTGCTCAGGGTTTTCTCCTGTATCTGTGCTCAGGGATTATTCCATATAGCCTTGGGGGACCATAAGAGGGACCAGGGATTGAACCTGGGATAATCACTCCACCCTCCTCAGATGGCAAGTGCTTTACCCACTGTACTATCACTCCACCCCCATGAATTACAAAGTTTAAATTTCTAAACAGTAGGTTTAGGAAAAATGAAGAGGAAGACTAGAGGGAATGTAGAGACAGTGGTGGTGGGTCTTGAGCACTTAAGCGGTTCTGAACTAAAGTAACTTTATACTGTAAGCATGTTACATAAACTATAATGAAAATATGAATAAAAATAATATTTTTCAAATACTATTTGCTGTATCATCCCCACCACCAGAGTGTTATATCCCTTTACCCCTGTCCCTAGATACCTTTTCCTTCTCCTTCCTGTCTAAACTCCACTCAATTGGCAGACTCAGTTCTATAGACTAACAGGTCTGTTATCAATGACAATCATTTGTTTTTAGTGTTCTCTTTGTATTCCACACATGATTGAGATAATTATTTTTCCTTCTCCCTTCATTCTCCCTTTGACTCACTTTACTCAGCAAGATATCCTTCAGTTCTGTCCACGTTTCCAGGTTGCTGCAAACTACAAGTTTTCTTCTTTTCTTAAAGCTGAGTAGTATTTCTTTGTGTGTATGTATATATACATATATATACTATTATATATATACCATCACATATGTGTATATATACTATGACTTCTTTATTCATCTCTTGTTGAGCACTTGGATTTTGGATACTCTGACTAGAACTGCCGTGAACATAAGAGTGAAACTATCTTTTAGAATTAATTTTTTGTGATATTGGAGCTCCTAAACATCCCTCTCACAAAAACTCTCTCAGAGACTTGGTTGAAGAGAAAATATAAGAGGGTGGAATGAAAAGGAATGAGACACTTGACTTACATATGGCTGGCCCATCCATTTCCAACTGCTGACTTTCAGAGTATTTGCTGGTAGTCTTGTGTCCAAGAAGGATCCTCTGGTCATTTCTGTGTTTTGTTGCTATTTTGATTTAGTGTGATCTCACAGGGCACTATTCTGCCATCAAGTCGCCCACCCCACCTATATCATATTTTTTTCCTGGTGAGATAGCATAGTGGGTAGGGCATTTGCCTTGCAAATGGCTAACCTGGGTTTGATTCATCTGCCCCTCTTGGAGATCCTGGCAAACTACCGAGAGTATCCTGCCTGCATGGCAGAGACTGGCAAGCTACCCATGATGTATTCAATTTGCCAAAAACAGTAACAAAAAGTCTCACAATGGAGACGTTACTGGTGCCCACTTGAGCAAATTGATGAACAGCGGGAGGACAGTTCTACAGTGATACATCATGTTTTATTTAATATCTTTAAATAGATTTTTAAAAAGCTTATTTAGAGATAATTACTCAGGGAACATTTGAATAATATATTTAAAAATTGTAGGGTGGAATATAAAGTGAATCAGCATCCAATAAAATATAAAATTACAATTTTTAGTGTACCAACTAACTGAAGAAGGCTATCCAAAGATTTCAGGCAATTTCCAGGTATGAGCTGGTCGTGAGGGGGCGGCTAAAATCTCACGGGAAGGGGGGCATTCGCAGCTCATCCTTCACGCCCTACCGAGGTCACCAGTTGCCCCCCACGAGCAACTCTTCGGCACGGCCATGGCTCCAGAGCACAGAAACCAATCTCTTAATTATCTGACTCTCAGCAGAAATACTTCCAGCGTTAATAAGTAAAATAGCAGAAATCCAAAACAGCGCTGCCGCTATTGCGGCCGTGTGATATCATTTAATTCTTGAACCCAGCTGTAGAAAGCAAATCATTTCACTATGCCTTTTCAGCATGTCCGATTTGGAGGTGTAAACTCTAAAATAATAAGGGTGCATCTTTTATCGAAACAATGAATCTAGTCAAAGTAGATAGAGTGTTAACTAGAATTCATCTGCCTCACAGGCATTGGTAGGGGTGGGGGGGTTTATTTGGGTTCTTCATGGTGAAAAATAAGTATTGGTAAAGGGAAATGTGTTTGATATTTGCGTGACTGAGACCTAAACCTGAAAGCTTTGTAACTTTTCCCACAGTGATTCAAAAAATAAAAAAAAAATAAATAAAAGTACTAGTTTATAAATTAAAAAAAAACAAACAAAGATTTCAGGCAATTTAAAGTATATGAGCAAATAGCTAATAAATGTGATCTTCTATCCTTTAGCATTAAAAGATTTTTGTTTTCTTTAATGTTTCCAAAGGAACAATACAATTATTTTCTAATTTTGTGTAATATAACTTATGAACATATGTACATAATCTACTTTTATCATAAAAGAAGAGTGTTAATCTACTTGTATCTCATATAACCTCCTATAATATAATATAATATAATATAAAATAGGATTTCCTGATGCTTTGATCTTTGTCAAGGTTATGTTCACTAAATATCAAAATTTTATGTCAATTCTTAACTCAGCTTGGAATTGTCATCTTTCCCTGAAGTATGTTTTGCATAGAATATTTTATTTAAAGATTTATATCCACTAAAACTTTTTAAAAAATTTCTGGGTCACACCTGGCAGTGCTCAGGGCTTACTCTTTGCTCTGTGCTCAGGGATCACTCCAGGTGGGGACTGGAGGACTAAAAAGGTTTCTGGGGATTGGACCTGGTCAGCCACATAGAAGGAAAGTGCCTACTCACTGTATTATTGTTCCAGCCTTTAGGCACTAAATCTTTTTTTTTTAATTCAAATTTTTTTTTATAATGTTGAAGTCACTGTCACTCAGTCACTCACTGTCTTCCCGTTGTTCATTGATTTGCTCAAGCGGGCCCAGTAACATCTCAATTGGAGACTTTGTTGTTACTGTGTTTGGCATATTGAATACATCATGGG
This sequence comes from Sorex fumeus, assembly GCF_029834395.1. Lineage (NCBI taxonomy): Eukaryota > Metazoa > Chordata > Mammalia > Eulipotyphla > Soricidae > Sorex > Sorex fumeus. The sequence continues at coordinate 28,824,939 of NW_026606129.1, forward strand.
TAGCTTGCCAGGCTCTGCTGTGCGGGCAAGATACTCTCGGTAGCTTGCCGGGCTCTTCAACGCCCTACCATTGTTGAAGTACTGCTATTTATTCAGCCATTCACTAAGCTGATTGAATTGGGCATGAACTCCACATTACTTTCTTTTTATTCAGAATGTTAATTAATTAATTAATTAATTGATTCTTTGCTTTTTGGGTCATACCCGGCAATGCACAGGGCTTACTCCTGGCTCATACACTCAGGAATTACTCCTGGTGTTGCTCGGGGGGGACCATATGGGATGCTGGGAATCGAACCCAGGTCGGCCATGTGCAAGGCAAACGCCCTGCCCACTGTGCTATCGCTCCAGCCCTATTTTATTATTTTATTATTATTATTACCCCCCTTTATACTGATTCACCAGGAGATAAAAGCTTTCATGTTTGAGCTTCAGTCATACAATCATCAAACACTCATCCCTTCACCAGTGCACATTTTCCACCACCAAAATTCCCAGTATTCCCCCCGCATCCCCCCTCCAACTCTTCCCCTGCCTGTGTGACAATTTCCCCCATACTCTCTCTCTACCTTGGTTACATTTGATATTTTGACAACAGTCCCATCACCACTCAAACCTGCCGAAAAGGCAATGCTAAACGATTTGTTTTGTATTGCTTATTATGGATGCAATATAATGTCCAGGAAATTCTGTGTCATTCTCTGCCAGGGGCTTTAGTTTATAGTCTCTGAGTCTTGGTTGTTGATGAGAATATTTGGTGCCAGGGGCAGTTTATGGGTGTTACTGCCAAGCTACTGGAAAACTGGGGACCTGCGTGGAGGAGGCCCAGTCCCGATCCAAGCGGGTTTGGAGATCTCAGTCACAGGTTCCTGCCTATCTGGGTAATCTTAATTCATCTGCTCAAAAATGTTTGATTTCAGCCATCCTCTACCATCTTCTTTTCAACTTTTGCTTTCACTATAGACTATTAATGTCTTTACTGTTTCAGGAATACATGAGCTCTCTTTTCCCATATTCTCTCTTACCCTATTTCCATTCTCTGAAAGGCAGGTGTTACACCTACAATTTCTGTCCAAATCAAAACAAGATTCCAAGGCTTAGCTGAAGATTTCATTTTACCTAGGAAGCTTACCTCGCATTTGGCATCATTAATATCCCTTTCGTTGAGTTGCAGCATTCTGTACTGCCTTGTGGAGAACATTATTGCTCTCTGGATGGAGATGATACGCTCATCAAGGACAAGGATAGAACATTTATTGCTTCTGTAGCCTTCAAGCTACCCTTCATAGCACTGAGCACAAATTAGGAGCTAACAAGTGCTGGTGAGTAATACCTCCCTGCTGTCCCCATGCAGAGTTCAGTGCTTCTTGTTCTCTCCCTGTTGAGGATGTGATCAGGTTTCTATCTGAGCAGAGCAGTGGGCTCTAGATACCTGTTTATCACCTCCCCACCTTGGGAGGCAATAATTGTTGGTGCTCTGCAACTTCATTCTCTCCACTTCACACCTCCACTATCTTTTCTACTGCAAGTAACATAGTAACCTTTCAATAAATATTTGTTGACAAAATATGTGCATCGACTAAATATATGCTCAGATATATGATTGTTCTTAAACAACCATAGCTGAGACAGTCCTAGAAACCCCATCTTGTTCTCCGTGGCATTGTTAGATTTTTCTCTCAACTTGAGCATCTTTCCCCAAGCGTTAACAAATTATGTTGTATGGTTTGAGCAGAAAGTACAGCTTTACTGGGCTCAATCCACGTAATGCCCTGATCATGCAAGAAATGTTCCCCTGAACACAAAGCCAGAAGTGAATCCTGAGAATCACTGGATGTGGCCCAAAACAGAACAAAAGAGAAAAAAAAGAGAAAAGGTCCCATAAACTATGTGTTTAGTGTAAAACTAGGGTCCAAGCACAAATAAGAAGAAAAGAACAAGCAACAGATTTTATCTGTGATAAGTTTCTATAAATCAAGATATCTTAAACTTTTATCCCATGTTTCTCCTCTGAGAAATGTTAGTTAGGCTAAGTGTTGTTAGAAACAACTCAGAATATTTTATTCTTTTTTTTTCTGTTGCTTTCCAAGTGGTGCTTGTGTGTGGGGATTCCAAACGTGGAAACCCTCCTGATGATTCTTGGCAAACCAGATAGGTGGTTCAAAGCAAAGGCCCTGGGCTGTGGACGGCTTGAACTCTGGGATGCCGGGGTATGTTTGAATTTGAATTAATTTCATAATAAATGTTCAGAATTAGTGTTTGGAATTTCAGTTTGGAAACCTTTAATTTGTTGCCATTTTTTGTGAATCCCACATTTCATTACATAATCCCTGACCCACAGTTGTAGAAGCTAGAACTTAGACCTCTGAAGGCCAACATTACACAGTGGGGTTATCTTCAGTTTTTCAAAGACACTATGGCATGCCCCGTTAATTTCATCAAACTATTGACATGGAAAAATGCTGCCCAACTGATTTCTACCCTCCTAACCAGCCTACTGCCTTTGTCTACCTTCTTCACCAGTCCTTGATCAACCCCAAGTCTTAGCCTAAGTGTATGATGGTTTAGGGAAAAGTCTACCATCTTATACCTGTATAACCCTGTTTTTCTCTCACTAACAGTTGTCTCTTGTCAACTGTCTTTGAGCAGTGAGCAACTGGACCTTAGTTTCTGTAACATGTTTAGGATCCTGAATAATAGTTTTGAATTAATAAAGTGATGTCAGCAGCACTATTTTCCCAGGTTATGAGGTGTTTATGAGACTGGGAATTCTGATCAGGAAAGAAGGATACTGTACTAAAAAAGGGTGCAAGTTTTCAGGATAAATACTTAGAGTACTTAGATAAATTACCTTATTCGAGATTTTAGGTGTGTTCTTGTAAGGTTGTCAATGTTTTTGTGTTGTATTTCTTTTTATTTTATTTGTAGAGAATCAGATTAAAACAAACATTCCTTACTTCACTTAATCACTTAACTTCCCGTTAGTCGTCGATTTGCTCGAGCGGGCGCCAGTAACGTCTCCATTTGTCCCTGTCGCGTGCTAGTGTAGCCCAATGGCATCTGTTCGCTCCGGGAATATGAAGAGCCTCAAACCGATCGTTCATGATCTTGACAAAGAAGTCTGACCATCTGGTAGGTGGGCGGCCACGCGGTCTCTTGACATCCCGTGGAATCCAATCAGTAACAGCTCTAGTCCAACGGTCGTCTTTAAATCTCATTACGTGACCAGCCCATCTGATTTTCGACACCTTGGCAAATGAGACAGCGTCCCTGGTCCTTGATCGTCGACGGATGTCAGAACTCCGGATTCGTTCTCTCATTTGAGTGAAACGTGATATTCCAAGCATGGCTCTTTCTATTCTTCTTTGGGAGACCTGAATGGCGTTCTCATCTTGTTTGCGTAGGGCCCAGGTCTCTGAGGCATATGTTGATGCAGGAAGAACAGTGGAATCAAAGAGATGTGCCCGGAGCTGGAGGTTCTTCGTCCTCTTAGCTATTTCTTCGACGTTCTTGAAGGCGTTCCAAGCCACTCTCTTCCTCCTGCGCAGCTCGGGTGCCAGGTCATTTGTCATGTTGACCTCTCGACCTAGGTACACATAGCTGTTGCATTCGGAGATGGTCGTTCCATTGAGAGCGAATGGGGCGTCAGGAACAAGGCTGTTTCTCATAAACATTGTCTTCGTAAGATTCAGCTGTAGTCCTACCTTTCCACACTCACGGTCAAAGTCGGCCAGCATTTGTGCCGCTTGGCTGATGTTTGGTGTTATTAAAACAATGTCATCAGCAAAGCGGAGGTAGTGTAGTTGCCGACCATCTATCTTCACTCCCATTCCTTCCCATTCCAGTCGTCGCATGATGTTCTCGAGGGTGGCACTGAAGAGTTTCGGTGAAATGGTATCACCCTGCCGCACCCCTCTCTTGACATCAACGGTCACTTCTTTGTAGAATGGTGAGATCCTGGTAGTGAATCTGCAATACAGCTCACGGAGGATCCTGATGTATTGGGCTTGAATGCCCTGATTGGCTAGGGCTTCAATGACCGCTTCCGTCTCAACAGAATCAAAGGCCTTCTTTAAATCAATGAACGTTAAGCAGAGCGGCATCTTGAACTCCCAGGAAACCTCAATGAGCTTGGTTATTGTGTGGATATGGTCGATGGTGCTGAATCCTTTGCGGAACCCTGCTTGCTCGCATGGTTGTCCTTCATCTAGTGTTCTGCCAATCCTATTCAGGATGACTCGAGTGAACAACTTGTAGATGACAGACAATAGGCAGATCGGGCGATAGTTGCCAATGTCATGGATGTCTCCCTTCTTGAACAGTAGTACGGTCCTGCTGGTTTTCCATTGGGACGGAACCTTGCATTCAGACAGGTAGCGAGTGAAGAGCCGAGCCAGTGTATTGATGAGTACTGACGGCAGGTTCTTCAGGTGTTCAGGTCTGACCTTGTCTGGGCCGGGTGCTGTTTGTTTCTTTACCGACGAAATGGCGTGTCGGATTTCAGAAGGGAGAACGTTGGGAACGACATACCCATCCTGTGGAATTTGGTATGTCGGCAAGTGGACATGGCTATCAAAGAGATTTGAGTAGAAGTCATGGATAATCTTCTCCATTGCCGTTCTGGAGGATGTGATGGATCCATCAGGATGTCGGAGGGCAGTCATCTTGGTCTTATAGTTGGCGAAGGACAGGCGGGCCTTGCGAATACTTTTCCCGGCTTCTGCCGCATCTACCAGTACTTCTGCTCTTCTCTCTTTGAGGTCTTCCTTGATCGCATCTCTGCACTGCTTTGCAAGCTCGGACGTTAGCTTGCGGTTGCCTGAGGCATGCGCCAAACCATGCTGGCAAATTAGCTCAAGAGTTTTTGAAGATAGGCGACTTTTTGTGGCTATCTCTCTCTTGGCGTTCCTCGCACATTCATGGAGGTGCTGAACCAGTCCATCGTATTCCTCGTCAATGTTGTCAACAATGGCATCTTCCCATGTTGCCGCAATAGTACCAAAGAGTTTCCAGTTGGTGGTCATTCTGGGAGTTCTCTTTTTGAACTTTGCAGCCCTTTCTCCCCGCTCTGTGAAGTAGAATTTTGCACGAAGGAGACGGTGGTCCGATCCCGTTCGAAATTTTGGGACAACAGCGACATCAGTCAGGCAAAACCATCGATTGAATATGATGTGGTCTATTTCGTTGTGGAATCGTCCACCAGGAGACTCCCATGTCCATCGTTTAGATTCTGCCTTCTGGAACTGTGAGTTACCATGAATGGTCTTGGTCGACATGATGAACTCAGACAGTCTCTCACCCTGTTCGTTCCATTCTACGCCATGGGTCCCGATGTGAAGTTCTTCAGCTGATCTTCTCGGTCCTATCTTGGCATTAAAATCACCCACAATGATCTTGTAGAAGGTGTGGTCTTCTTTATAGAACTTCTCTAGCTCCATGTAGAACTTCTCGATTTCTCTTTCATCATAATGAGATGTTGGTGCGTAGACAACGAAGATGGAAACTGCAGGCAGTGAGCCACATCTATTCAAATGTAAATGTCCGATTTGGGTTGTTAGGCATTCGAATGAATCAATGCTCTTGGCCAAGTTTGTGTTGACAAGGACACCGACGCCTCCAACACCTCTTTTATCGCATGTTCCGAGGAACAATTCTTCTCCAGTGTCGAAAACGGCATGGTGAGATTCATGCCTTCTTGTCTCGGTCAGACCAATGATGTCGTACTTGATCATTCGCTCTTGTACCATCAGGTCCTCGATGGATGCATCTGATGCTAGCGTACGTGCATTGAAAGTACAGACGATCATTTTTGTCTTCCTTCGTTGTGGCAGCCTAGGTCGGCCTTGAGATTTTGTCGACCTCTCCTTTCTCATCCTTCTCAGTGCTACCATGTCGGTGAAGCCTTCAGGGTCAGGTGAATGAGACCAGTTGTAGTTACTGGTTTTGGCATATCGAATACACAGCGGATAGCTTGCCAGGCTCTTCCGTGCGGGCTGAATACTCTCGGTAGCTTGCCAGTCTTTCCGAGAGGGATAGAGGCTTTTTGGGTGACCTCTAATCACCCTTGTAGGTGTTACCATATTTGAACCCTATCAAATATGGTACGACAATTCCAGAAGATGGGTATTTAGTGTCTTATGATGTGTCTGGAAAGTGTCCTAGAGTGTGGCGACGGCTGGGTAGTGGAAGTAGTGTCGAGAGTGGAAGTCTGCCAGTGGGGTATTTATCTGGGTAGGGTGGGTCTCCTGTGCACAATTTGATCCCTGGGTGGTTGATGGAAGCAGACAGGGCAGGGTAGGGTGGGGCTCCTGATTAGAATCCCTTTGTCACCTGTGGTGGTGGGAGCAAGCAGAGAAGCTTTGTCCCTGGGTCCGCCGAGCCTGGAGTCCAAGGTCTCAGAGAGTTCCGCTTATCTTGTTCTGTGGGTCTTCAGTTGTGCGTGGGTCTCGGCCGGAGCTGCTGCGCAGGTCCGGAAAGCGTCCTGGAGTGTGGCGACGGCTGGGTAGTGTAGACACTACTTCCACTACCCAGCGGACACTACACTACTTCCTTACTTAGTCTGTAAAATATTTGAGAGTTATTATCATCAGGAGAGATTATTAAATTCTTACCTTTCTACAGTTATGAGAGAAGGTTGATTAGTGACATTTAGATTATATTGAGAAAAAACTCAAGACAGTAAGAGATGGATTGAGTAATGGATAAAGAGGGCTAAAAAGAATAACATGGAGCTCCTTCCTGCTTTAATCTCTTTGGGGATGGAGGTCTCTCAAACAGCATATAGAGTACCTGAAAGCCACGCTGGCCATAATTGACGCCTGAAGTGTTGAGGGCTGCCACAGTCATCTCGGTGATAATTGGGGGGAAATGCAAACAAAACAAACACTGTCCTCCTGTTGTTCATCGATTTGCTTGAGCGGGCCCAGTAACATCTTCATTTTGAGACTTCTTGTTACTGTGTTTGGCATATTGAATAGGTCAGGAGTAGCTTGCCAGGCTTTGCCCTACGGGCAAGATACTCTGTAGTTTGCTGGGCTCTCCCAGAGGGGCGGAGGAATCAAACCCAGCCTGGCTGGCTGCGCGCAAGGCAAACGCCCTACCACTATGCTATCTGCAGTGCCAGAAATTATACTCAGGGCGCCTGCATGCATGGGATGTGTGTGTGTGTGTGTGTGTGTGTGTGTGTGTGTGTGTACGCGCGCGCGCGCACTCTTAGCTCTTTGAGCTACCATTCTGACATTTTGGCTCCTCTGCTGGTTTTTATCACAATCTTAAAGGAGATAAGCTAAGAACAAGTGCTTATTGCCCACCTATTGCTTCTCTCCTTACTAACAATTGGATCTTGGATAGTCATAAAAATGCATTATATCTCCACACTTGCAACAAATGTGTCCATGGAATAAAATTCCTGTGACATGTACTGCACATTTGAGTGTGTGTAACTCTTCCATGCTCTTTTTCTCTATGACAGGGAATATAGGAGTCTTCAAGTTACTTGACAGACATGAAATATAAAGGGCTTGAGTTTCAGAGTCACAGGGAAAGAATAAGCATCAATTATGTATGACTATGTTTTGTAAATAATAATGAGACCTTCAATTATGTACCACTTAACATTTTTTTCCCTTTGTTTTTGAGGCCACATCTGCCAGAGCTTGGGAGGTCACTGCCCAGGCCGCTAGGGGGAAAATTTGGTGCCCAGGTTTGAAACCAGGCTCCTACATACAAAGTATGTGCTCGTTCTATTGATCTTTGTTTCTGGACCTTAACATTTGAGGGGGTGGGCAGGGGAGATGGGAACTCCATTTGTTACATTAGTTTAGATCCACCCAGCTAATCAATCAGATATCTCAAAATTCACACAAGCATTTCTGTATTTCTGTTGGCACTGCCACAGGAGAAAATACTAGAAATGTTCCTTGACTTTATTCAGAACCATATATTGGAGCAGGTACTACCCTGACACATGCAGCAAATAAAGGTGAGGCTTGGGCTGGAGTGATAGTACAGTGGGTAGGGTGTTTGCTTTACACACGCCAACCCAGGTTTGATTCCCAGCATCCCATATAGTCCCCAGAGCACCACCAGGAGTAATTCCTGAGTGCAAAGCCAGGAGTAACTCCTAGGCATTGCTGGGTGTGACCCAAAAGAAAAAAAATGAGGCTTGACTTCCTTCCTTCGGTAATATGAGCCAGCACTCTTTAACTACCTGTCTGTGGACCATTGCCAGTCTGTAGGCGTAAAACCACTGGCCTGCTTTTCTGGTTATAACTCCTGGCTTGTGGATAGGTGCCACTCTGCAGGTATCAAATATTGAAGAACTCTTGGATACTCTAAGAATGAGTGAAAGGAAGTTTAACAGACAGATACTAGCACGACCGTTGGAGAGCCTGAGTTCTAGTAATATAATCTGTATTTACAAAGGGCTCATTGTATCATTGAAGAAATATGATAGTGACAAGTCAAAGTAAATTAATAAGCTCCAGACACATGCCGAATGAATTGGTAACAGGTGCTCTTGGGGTTTATAAATGTGTTTCCAGTCTAGACTACTGCAGTAATAAATGGGCACAGATATGTGAAGTGGACAGTGTGGTGATCGAAAAATGTTAAGCTTCAAGACCCTACAGAGACTTTGAAGCATTTTGTTTTTCTTGGTATAGAGTATGACTGAACATCATACTCTCTGAATTTGAAGTGAGCAGGAGATGCCCACCTGATAAAAGCAGCTGTTTCTTCTTATCGGCACTATTGTAATTCACTCTTTTTTTCTTTTTTTTTAATTAATTAATTTATTTATTGAATCACTGTGGGAAAAGTTGCAAAGCTTTCAGGTTTAAGTCTCGGTCATGCAAATATCAAACACATTTCCCTTTACCAATACTTATTTTCACCACGAAGAACCCCAATAACACCCCCCCACCCTCCCAATGCCTGTGAGGCAGATGAATTCTAGTTAACACTCTATCTACTTTGACTAGATTCATTGTTTAGACAAAAGATGCACTGTTATTATTTAGTGTTCACACCCCCAAATCAGACATGCTGAAAAGGCATTGTGAAATAATTTGTTTTCTACAGCTGGTCACAAGAATCAAATAATGTTGCACGGCTGCTTTGGATTTCTGGTATTTTACTTATTAACCCTGGAAGTATTTCTGCTGAGAGTCAGATAGTTATGAGATTGGTTTCTGTGCTCTAGAGTCATGGCCGTGCCAGAGAGCCGCTCGTGGAGGGCAACTTGGTAGGGCATGAAGGACGAGCCGGGAACGCCCCCCCTTCCCATGAGGTTTCAGTCGCCCCATCATGACCGGCTCATACCTGGCTTTCCACAAGGCTCCCAAGCGGCTGCCATCTTTCTTTCCAGAGGGAAAAAGGCGGAAGGGACCAACACTCTTTCCCCTCCGGGCAGGCATGGTGGCGTGGATTAAGGCATAGTCCATTCACTTTTCTGCTGCAAGCTGCTGGGCTTTGCATTAAGTCATTGTGCTTCTGGAGCCATGGCTGTGCCGGAGAGCAGCTCGTGGGGGGCAACTCGTGACCTCGGTAGGGCATGAAGGACGAGCCGGAATGCCCCCCTTCCCATGAGGTTTCAGTCGCCCCATCACGGCCGGCTCATACCTGGCTTTCCACAAAGCTCCCAAGCGGCTGCCATCTTTCTTTCCAGAGGGAAAAAAGTGTCATTCACTCTTAAATAAATTTTCCTAGCACCTTTCTCAGAGTAAAGCAAATAGTAATCACATGATAATTATTGATTAGTTTATGTACTTGTGTTCTTTTTAGTTGTGTTCTTACTGTTGCAAAATTATAGTTCAGAGTACTGAACACTCCCTGAAGTTGCTTCAGGCTTTTCTTGGAAGTCTTATATGCCATGCAATGATACCGTTTCAAATCCATAGCTCCATCGGAATCTGACTGTCTATTAGATATCAGCACAGGATATTACATGGTCCTTCAAATCTACCCTCCACAGAAGTTTCAAGTTCATGCAACTACTTTGTAAATAACAAAGAAGACAGATTCTCTTCTTCCCAGAAGCCAAAAAGGAGCCAGAGCCCTCAACTTTCCCTAGATCAGTTTTGTGTGTGTAGTAAAGGTATCTAATTGACTCAACTAGGTCATGTGACTTATTCTGGGGGAAGACAAAGCCAAACCTCTTGTTTGACTAGACCCCACTGAAGTAATCAATCAAGGGATTTGGGGAGATGCTCTCCCTGAGGGAAGTGATACAGGTAAATAATAGCTTACCTAAGGAATTCAGAACATTTTTATTAAATTGAATTGGATAAGACTCTTCATCACTGAAACATGTCCTGAAATTTATGAAGGTAAAATTTTGGCCTACCTCTCGGTCTGAATTGAACTTTTTGTTGAGCCAGCTTGTTCCTCCTCAAGAATTTTTTTTCCCCTCCAAACATACCAACATTGGTCTGAAGCTGTCATACTAACTTTTAGCTCAGGATGTCATAGGAGAGATTTATAACCGCCTAAGATGCTAGCATTATAATGAAAATGCTGACAGCCCAGAGGTAGCTGACAGGAATGGCATAGTGGTGATAAAACTAGAAAATGAATAGAAACACAGGGTCTCATCCTTGGGGAACTGTTGGAATTCAGACCAAAGAGAAATGAGTCCTCAGTAAGTCCAGGTCTGGAAGAAAGACCCTCCAATAAGCAGGCAATATGAGTTCTAAGTTGGTTTGAATTTAATTGGGTATTTTCCCCAAGACATTTAAAAATAAGCCCCTTTACGTTGTGAGATAGGCCATCATTATAATTTTTTAAATAGGAATTTTATATTGTGGTTTAGGCAATAATGTTACAACAGCATTAAAATTGTTGGTATTGATTGGAAAGTCACTGCAATTTCTACCACTGGACTACCCATGAGCCCCCTATCTCTAAGTTCTGTGTCACCGCCAGTTTATTTGTGGATGGTTTTAGTACATAACATTATCTCCTTAGCACTGCCCAAGTGTTCAGGAACCTCCACTTATATTCCTATTTTGTTTCCCCTCCAAACATATCAACATTAGAAGGTTATTTATTTTTGGTTCAATGTTAAATTAAGAGTCACCAAACTAGAATACATGGGCCCAATATAATCCACAATAGGCTTTTATGAATAAAAGCTTATTAAAATATTTTTCCTTGCTTATTTACATACATTCTATAGAAAGCTTTGCACTGTGGCAGAGTTGAGTAGTTGTGACAAAGATAAAAGAAGTTATGAATTATAAAAATTTATCCTCAGGTTTTTTTTACAGAAAAAGTGTGCTAATCTTGATTTAAAGAAACAATTTTTAAATCATTTGACAATTTACTTAGTCACATAATATCATATTCTTATCTCTTACTTTACATATATATCTTTATAATCATGTCCAGAATATATAGTAATATATTAGTAGCACTGTAGCACTGTCCTCCTGTTGTTCATCAATTTGCTTGAGCGGGCACCGGTAACATTTCCATTGTGAGACTTTTTGTTACTGTTTTTGGCATATGAATATGCCACGGGGAGCTTGCCAGATTCTGCCATGTGAGTGGGATACTCTCAGTAGCTTGCTGGGCTCTCCAAGAGGGACAGAGGAATCAAACCTGGGACGGCCACGTGCAAGGCAAATGCCCTACCTGCTGTGCTATCACTCCAGCCCTGTAATATATTGAAAATAAAGAAATTTGATGTATTTATAAATTTCTTATAAAATTCCTTATTGTCCTGGATATAACAGGAGACATATGGGGCTCCTAATACGGAGTGAGCAATTTAAGTTTTCTAGTAGGAGTTTTGGGTGAACTACAACAAAATTGGAGGGAGCCATAAATACTTTTTTTAAAAAAATTTTTATTAGTGAAAATGTACCATAAGGTACATTTGTAGACTTACAAATTTTTGTGCTTGGGTTTCAGTTATACAATGATCGAGTACCCATCCCTCCACCAGCGCCCATTTTCCACCACCGTGGATCCCAGTATCCCTCCCACCCCCCATCCCCCCCATCCCACCCTTCCTCTATGGCAGGGCATTCCCTTTTGTTCTCTCCTTTTGGGTGCTGTGATTTTCAAAAGAGGCATTGAGTGGCAATCATGTCCGGTCTATAGTCTACTTTCAGCATGCTTCTCCCATCCTGGGAGGGTCCTCCCAACACCCTTTATTTGGTGCTCCCTTCTCTATCTGAGCTGCCTTTTCCCCTAGCATGTGCAACTGGCCTCCAAGCCATGGAGTAAACCTCCTGGTACTTATCTCGGCTAGTCTTGGGTATTAGTCTCCTATTTTGTTTCTTTATGTTCCCCAGATGAATTCAATCTTTCTATGTCTGTCCCTCTCTTTCTGACTCATTTCACTTAGCATGATACTTTCCATGTAGTACCACTTGTATGTAAATATCATGACGTCATCTTTTCTAACAGCACTGACCTAGAAACCTGCAGAGGAGAGTGGCGGGAGGTGGACAGGCAGTCGGGCGGAAGTTGGGCAGGTGGTTCCCCAAAGTCTCCTCCAGCTGACTGGTGTTTGGGACTCCGTGGCGAGGGAAAGGGCATGCAGACGGGGCTAGAAAAAGACACACTTCCCGGCTCCCCGATGAACCTGCAGAGGAGGGCCACACCATTTCAAAGAGCTAGTATAATCTAAGCAATGTAAGACTAGGTAAAAAGGGAAAGTATTGTAGCCACACAGATTTAAATCATTTAATGTATTTGAGTGGGAAGAAGACAAGAGCAAGGAAAGTAGAGTAAGTCTTCTTAGAGGTTTACTTCCTTTGTTAATTCCATAGGAAATAAAATGACACACAGATATTCCACAAATATTTATGAAATGCTAGTAGTATGTAATAAGTTGTGGTGGGCCTTTACGCTTAATTTGTGTTATTTAATTTTAACCCTTGTGGCTGTAAGAATAAAATATATGTAATTACAGCCTATGAGGGCAAAGATAAAATAATTTTTTCTAGACTACATTGTTTACAACTCATAGTATAGAATTCAAATGCAGGGTTTTGTTTTATTCCTAAACACATGATCTAATTTTCATTGTAATGTCTGAATTATGATAGCAATGGACAGTACATGAGATCTTCCCTATTGTTAGGCGTTAGCTTTCATCTTGCTAACACGAGGGCTGTAGTAGCACCACTCACATCAATGTGTGATACAATTGTTTTGTGAGGGGAGGGTTTGGACCACATCCAGTGCTACTCAGGACTTTTTTTCTGTCTCTGTGCTTAGGGATCATGCCTGGTGATGTTTGGGTGGTCCTATGGGATGCCATGAATTAAACCAGGGCAGGGCTTCCACATACAAAGCAATTATCTTAATGTCTGCACTATCTCTATGGCTCCAAAACACTTTCATACTAATGAAAGCACATGCCATTTTTTCCACTATAATTTCTTTTAAAAAAAATTTATTTATTGAATCACTGTGAGAAATGTTACAAAGCTTTCAGGTTTAAGTCTCAGTCATACAATGATCAAACACCCCTCCCCTCACCAGTAATTATTTTTCACCACCAAGAACCCAAATATACCCCCACCCCAACCCTCCTGATGTCTGTGAGGCAGATGATTTCTACCTAACTCTCTCTCTACTTTGAATACATTCATTATTTCAACAAAAGATGCACCATTATTGCTTGGAATTTCCCCCCAACGATCAGAACTGCTGAAAAGGCATTGTGAAATAATTTGTTTTCTATTGCTGGTTATGAAAACCATATGATGATCTTAGATTTCTGATATTTTATTAATTAAGTCTGGAGGGATTTCTGCCAAGAGCCAGATAATTACGAGATTGATTTTTGTGTGTCTGTTGCCATGGCAGTGCTAAAGAGCTGCTCGTGGGGGGAAACTCATGGCCTTGGTTGGGCATGAAGGATGAGCCAGTTCTGCCCCCATTCCCATGAGGCTGCAGTTGCCCCATCACCGCAGGCTCATACCTGGCTTTCCAATAAGCTCTGAGGTGACGGCCACCATGCTGCCAGGAGACTAGGGGGAGGTGGAAGAGACAGACACTTTCTCTCCGGGGGGGGGGGAGGGAGTGGCATGGCGCCGGAGTTTAACACATAGTCCACTCACATTTCTGCCGCAAGCTGCTGGGCTCTGGATTAGGTTCGTGTGCCTCCGGTGCCATGGCTGTGCCAGAGAGTCGCTTGTCTTTCCACTATAATTTCTCCCATGTAGATGGTGAGGAAACTTTGATTGATATATATATATATAAATAATATATATCTGTATATAATATATATCCTTGTTTTGAATAAATATGGCATTTTGCTCTTAGATTACACTTTTAAGTTGATAATTGTTGACAAATACACATCACACAAAACTCTCTTTTTTGGTTTTAATTTATTTTAAGGATGGAGAGATAGCACAGTGGGTAGGGGGTTTGCCTTGCACATGGCCAACCCGAGTTTGATTCCTCCTTCCCTCTCAGAGAGCCCAGCAAGCTCCCGAGAGTATCCTGCCTGCACAGCAGAGGCTGGCAAGCTCCCTGTGGCATATTTGATATGCCAAAAACAGTAACAACAAGTCTCACAATGGAGACATTACTGGTGCCTGCTTGAGCAAATCGATGAACAACAGGTTAACAGTGCTACTGTGCAGTGCTAATTTATTTTAAAATAATCTTTTATTAAATCACCGTGATGAGTTACAGAGTTATTCATAATTAAATTTCAATGTTCAAGGATTAGTACATTGTTCTGACACCAATCCTTTCACTGGTGTCCACTTCCCTCCACCAATGTCCCAGTTTTCCTCCTGCCCCTCAGCCTTCCTCTATGGCAGGTACATTTCTCTCCACCACTCTCTAATGTTCTTTTCCCTATTTATACCCACCCATACCCCAGTGGCAGTCTTCCTATTGAAGACCAGTTCTCCTGCTCTTCATTTCTATTGCCTTTTGACCTTTGAAACAAAAACTCTTTAGCATATCTAAGTATGAAGCTCTACATAAAATGTTTGAGAATCATTGGAGAAAAGATTGACTCAACATTTCAAGCCAGACTTCCTCATTTTAGAACTCATCTCTACTAAAAAAAATTGGGCTTTGTGTAAGTTATTACTAGATATTGTCCCTAGTTTATCATTGATGTAACTAATCAGTTGTCTGCTAGTACAAAACAAGTATCTACTTTCCAGAAGTATCCAAATGCACTGATATTTACTGTTGACAAATCTCTATTAAGTAATATAATAAAAACTTCAGTTTTAGAGCTTTGAGAGAGTTTAATTTCCCAAGGGTAATTACCTCCTCTCTTTGCCTTCTAGAGAGTAAATAAATTGCATTTCAATGATGTACAGTTCTGGAATAAAATTATCTTAAAGTTCATTTTAAAATTTTTTATTACAGAATAATGTGTATAGAATGAAGCATATCAATCATTAATATACTGGTTATTATTAAATGAGTGCATTAACACAAATATCAATATGTCAGGAAATTGAACATTACTTTATCTCAGAAATGCTTCTCTCTTCCTTTTTGTTGATATTCCCATCTGTTTCCCAAGCATAAGCACCATCCTGACTTTGAACAGTATAAATTGGCTTAGATATGACATATAGTAGACATCATCTAGTTTGTATGATTTTTGCTTCTGGCTTCTTTCACTCATTATTTTTTTAAGATTTACATGTGTTGTGATATGAAATTTAGAAAAAATAGATAGTACAGCGGTAGGGCGTTTGCCTTGCACGCAGCCAACATGGCCAACCCGAGTTCGATTCCTCCACCCCTCTAGGAGAGCCCGGCAAACTAACGAGAGTATCTTGCCCGCACGGCAGAGCCTGGCAAGCTCCCCGTGACGTATTCGATATGCCAAACCCAGTAACAACAAAGTCTCCAATGGAGACGTTACTGGGCCCACTCGAGCAAATCGATGATCAATGGGAGGGCCTTTATTATTATTATTATAGTTTATCAACGTTAGTATTTCAGTTTATGATATATATGTGTGTACATATACTTATATATGATTTTATATAAAAGCATCCCATCCACCTCCTGATATATATATTATTGAATCATTTTCAGATTTTGTCTATTATGAATAGGCTATCATGAACATTCTTGTTTATGACTAGATAACTAATTTCTGTTGGAGAGATTCTTTCGGGTGAAATAGTTGGAATGTAGGGATTAGATATTGTGTGTCATTAGGATTGGGTTAAAAATGTATGTTTAACCGCAGCACCCAAAAGGAGAGAGAGAATAAGAGGGAATGCCCTGCCACAGGGGTGGGGTGGGATGGGGGGGTTGAGGAGGTGGAAGGAATTCCGGGAGCACTGGAAGTGGGGAATGAGCACTGGTGGAGGGAAGGGTATTCAATCATTGTACAACTGAAACCCAAGCACGAAAATCTGTAAGTCTACAACTGTACCTCATGGTGTTCCACTAATAAAAAAATTAATAATATAAAAAAAATAAAGTAAAAAAATGTATGTTTAGTTTTCTCACAGTTGTGTTAGTTAACATCCCCTGCAGTGGTGCAATTTTTCAAAATATATATTAACACTTTTGGTTTGGTTTTGAGCAATGCCTGGTTGTATTCAGTGCTTTCTCCTGGCTATAAGCTCAGGAATCATTTCTGCCAGGGGTTGGGAACTCTATGGGATACAAGGTATTTAACTTGGGTTGGCTGCATGCAAGGCAAGAGCTTTACCAGCCATACCATCTCTCTCGCCCCAGTGGTATAGTTTTTTTTCCTTTCAGAAATATGTAGAATTAGTAATGAACCTATAGATGTTGTGTAATTTTAGTTATTATTTATGAGAATTAGAGGTATAGATGTCTCATTTTTTGAATTCTCATTTCCCTGCTGGTTAGTTGATGTATTATTTGAATGTAGTGTGCATCAAACCTTTTCCAAAATTTTAAATATTTGGGTTGTTCTATTTTTCTTACTATTTTGAAGTAGTTATATATATTTTCATGGCAGAGCCTGGCAACCTCCTCGTGGCATATTCGACATGCCAAGAAAACAGTAACAATAACGGGTCTCATTCCCCTGACCCTGAAAGAGCCTCCAATACAGCACCGTTGGGAAGGACAAATAAGGAGAGGCTGCTAAAATCTCAGGGCTGGGATGAATGGAGACATTATTGGTGCCTGCTCGAGGAAATCTATGAACAACGGGATGGCAGTGATACAGTGATTTATATTTTATATGTATATCTTTTTATAGTTTAGTGCATCTCACACTTTTTAATCTGAAATATTTGAACATTAAAATTTACTACCAACTTGGCTGTGTTAGTAGACGTGCAGTGACAAGGTTGAGATGAAGAAAATAAAAGGAATTTTGCTTCTAAAATTTAGAAGTATAACAAAAGAAATAAGTCTACTTTGAACTTGTCCAGAAGATATGCTTCATGGCACTTTGCAAATGACGAACAGATAGCTCGGAACTGGTGCCTCAAAGTAAGATTTATAGACAAAAGAGTCATATCTAAAATTACTGAAGGATAAATTTTGGAGCAACATTCAAACTAACATTCGAACTGAACAGTACAATCTGTATTGTGGAAGGTTGTTCATTCCCAAATAAACTTATTCACTCATCAGGAACCCACACATATAGAATAAGCCCACAGAATTGGATCTGGATTAAAATAGTCTTTGAAAATTCTTATAGTTTATAGAATTCCATAGTTTATAGAATTCTAGATCTATAAACTATATCTTCACATGAAAAATCGTGTATGCAATTCCTAAATACTGGTGATCAATTGTGGACTTTGGCATTATATTTTTAAAAACAACTTAGGTAAATCTAATTCTATTTAGGAGGGAAAAATCATTCCTCTATAACATCCAGTGTAGTAGTTGTATTTTGGGGACACAAAAAAAAAGAGTGCAAAAAGTCTATTTGCCCTATTCCATGATACTTCCAAAGGGTGGTTTGGGACCTTAGCTTCCTACTTTATTTATTACTGTACTGCTCCCTTTTACACATTCAAATGAAGATCTTTCTATTGATCTTCTCTAGTTGTTTCTCTTTTGTTCAGTTCTTTGTCTTTTATCGTTTGTATTTTTATTAAAGTTTTGGTTACAACACTATTAATGTTTATAGTAATGATGTACAAAGTAACTACACCCACTCCAACACCACCAAAGTGCCCTTGACCCTTTACTACCATCTCTATGTCACTCTTAACCCCCTCTTTAGCTCCTCCTATATTTTCCTCACCTCTCTGGTACTGTACTGCCATAGTTTGGCTTTCTGAGTCTTCTAATCCAAGTCCATAGGTTTGTTATTGTTCAATACTCTCTATTCCCTTGTTCAGTCTCTAAGATGCCACAGATGACTGAGAAATCTCTTGTTTTTCATTCCCTCTTCCTAATCCCCTCTCCTATTCTAGAGACCTACCTTTTCTTATTCCTAGCCTCTTGAGAAAGCCTCTGTATTATGTTCTTTCTTTTGTTTTGTTTTTGGGCCACATCTGGTGATGCTCAGGGGTTACTCCTGGACCTACACTCAGAAATTACTACTGGTGATGCTCAGGGAACCATGGGATGATGGGGATCAAACCCAGGTTGGTGCATTCAAGCATCTTATTGGCTCTGCTACATCATTATCCCCTATACTATTCTTGATCTATTTCTGCATGGAAGTGACACAGGACTTGTGATCCTGGGTGTAGATTTACAGGTATGTAGGGAAGATCAGACTGTTAGCAAAACCCAGACTTAAGATGGAGAATAAAGGCCTTAAACTAGCTACAATCACCATTGATGCATCTTTTGCATATTCAGATGAAGGAGTCTTTTGCCTCTTTCCTGCTAGAAGTTCAATTCTGAAAATCCTCCTCTGTTATCCTAGTTTTGGTGTAAACCTGGTTCTGGGAAAGCTTTGAGAATGCAAGTTGAAGGAGACAACTTGCATCCTCAAACTTGTAGTTTGTCTTTGGCAAAAGATAAAACAACAATGAGCTATAGCAGTTTTTTAATATTAAACTGACAAACTGATGATAGGTTTGCCCTTGTGAGAATACCTAATGTTGATTGCTACAATGCACTTCTAAAGAAAAAAACACCAGTGCACTTCATTTGTCAGTTTGTATCCCTGACCATGAAAGGAGACATTTAATGATGCTTTTTATAATTTATCAAGGAGAATAATTTAAAAATAAAGAGCGGGCTTCACTTATACAGATGTTCAGTGTGATTTTACTACTAATGCTGAAAAATCGATAATAGCCTAGAAGTACAGCAGTAGGAGAATGGATGCTATTATGGAATACCCATCTGCAGGTATATTGTGTTTTTTTTTAATGATACTTAAAAACTTCTGCTTAAAAACAGTATACTTCGAGAAGCCCTTAAAACATTCATTTCCAGTAAAACATCTATAATGCCCATTGATGAAAGGCTGAACCAGCGATAATATGATACTAACCCAGTTTTTGATTTCTTTCAACCAGGGAAAATTTAGTCAAGTTTGACTTCCTGTTATAGAGCCCACCTGAAGAAAAGGCATTCTGAGCTCACTACCAAGAGACAAGGGCATGCCTTTTTCTTCTATATGTGTTAGAGACACTCTTATTTGTCAATGTATTCTAAATGCAAATTCTCATGCTTCTTCTCAGGTCTACCGAATCTGACACTTGGGATGGGGACACAGGCTCACTTAGAAGTGATTCTGATGCAAAATATCAACACTAATACTGCTGACTCTTGAGACAGCCAGATTGATCTTTCTACTTCCTCTTGAATGACCAGAAACCCTTAGAAACCAAATAGCAAAGGAGCTCAGGGTATTTGACAGAGGCCAATGCCATCCAGGAAGATATGGTCTCCAGAAAGAAAGTGCAAAAATAGCAGAAAGGTAGCTAGACTTGGCACTGTATTCTGTGAGTGGCAACTTATTTCCATCGATTTATTCCAAAGAACCAGAGTAATATGTTAAAGGGACCATCACCTCAATGATGCTCAACAGAAGTGAGTGGTAGCAAGAAACTTGCAATTTGTCTGACATTTGGAGACTTCTTTCATGGTTAAAGCTGACTGTAGTACTGATAAGTAATATTTTCTTACCAAGGATGAAGATAAAAGAAGAATAAAACTCACAACAATACAGAAATCATAGAAGAATGATACAAAGTTAGAAATGAACAGACCTGAAGATGTCTTTGAGGAAGACTTTGTCCCTAGGAATGATCTACTATATGATTAAGAAGAAACTATAGTGAAATAACAACTGTCTGTTGGATATAGGGAGGCATGAGTTCTAGGGACTAGCAGTCAAAATTTATGATATATAAAACTGTCCTTTGAAAATACAAGAAGCTGAAGCATAAAAGGAGATGGGTAATAATAAAAAAAGATTGCAGGCACATAAACATGAAAAATAATCAAAGTATAATTGAAAGAAAAATGTGATATTTCATTATACATGCGTTTAATGCACTGTACTGCACTGTCCTCCCATTGTTCATCGATTTGCTTGAGGGGGCCCAGTAACGTCTCCATCGTGAGACTTATTGTTACTCTGTTTGGCATATTGAATACATCACGGGTAGCTTGCCAGGCTTTGCCGTGTGGACGAGATACTCTCGGTAGCTTGCCGGGCTCTCTGAGAGGGGCGGAGGAATCGAACCTGGCTCGGCCGGGCCGGCTTTGTGCAAGGCAAATGCCCTACCACTGTGCTATAGCTCCAGCACATGTGTTTAATAAAATACACATTATGAAAATTATAAGAAATAAGATAACATAAATAGAAGACAAAAAAGATCCAGCAAGTATTTTGTGTCCATTAAAAGAATATTGAAGTAAAATGAATTAACATAGATGTAATTAACATAGTGCTATGTTAGGCACACTAAAAGATTCTAGTTTGATCTTGGACAAATAATTGAATAAAGATCAACATTTAAACGTATCCAGTAAAAAAATATTGAACTAGATGGTGAAGGAAAGCAATCTGATAACCATCTATCTAAAGGAGAAACACAAGTATACAAAGGTATAAGAAAATAGATGACACTAGAATTATAATTGCAATATTATTGCTCAGTTTTTTTGTGGTAGTTACAAAAGAGAATTCAAAATATAATTGGAAAGTGAAAAGTTAAAGAAATTAATAAAATAAATTCCTTGTAAATAAGTCATTCACTGAGATGTTGGCAAATAGTTGAGTGGAAAGGCATCTTGGAGAGCAAAATTCCCTCATCTTACTAGTAGGGAAATGAGATCAATAAGCAGCTAATGGCTTGTTGGAAGTCAGAGTGAGTGAACGAAGAACACAGTAGAGAATCCAAATCAACACACATGGTTTTGTTATTTAATTCTGAATTTCCTCAGTGAATGCAAATTTTGAGCAAGTTTTAGTATAAATACATAAATTCAAATCATGCAGAGAGAGTTGTAATTTTCCTTCCCCTTTCAGAAATGTTATTTTAATTGAGATAAAATGCCTTTTAACTGAATTTATAGAGAGCACTAAAGAAACGTATAATTAAGTAATTTATAGAGAAAAGCAAAAAAAAGTAATATCTGTGTCCATAATTTGGATATAACCACAAATACCCTAAGCATATGGGCTTGAAATTATTACTAGTTTCTTCAGGACAAATTTTCACTTTATTTACCTTTTCCTGAACATCTTGTCCCATCTTCATGACTGGATGTCAACAGATCTTGATAGATTTTTAGGTTTTTACTGGCAGCTCTAACCTCATTTGAGGCAGAAGGATTTTGTTTCCTCTGTAAAGAGACTTCTTCTAACAGTTCCAAATTGCAGAATTTTTAGAAGTTCAATTATCAGTAGTTACTAACTGGAATACAATGTGTCCATATGAGACAATGTAATAAGTAAGGATATTAGCAAGCTACTTATAATGATGTTTATTTACTCTTGTGGTGTCAAATGTTCTTTCATGCATGATGGTGATGTTTGTGTGTGTGCTCCTTAATTAGAAAAAATGTAAGTTGGAAATATTATGTTCATCTTCAAAAATGTTTTGAGATATTTCTGTTTCATGAAATTTTACATCTGCGAACTGCTTAGTATTAGATGTGAGTGTCTGAGTTTAGAAGACTAAAATTCAAACCTTGAGAAATTAATTTTTTTAGTTTTCCTTTCATAAATTATAAACCAGAAGAGGTAACATTTCTCATTAATTTTGTTTATTTCTGGGCCCACTGGTTATGCTAGAGGATTGCTATTTGCTTTGTGTTCAGAATCACTCCTAGCAGTACTGAGGTACCATATTGAGGGCTGGGATTGAAACTGTGTCAGCTGCATGCCAGGTAAGTACTTTACATACTCTACTATCTCTCTGGCTCAGGAAGACAATATATTCTCATAATATCTGGAAACCTGATTAGCACATTGTTTTCTCCAGATGTACCTGGTCCAAATTAAGTATGTAATAGAAGACAGTCATTATTTGGGCGTTGATTCAGATAAGTTATAAATCAATAAATATTGGTTCCATTTGTTATTACCTAATGCCATAAAGCTATTAAAAAGCCCTTTAATAGAGTTATCTTGAGGAAAATGTTTTATAATTTTATTATTTATCTCTCTATTATAATCTTATATTTTGTAAGGTGGGCTCTTAAATAGTGCTCTGTGGCCTAGTGGGGGTATTCTTAATAATTCAGTCAACCAGGACAGTGGTTCATTGTGAGAACCTGAGTGTATGGTACCTGCTTGGGTCCTTGGATACCAGGGATTACCTGGGCCAACTAAATGGTGCTGAAGAGTTTCCAGGACTACACCAAAGGTGCTTAGGAGTCCTTATGGTCTTTGGGATTTAATGAGCTGCCTGTGAGGCATGTACCATAGCCCTTATACTGTCTCTCTGGCCCCTAATCACATATAAGTATATTTATTTATTTATATTTGAATTTTTAAAGTTGATCTTGTTTTTTTTAATGGTACATACAATTTAGTGCACATTTCAGGAAGTAACATTTTTTAAATTGAATCATCGTGAGGTACAGTTAAAAAACTTTCATGTTTGAATTTCAGTCGTGCAATAATCAAACACCCAGCCCTCCACCAGTGTACATTTTCCACCACCAATGTCTCCAGTATATTTGGTTTTGAGGACATAGCCAGTGGTGTTCAGGGCTACTCCTGGTTCTGCATTCAGGGATCACTTCTGCAAGAGCTTGAAAGACTGTATGGTTCCAGGGACAGAATCTGGGTCAGCTTTTTGCAAGGCAAACACCTTACTCACTGTACTATCACTCTGGCCTGCTCTATTTGTCTGTCTGTCTGTCTGTCTGTCTGTCTGTCTACCATTAGGTTTTAAAGAGTTTCCTGTGGGTTTCAAGTCACAACTTTCTAATCACTTACATTCTGTGAACTTCAGGTTTACAAAGAAATTGATGTCTGGTTATGATTATATTCTACACTGTTCTCAAGTACACATAACTCGGTGGTAAATGTTTCTAGGTTGAAGGGTGGTGCCTATTTCACATAGAGCAGATGCTGGCAATAGTGTCCTGTTTGTAGAATGACAGACTGTTAGAGAACAACTCATTTAAGTTTTAAGTTTACACACATTGCTCATGATACTTTGGCTTTCTTGTCTCAGATTGTCTTGTTTTTCTCTCTAGTCACCATTTTGTCTTTTCTCTTCACTTTGTCTTCTTTAATGTTCAGCCATGAGACACCTTGCTGTCTCAATTCCATGCCATTCTCTTTTCTTTTGAAATACCTTCTTAGGTCCTTGCCAAATACTTACTTCTAACAAAGAAACTCTAAAATTGCATATATTCAAGAAATCATCTCTGCCAGACTGCAACTGTCAACTTTTCAAAAATTAAGTTATTTATTCTCATTTTAAAACTTTACCCCCATTTTAATCATGTTATAAGAAATTTACACCTAGTTATTCAGTAAAGAGGAAATATTTTATTATAATAAAGAAATATCCATGATTTTGGAGGTTTATTTCTTAGGGTGAGGTTATGCTTTTCAACATGATTTCTTTCTTTTTTTCTTATTTATATTTTTCTTGGGAGAACTTGTGTGGGATTCATTATATTCTTATTTGAAATGCCTCGTCTTTTGATATATAAATATAACACAAAAATACACTCAACTAAGGACTCTCTTTCATGATGTTTGGAAATAATTTTCTCTCTAATAAAGCAAGATTTTTGTCCAACTAGTGTTTATAAGCATCTACTCTCTGTTGAATATTATAGCAGAAACAGTTGAATTTAGTAGCTTTTCAGTGTCAACTTTCATAATGACAGATAACTAATTTTTTAAAGTGAAAGTCTTTTTTCAATTAATACACAAATCCAACAAAGTTTATAATAGTAGTCAATGAATTGCTGAGTGGGAGTCAGTTGTTATAGAACAAACGGTTCTAGGTGGAAAAGAGTAAGCTCAACATGCACTGGATAGGTGTTGTGGTTCTTGTTGGGGGTCAGAGACTGCTGACCAATGAAAGACAGATATCTTTGAGAAGATACTTGAGATTGGTCTTGGTTAAGTATGCAAGAAAAGATTGAGAATCACTTTATTAAGCTCTTACTATGGATGAGACATTCTACAACATCTTAAATTTCATGAAAGATGAGACATTCTACTGCATCTTGTATATGTAAAATAAATAAAAAATAAAACATGGGCAGGTTGGTACTTTGAGATAAAGATAATGTATAAATTAATTTTGAGAATGTCTGTAGAAGATGTTTGTATCACACCATGTTCTTATCTAAAAGCTAGATCCCATGTTGTGAAAAGTTTGGTTGAAAATAATCTTTTCATGCATCTGTTTTTTATTTTCTTTTGCTTTTTGAGCCTTTTAATACCTTGAGAATACAATGGGCTTTTAAAAAATTTAATAGTCTTCTCCTTAAAAACAAGCTTGATAAATAGAGCTTTTTCCACTGACATAAGCCAGAAGCAATGTCCCTAGGTACAGCATGGAACTTAACAGCTCCTGGGGTCCTATGGCATACTTTGATGGAACCAGTGGACAAAGCCCAGAATACCAGCAGGCATCACACAAAATTTCGTTCTCAGACAGGTGGTCTAGTGCTTGCACTCTGTAGGGGTCGCCAATTCCAGATGCTCAGATGAAGAAGCCGAACTGTATTCTTAGATTCAAGGTGGGTGGGCAATTTGTTCAGTCCCAGGGGCCTTTGAACTTTCAAATGTAGACGGAATGAGTCAGTTATTTGAAACTGAGATGTCTGGCATAGACAGGCTGAGGACCCAGCAGGGAGGAGAGGCAAGGAATACAAAGCCTTCCAAGAAGAAGCTGAAAATTGACCTAGTTATTTTGGTGGCATGCTCTGTTACATTTCCCCTCCAGGCCAAGTCCAGACTCTCTGACATGAAATTGAAGTGCTCTCTGCCAAGACCTACAAAGTTTGGGGATTTTTCAAGTGTTTTATTTCTCTGCTCAATCAAGGAATATCTGTCCCCAAGCTGAAAATAGCAATCTTAATTAGAATTACTTATGTTGAATCAACGAGTCCAGAGAAGTGTGGACAAGCAGAGGGGGAGAGGCCAGGCCATCTGGTTTCCAGGCTCCACTATTTTTTGGTTCTGGAGAGCTTATGGGGCCATATGGGAAGGAGCGTGGGAGAGTGTGTGGGCTGAAGAAATGGAGGCAGGTTGCCGTCCTGCCCTTTTGTTCTTCTGGGCTCTATGCCAATCGAACACTCCTGTCCACCTTTAGTGAGAAGAGCAGCATTCCTCACCCTCCCAATATTATTTCTTTTGAGCCATTTCTTGAATTGATAGGTCAAACTATAGTGTGGGATTCTGGGTTTTTGTTTAGAGGTGGGGATTGGGCCTTTATGTGGTGCTTGAGATATATTCCTTACTTAGTGCTTAGAAAATCAGACAGTGCCAGGGATTGAACATAGGCAGGAAAAGCATACCATCAGTCCATTGAGGTCTCTCTGGGCCCGAACTTAATGCAAGAATTTAGCAATTGCACTATTGACATTTTGATTCAAATAATTAATTTGGAGAAGTTTTCCTGTGCATTGCTTAGTGATGTCTCTGGCCTCAGTTCCCCCTTCCCTCCAAATTGGTCACGAATGTGTCCAGACATTAACAAATGTTTCTAAGGACAAAACTGCTCCCCCTTTTTTGATGTAGGAGTATTGTTATTTATTCAGCCATTGATTAGGCCGAATGATTTGGGCATGAACTCCACCTTACTTTTTTCCCCCCCTTTTTAAATAAATTTATTTATTGAATCACCATAAGAGCAATTACAAAGCTTTTGGGTTTAAGTCTCGGTTATACAATGATGAAACACCATCCCTTCACCAGTGCCCATTTTCCACCACCCAAAACCCCAGTATACCCCCCATCCCATACTTTCCCCCTACCTGTGGAGCAGATGATTTCCACATTACTATCTCTCTTTACTTTGATTACATTCAATATTTCGACACCAGACCCGCCATTATTATTTGAGATTTTACCCCAACACTTAGATCTGCCAAAAAGGAACATTAGACAATTTGTTTTCTATTGCTAATTATAAGTAACATATGATGTTGTGCGGCCACAGTAGTGGCCGTGTGATTTTGGAATTCTGAAATTTTAACAATTAAATCTGGAGGGATTTCTGCCAAAACCTGCTAGGTTTGGAGATATGTTCCTGAGTCTCGAGGATCATGGCCTTTAAGCCGCTTGATCAAGAGCCGGAGAGGCCATTTGTGGGTGGTGGTCTCATTCGGGCAGGGAGGAAAGGGCTGGCTCCACCCCCATCCCATGAAACCCCATGTGTCTTGTCACTGTGGGCCCAAAACTGACTGCCCAATGGCCTCTGGAGAATGGTGGCCACCGAGCTTCCAGGGGGAACAGACCAAGGTATGAAACCTATTCCCACTTGTGGTGGCCCGGTGCCGGTAACCTACTGCAGGACTGGACACATTTCTGCCAAAAGCTGCTGGGTTCCAAGATTTATTTCTGATTCTCTTGGATCATGGCTGTTAAGCAGCTTGAGAGGCTGTTCGTGGGTGGCTACTCGGGGTCACGTTGGGGAGCGGAGGAAAGGGTCAGTTCCACCTGCATCCTGTGAGGCCCCGCATGTCTTTTCCCTGTGGGTTCAAACCTGACTCTCCAATGGGCCTCTGGAAGACGGCGGCCCCTGAGCCATCAAGGGGGAGCAGGTGGAGGGACAGCACCCTTTTCTCCCTGGGGTGGTTCAGCACCAGTGACCCATTGCGGGGACCTGACACATCTCTGCCAAAAGCCACAGGGTTCTGAGATTTGTCTCTGAGCCTCTGGGATCATTGCCGTTAAGCAGTTCGATCAGGAACCAGAGAGGCCTTGCCTCAGCTATACTATATAGCTGAGCTGAAGGTGGTTTGTGGGTGTGTCTCTCACATACCTAACTTTTGGCTGTTTACTTTCTTGGTAAACTTGGTCCCATGTTGTTGGGGTCTGGCCAAAGGCACAGCAGCAATTTTGGGGTATCTGGAAGTTGCTGCCCCCCCCCCCTTTTTTTGATTTACTGAAGAGAAAAAAGCAGTTCGTCCTTCTCTGACCATGGATATTCGCCCTGCTGAATTTGGAACAGAAAATTCTCATTATTGCCTCAAATTCTTTGTTTTGGCACCATTGCGGCCCCTGGTGTTGCTCAGGAATCACTTCTGTTGGTGCTTAAGGGCCATTCAGTATTAGCATGTAGTCCTTTAAGTCTTTTCCTAGGTCTTTTTTCTTTAAATATTTAAGCCATCTGTAAGCAGAAATGGTAAAAAATATAGACATTAAGGTTATAGCTCCATGGTAGAGAGCATATTCTTCATTCATAAATCACTGGGTTTGATCCTTCAAACAAAGAGCACAGAAATATTGACATCTCTTTAATTTTATTCTCCCCCATTTTCATCCTCCTTTTAATCCCCCTTCTCCTCTTTTTCTCTTCCTTGTCCTCTTCCTCTTCCTCCTCCTGCTCCTCCTTTTTCTTTTTCCCTCTGTCTTCTCCTAGTTTTTGATACACACTGGGCTTTGCTCCAGGATTATTCCTGGTGGTGTTCAGGGTATTAAACTGAAGCTAGCAATGTGCAAAACAAGCACCTTTCCCCCTATCTTTGTAGCCCCCAAAATTTAGTTTTTCTTTTTAAGGTCTCACTAAGAATTATACATACTTGGAATGAGATTATTTATTTTATTAAGAAGTAATGAATGTATAAATTATATTAGATTTGGTTTACAGTGTAAGACTTGGTGTATGCATATATTGCACTGTCCTCCCGTTGTTCATCGGTTTGCTCGAGTGCCCCAGTAACGTCTCCTTTGTGAGATTTGTTGTTACTGTATTTGGCATATTGAATACATCATGGGTAGCTTGCTAAGCTTTGCCATGTGGGTGTGATACTCTTGGTAGCTTGCTGGTCTCTCTGAGAGGGGCGGAGGAATCAAACTCAGCTTGGCTGTGTCGGCTGTGAGCAAGGCAAATGCCCTATCACTGTGCTATTGCTCCAGCCCATGTATATATTACAGAATAATTATCAAAGTCTAGTTAAAATTCATTTACATAGTCAGAATTTTTGTTTTGATCAGAACACTTAAGATATATTCTCTTAGTTTCTTTCAAATTTTGAGTACAAATTCATTATTAAATTTTTATTTTTTAAATTTGAGGTAGTATTAGCTTACAAGATGGTAAATGTTTATATATTTTATTTTATTTATTTGGAGTTATAACTTTATTTAAACACCATGGTTTACAAAGTTGTTCAGAGTACAGTTATGAACTTTTGATGTTCCAACACTAATCCTACCACCTGAATGACCTTCCCTCTACCATTATCTGCATTTTACCAACGACTCCCAAGCCTGCCTCCTTAAGCAGACACACAACAACTTGTTTTATATTGCTTGTTACAACAAGATGGTTAAAGGAACTATCAGAAATACTTCAATAAAAGAAAATTTGTGAAAATTGTCACCATGATGACATGTTGTTAAGTCTTTGAGGATTTAAACTAGCTGTTTGTTGCTAGTTGAGTCTTCTGTGTTTTGTCCTGTTTTATTGAGTTTAATTGGCTTTTTATGTTACTTTTTCATCTAATTTGAAGTACTTCTATTGAAATTTCAGTATTGTGGAGTTTGAGGTTTTGTGTGGCCATGAATGCTGTCTCATATTCCAGAAACTTCAGGCTCTGAAGAAATGGGATGATTCTGTGGAGATTCTTTGTGAAGCTGTGGACGGTTGGTTTGGTGGCAGCATTGGCATGTGAATTAGATGCTGGGGCTTCAGCAAATGGAGACTCAGCCCACCCCATTCTGAGGATGCCTCAGACTTATCAGTCAGGGGGACTGGTGTGCCCATGAATTTCATCTGCTGGGCTTGCATCTTCTAAGGAATTCAGTTTGTGATTCTGACGAGCAGGGTCAGTGAGTGAATTGACATGGTTGTGGCAATGCAGGTGTACAAGGCACCAGGGCTTCTGTAAGTACAAGGAGCTGTGGGAAAACTGCCCACCCCACTCTGAGGAAGACCCCAGAACTCTCAGCCCAATTCCAGGGTACCTGGGGTTTACATGGTTTGTTGTCTTAGGAAAGATTATTAGTGAAGCCATGATTTTAGACCTTAGGTTGTTGGCGTGGCAGTAGTAGTGGTATGTGTGGGTAGCTGCCCAGACTTTGGCAGCAGGAGGGACTCAACTAGGCTCCCTTCTGAGGGCACTCCAGAGTTTTCAGCCAAGTGAACTGGTGTATCCATGAATTTCAGCTGCTTTTCTTGAATTTCCATGGTGATTTAGCTCATGAATCTGAAAAGCAGGACCAGTGGGTGAGTCAATATGCTGTCAACTATGGGAGGTAGACTATTGTTTACATATGCTAGAAGCACAGTACTACCACATTATCTCTTCCACTAAAGTCCTAATGTTCATCCACCACAGACTGTGGAAACTTTCCCTTCCATTCCTTTTGGTAACCTAACTTTAAGGGATGGTTGTCTTATTTTTATTGGACCATGTCTATTCCTTTTTTTTTTTTTACTTCTTAACATACAGTCACTGTGGCCAGCTCACTTCTGGCTCTTCATTTTTTGATTCCATGGGTCGTCAAAAGATTGTGTGGCCGCCCACCTACGAGATGGTCAGACTTCTTTGTCAAGACCCTGAATGATTGGTTTGAGGCTCTTTGTGTTCCTAAAATGAGCAGATGCCATTGGGCTACACTAGCACGTGACAGGGATGAATAAAGATGTTACTGGCGCCTGTTCGAGCAAATCAGTGAGTAATGGGATGTTAAGTGTCAAGTGATCAAGTGATCAACATACAGTCTATCATTAAGGTCATCCAGTGTTTGTATTTCTCCTTCTGATATATTTTGCTTAGAATAATACCCCCAATTCCCTGACCTTTTTCCAGCTATGTGGTAGCAAAATAAGACTTGATCTTTTCTTGTACCTATATAATATTCTTTTTTAAAAAAAATTTACTGAATCACCATGAGATAGTTACAAGCTTTCATGTTTTGGTTACAATCACACTATGATCAAACACCCATCCCTCCACCAGTGCACATTCCCCACCACCAATATCCCTGGTATGCCCCCTCTTTCCCACCCTCCCCCTGCCTCCATGGCAGACATTATTCCCCATAATCTCTCTCTACTTTTGGGCATTATGATTTGCTATACAGACACTCAGAGGTCATCATCTTTGGTCCTTTACTTACTCTCTGCACACATCTCCCATCCCAACCGATTCCTCCAGCCATCTTTTTCTTAGTGATTCCTTCTCTATTCCATCTGCCTCTTCCCTTTAGTCTCGAGGCAGGCTTCCAGCTATGGAGCAATCTACCTGTCCCATGTATCTACTATCCTTAGGTGTCAGTCTCATGTTATGTTGTTTTAAGTCTGTCCCTCTATTTCTTACTCATTTCACTTAGCATGATACTCTCCATGTCTCTCCATTTATAAGCAAAGTTCATGACTTCATCTTTCCTGACAGCTGCATAGTATTCTATTGTGTAGATGTACCAAAGTTTCTTTAACCAGTCATTTGTTCTAGGGCACTTGGGTTGTTTCCAGATTTTGGCTGTTGTGATACCTATGTAATATTCTATTTTGTATAAACTACAATTTCTTCATCCACTCATCTGCTATTGGATTGTTTTCAGACCCTTGGCTGCTACATTAAATTGTGCTGCAATAAATACAAATGTGTAGATATCTTTTCAGATTAGTCTTTTTGGATTCTTTTGATAGATACTTGGGATTGGTACTGCTGAGTAGTAATAAGGTGGTTTTATTTTAAATTTATGGCAAAATATTTATATTAATTTTAATAGAAGTAGAAACAGTCCAAATACCCATCTATATGAATAAGTGTTTCTTTTCTCCACAACCCATAAGGAAGCTGCTTTTAATACCTTTTTTTTTGACTTTGATATAAGCTACTCTCACTGGTATGAGGTAGTATCGGACTGAGATTTTGATTTGCATTTTCCTGATAATCAGTATTGCTTAGCATATTTTATGGGTCCGTTGACAGGCCATTTATTATTAATTATAGTCACCATGCTGTATCTTACATCCTGGAATTATTTTATAACTGGCAGTTTGTAACTTTTGATTGGAGGTGACATTCTTAACAGCTTATCAATTCTGAGAAATTTACCAGGTCATTTATTTTGATTCACTTATAGGATGTCTGAAAATAAATCAAGAGATTTAAGGTGAGAAAATCAGGTCAGTGCTGAAGTATGCATGGTCTTGTCTGGTAGGCTAAGAATTAAGAACTTTATTCTGAAGTTATTGGAGCACATTAAAAAATTCCTTAAATCTTTAATTTGCTGTCATTACTCTAAACAGTTAATGTCATTTCTCTAAACAGTTAAACAGGGCTGGAGCAATAGCACAGCAGATAGGGCATTTGCCTTGCACATGGCCGATGGGTTCAATTCCTCCATCCCTCTCGGAGAGTCTGGCAAGCTACCGAGAGTATATAGCCTGCAAGGCAGAGCCTAGCAAGCTCCCCGTGGCATATTTGATATGCCAAACACAGTAACAACAAGTCTCACAATGGATACGTTACTGGTGCCAGCTCAAGAAAATCGATGAACAATGGGAGAACAGTGCTACAGTGCTACTCTAAACAAACTTTCACCCTGGTCTAAGGAATCTCCCAAAAGTTATTTGAGAGCCAGAGAGATAGTATGGTGGCTAAGTGGCTAACCTGGCACCATCAATGGGTAAGTAGTTGACTGAGCACCTCATTGAGCACTGCCAGGAGTGATCTCTGAACATAGAGTAAGGAATAAGCTGAGCACAGCTGGGGGTACTTCCCAAACCAAAAAGGTTATTTGAGTGATCTTTGTTTATGTATACTTTGTAGAAGTCTAGTGACCTATTTGGTGCATTGTCCAGATATTTATGTTTTGACCTTCTTGACTCAATTTGTTTAATGTCCTCTTTAGGTGTAACAGAGAAATTAAATTGAAAAAACAAATAACACTTGCAGAAAACAAACTCATGAACTATTCAGAAGCTACAACATCCAGAATCAAGAGAAAGAATATTTTCTACTCTAGGATGCTGACTCCTCACAACATATTCCCAGTAGGCTTACAGGCTTTCCCTTACTTTCATCCTTCTCCCCTCTCAATATCTCCATTTCTTCATTCAGTTCTTTTCTTTTATACTTTTTGTGTTTGGTCTGTCTTAGGGCCACATTTGATGTCTTTTGTGGACTACTGATTTGGTACTTTCAGACCTGCTGATTCTAGGATCGAGTTTGGGAGTCCTGCATGTAAGCCTGTGCTCTATCCCACTGAACCATTTTTCCTCCTTGTTCATGTGATTTTCATGGTGATGAATCCAGTTTCTTTTAATATATGTAACCCTGACCAGAATTACTTTGCTCAGATAGAGTAATGATATGTTAGTGCCCTTTAAGTAAACCACATATATTCTTGTTTACTGAGCTTGATTTCCAGAGTTTGTTTCAAACACTTTTATTTATTTATTTAGTTTTGGTGACCTGAGAATTTGGGTCCTGGGAAATAGGAAAAACTCCATTTATGGGAAAATAAAGTTCTGTTCTCTTGATAATTTTGTTAAATATAGACATGTTTTGGGGGGAATGCATTTACAGATCAAGTTCAGCTATTTCTACTTTTGAATTCTATTCAATTATGACCACTCTCTTTTTTTGGTCAATAATTTCTCCCTATTTTTTTGTTATGTAATGTGTTGTTATTAGGCAACCTCAGCAATTTATCTCAATTTCATCATTTTCATTGAAAAGTTAAAAACCAATTTTTAAAATGGTTCATGTTAAGTAAATTAAATTATTATTTTTTGGGGGTCACATCTGGTGTTGCTCGAGGATTAGTATTGATTCTGTGCCAAGGAATCACTCCTGGTGGGACTCATGGCACCATATGGTATGCCAAGGATCAAATACAGGTCAACTCATTGCTGTACTATTGCTCAAGCTCCTTTTTTGTTGTTTTAAGTGTTTTAAATGGAATGTAACACACATCTAGAAAATCTCACAAGTCATAAGAAAGAAAACTCTTCAACAGGTACACTTTTATTATATCAAGAAACAGAATTTAGGAGTTCTTGCAGACCCATCTCATAATCTGATCACTGCCCCATCCATTCTAAGACATAAAAACCACAGATTATATTGGTCTATTTTTGAACTTTTTAGGAATGGAATCATACTTTACATATGTGTATGTACATATAACTTCTGTACTTTCCCCCTCCTGAACATTAAGTTGTATAATCTAAGCATGTTGTCACATGCAGTAAAACTACATACTCATTGCTCTACAATATTCTATTTTGGGGATATGCCATAATTTATATATGCAGTTTACTGTTTATGAACATTTGTGAACATCCACTTATCTCCTCAGAATTTTTCTGCTATCAACATTTTTGTCTGCATCTTTTGCTGAGTAAATACACATATTTCTTTTTGGTATTTGTCTACAATAAAAATTTCTGGGGGATAGAATATATGTACAACATTAATAAAATTTCTTTCAATCTACCAACTCATCTCTTGTCGGCAGTGGGTGAGAGTCCTTGCTCGCATTTGCTTTTTGTTGTTTTTACTTTAATTTTGCCATCATAGTGTGATAGCTCATTGTTTCAGTTTGTAAGGCTAGTGAGGTTGAGAAGCTTTGCCAGCATTTGGGATATGCTCTTTTGCAAGTTTTCCTTTTAATCATTTTTCAGAAAGTGTTATGGGGGTATAATTTACAAATAAAACTGTAAGAAACTTAAAGTATTCAATTCCCTATACATATACCTTGTGAAAGAAATGTTCTCATCTGGTTACTTAACACATCTATCATTTCATATATTTATGCTGTTTTGGATAATATAACATAAGATCCTAGCATCTTAGTGAATTTCAATTATAGAACTGAGTTTATTACTGTAATAGTTATTTTATACATTCTCTCTTCAGACTATATGTAGCTTATAGCTGAAAACATACCATTCTACCAACCCTCAACCCCCTCCCCCTACAAATTTCTTCAAACTTCTACTCTGGCAAACAATTCTGCTTTCTGCTTCTATGAGTTCAGAACTTTTTCTTGTATTTTTAATTTTCTTTAGAAAAAAAATTCCACAAAGAAGTGGCACCGTGCACTTTTTGTCATGCTCTGTCCAATTTATGTCATGGAGTATTATGCCCTCCAATTTTAAATTTGGCAGGATTTATTTTATTTTTCAGGCTAAATAATTGTGTGTAGGTTTTCTGTTAAAACATGAATTATTGAAAATGTTAACCGAGACCTCCAAGCCTGCTCGAATAGGGGCTGAGCATTCTTCACCCATATCCCCCACCTTCCAGCAGGCGTCACACCCACCAACTGCCCCCCCGCCCAGGTAATCCCATCAATGGCCAAGACCAGAAACTATAAAACCCAGCTCCCGGAAGAGAACAGCGCAGAGTCTCCTGCCCCCCAAGCCTGGCTGTCCTCACCGGGGCCCCTTGGAAGGGGCATGTTGAGTTTCCCTCCCAGCCCTAAGCAGAGCCCCGGCAGCCAAAGACCTCCAGAACCAGCCACAGCCATGCTGAGACCTCTCTCCACATGTCCGGACAAGAGTCATGCATGAAGGAACCGAATGTATCCTGCCCACAGGGCAGAGTCTGGCAAACTCCCCGTGGCCTACTCAATATGCCAAATACCAGTAACAATGATGGGTCTCATTCTTCTAACCCCGAAAGAGCATTTCTCAGGGCTAGGATGAAGGAGACGTTACTGGTGCCTGCTCGAGGCAATTGACGAACAAACTGATGATCATGATCATGATGGTGAATGTTAACTAAGCAATTAATTACTATGTTCTAGGTAACAGCAAGTCCCAGAGTTTATAAATATTTTCTTTAGCTTATCTTTATTTGTTTATTGAGGTAACATTGATTATTACATAAAGACTAATTTTCTAGTAGAGTTTCATACCACCTTAAAATATATGTTAATATCTACCACCAAAGTTCTAATGTCCCTTCATAATTTTCTCCCTTGCTCCCACTGCCCTTGGTAACCTCACTTCTGTGATTTTTTTTTCTTTTTGGGTCACACCCAGTAATGCACAGAGGCTCTTTCTGGCTCATGCACTCAGAAATTACTCCTGGCGGTTCTCAGGGGACCATATGGGATGCTGGGAATCGAACCCAGGTTAGCCACGTACAAAGCAAACACCTTACCCAATGTGATATTGCTCCAGCCCCTCACTTTAGTGATTTAGAGGTCATTTTTACTGGACTGCATGTTCCCTTGCTTTGCTTCTCTAAATCCCATGTATATGTGATACCATTTGGCAATTGAGACATTCAAACAAGTATTCAAGGACATTTAATAGTGAATAGCAAAACTTACGTCTAAATCTAGATGATGTAATTCCAAAGTTTATCCTGTTGGTCTCTAGCCATAACTCCATGCCCTCCTATTTGAATTTCAACTCCAATGCCAACGAACTCCATAGAAACCATTTCTTTTTACTTTAGAGTCAGAAAATGTGGATTAACAATTTCTGTGGATTGTTAGTCTTGTAACATGGTTTTGAAAAATCATGTGATCCCTGATGATATATGGGTAGATTTAGTAAAGCAGGTATTATTAATATCCTTATGTCCAATAAAAAATCAAATGCCAAAAGAATAACTTACTAAGTCTCTCTAACAAGTAGGTGACAGAATAGCACTAGAATTTGAGTGCTTTCTTTCCAGGTCTATGCCTTCCATGGTCTACTTCAGGTCTTTCTCTGCAGTGCTTTCTATAGCAAGAATAATATTAATATCTTTTGCTTCTGACAGTATAATTCACAGTGATGATGAAATAGATCTCTCAAATTGAATGTGCAGAGTGATGATATTTAGACAGGAAAATATTTTCAACCCATGGTAATAAATATGAAAAAGGCAGGACTATAGGGAAGGCCTGAAATATATGGCCTTATTTATTTATAAAAACAATCAAAATTTAGATACAAATCAGAATTCAGTTCTATTTCATGTAAAATTGAACATGGCTTCTCTAGAAGGCGAAAATTTGAGAGCACACATCTCAGGCTGAGATGAGGGTGAATGCCCAGGGTGGAGAGTAAGCCTACTCTGTTTTACCAGGCATCATAGTTTCATCATGTCTCAATGCTCTTGATCACCAAAATGATTGTTTTCTACCATATTTTGAGACACTGTAATTTACAATACTACTAACTATAGTTTCATTCATGCAGTGTTTTAATACTATACCCACCAGCCGAATATCTGTTCCCTACCAAACTCAGTTTACCAAGGTGGTGGTGGGGTGGGGGTGGGGGTAGGAAGTGGATGGAAGACATCCGAGTTTACCAAGGTATCGGGGGATAAAGAAGTGGTAGAAAGTGATCTGTGGGTCATTAGTGAAAGGGAACACTAATGACCTTTACCTTTACCTTTACCTTTACCTTTACCCACCAGCCGAATATCTGTTCCCTTTCACTAATGACCCACAGATCACTTTCTACCACTTCTTTATCCCCCGATACCTTGGTAAACTCGGATGTCTTCCATCCACTTCCTACCCCCACCCCCACCCCACCACCACCTTGGTAAACTGAGTTTGGTAGGCAACTTGTGGGTTATGTTGCCTTAAGCCATTTATTATGGCCTTATAATTTTTTTCTTAAATCCCACATATGAGATAAATCATTCTGTATTTGTTCTCTTTCTGAAAGGCTTCACTCTGTGTAATACCCTCTAGTTCTAGCACACAGCAGTAAGTTGCATGATTTCATCTTTTTTTTGGTTAATAGTGGAATAGTATTTAACTATTTATATATACTGTTTATGCATACACCACAATTTATTTTTGTTTCCTTCTTTTTGTTGGGTCACACCAGTAGTGCTCAGGTGTTTAGCTCACAATAGTAGTGCAAAGCTCACTCCTGGTGTGTTCGGGGACCATACGGGATGCCGGGAATCGAATCCAGGTCGCCATGTGCAAGGTAAGCACCCTACCCCTGCTGTCCAGACTCTATACTACATAATCCAATCAATTGCTTGGATGCAAGAGTTTTTATCTAAAGCTTGTGAATAGAGGTTCAACAAACTTAAAAGCACAGATTCTTTTCAAAATAGTGTTTTTGGGCTTTTGAGGTGGATGCCAAGAAGTTAAATTGCTAGGTCATGTGGGACATATGGCTCATATAGTCATATATTAAATGGGTCATATGGGACATATAGTCATAATTTAAGTTATTAGTTCTTTGAAAAGTTTCCATATTGATTTCTATAAGGGCTGGACTGGTTGGCATTTCTACTGACAATGGAAGAGGATTCTTTTATCCCATATTTATGCCAGCACAGTTTATTTCTATTATCATGTCTATGGGGTGGAGCGATAGCATAGCGGTTAGAGGGTTTGCCTTGCTCGCGGGCTGGCCGACCTTCACCCCTCTTGGAGAGCCTGGCAAGCTACCGAGAGTATTCTGCCTGCACAGCAAAGCATGGTAAGCTACCCGTGACATATATATATCAAAAACAGTAACAAGTCTCACAATGCAGACGTTACTGGTATCCACCCGAGCAAACTGATGAACAAGGGAGGATAGTCCTACAGTGCTATTATATCTATGATAGCCTTGCTGGTGTCAGGTAATAGCTCATCATCATTTTGATTGGCATTTCCTTGATGATAAATGATAAGGAGCACTTTTTCATCTACCTGTTGGTTATTTAGTATAACTTTTTTGAGAAAATATACCCCCACTTTTGATTGTTGTTATTGTTAAGCTTTATAAGTGCTTATATATATATATATATCTTAATATTAACCCTTTGTCACATGAGTGGTGAGAAACTTTTCTCCCAGTATGTCGATTTTTGTACTAATTATTATTTTTTTTACAGTGCAGAAAATTAATTTGATGTAATCCCATTTGCTTATTTTTGCTTCTGTTTGTACAAGTGCCTTTGAGGGAAGGACACTGAGATATCCTCCAAAGGTATCTTTGGATTAAACTTTATGAGCCTTGTACTTGGAGGCAGATGACTTGTCTTAAGGGCCATGTTCATGAAATTTTAAAATGTTAGTCTCTGTTCAATATTTTACTTTCCAGCACATTAATTTTATTTTGGATATTGCTCCAACCTCCCAAGTTGTTTAGTCTCTGAACCAGAGCTGTTCATTTGTACAGTGAAAGTATAATCTGATCTGGTTCATAGTGAGATGGTAAATTCCAGAAAATACAATGATTCTAGTATTTCAATGATTCAATGAAAGTGCTGCTACCCTTCTTTAACAGATGACACAGATGCCTTTCTCTGAGACCCTTGTTCTCTCCCCTTTTTACTCTTCATCTTTAGTGTTCCTGCTAATGCCCTTTTCTCTGATGTTCTTGGAAACTCCATCTTTCTTTACTCATTCTGTTGTGGATTCTTTAAGGACATGTGAAAGGTCAGTTTTTTTTCTTTTTTGGGTCACACCCGGTGATGCTCAGGGGTTACACCTGGCTTTACATTCAGGAATCACTCCTGGAGGTGCTCAGGGGACCATATGGAATGCTGGGAATGGAACCCAGGTCAGCCGCATGCAAGGCATACGCCCTACCCACTATGCTATTGCTCCAGCCCCAGGTCACTCTTACAGTCTTTTTTAGAGGCAGAAATTTCAGCTCTGCCTGTATCCCCTGATATTCATCTTTCCCGTAACTGCATGTGGATAACTGAAAGTGCAAAAGTTAATAAGCAGTGTCTTCCCTCAGTCCAAGATGGGAAGGTTTGGAGAGAGATAACTATTTTCTTGTTTATTTTATGTTTTCCATAATTGCCAAGCAGAAAGGGCCAAGCCAGTTGTCCACCATGGCAAGCTTTGGTAGTCCCTTCCTGTTGCTTGTACTTTTCTATTTACCTAGCATTCTTCTTGGGTTTGCAGCCTCAATAAACTATGCATTCATATCTTTGTCTTTTGTCATACTTTTCAATAAGTCATTTAAGACACTGACCATTTCCCCTTCTGGCAGTCAAATTCAATACTTGAAACTCTAGGGTTTTTAATTTGTGTATCTTGTTGGCTAATCAGATCATGATGATATTTTTAGCTGAAACTGAGTCTTCTGTCTCTAAATTGGAGTCAATATACAGAGTCTTGCACTTGAATGAGCCCACAGATTTGCCTCTAAGCTCAAGGTCTATGTGATAATAGGAGGAAAGGTGCACACGTCATCATGTAGTTTTTTTTTCTTTTTGGGTCACACCCGGTGATGCTCTGGGGTTTGTCCTGGCTCTGTACGCAGGAATTGCTCCTGGTGGTGCATGGGAGACCATATGGGATGCCGGGAATAGAACACAGGTTGACCGCACGGAAGGCAAACTCCCTACTCCCTGTACTATCTGTATTATACTGTACTAGAGCCCCATCATTAGTCTAAATGAGTGAGTCATGCAAGGAACAGGAAATAAACTTCTCTGAGGTTGCTTAAAAAAGTGGAGGGATAAGAGTGATATTACAGTGGGATAGTACAGATAGCAAGCCTTGCATGCTGCAGACTCAGGTCCAATCTCTGGCATCCCATATAGTCCCCCAAGCACCACCAGGAGTGATCTGGAATGCAGATCCAGGAGTAACTCCTGAGCATTGACAGATGTGGTACCCAAACCCAAAAAAGTAGATAGAGGGGCTAGATAATATAGGAGGTAAGATCATTGTTTTGCAGGCATCTATGGTGGCTGTGACCCTGTTTGGCACCACATATAGTTCCCTGAGCCTGGCCAGGGGTCACTCTTGAATGCGGAGTCAAGAATAACATCTGAGCACTGAAGGGAGTGCCCCTCCAAAGAAAAAAAAAGGTTTGTTTAAGTCTTTGAGTAGAAAGAACGGTTCTAGCAGGTCGTCCCTTGGTAGGTGCAGGGTTTAGTAGGGAGATAGGGGGAGACAAGAAACACAGAAGGGAATCCTTCCTTCTGTTTCCTGAGTATCCACTGGTATCACTGTCACTGTCCTCCCATTGTTCATCGATTTGCTCGAGCAGGTCCAGTAGCATTGTGAGACTTGTTGTTACTGTGTTTGGCATATCGAGTACGTCACGGGTAGCTTGCCAGGCTTTGCCATGCAGGAGAGATACACTTGGTAGCTTGCCAGGCTCTTCGAGAGGGGCGGAGGAATCGAACTTGTGTTGACCATGTTGGCTGCATGCAAGGCAAATGCCCTACCACTGTGCTATCAACCCAGAAACTGTCACTGTCACTGTGCTGCCACTTTAATTTTGCTTGAGCAGTCCCAGTAACATCTCCATTGTGACAATTGTTGCTGTGTTTGGCATATCGAATACATTATGGGCAGCTTGCCAGGCGTTGTCGTGCTGGTGAGATACTCTCAGTAGCTTGCCGGGCTCTCCGAGAGGGGCGGAGGAACCGAACTCGGCCATGTTGGCCACTTGCAAAGCAAACACCCTACCCACAGTGCTATCGCTCCAGCCCATCCAACGGTATACTTTATGGAAAGAACTTATTTGAGTTCATTAATAAAGAAGTGTTTTTATTCTGAAGCACAATCATATTGAGAAAGACTGCTCTGGAGTTTCAAAGAAATGTGTGGTTATTTTAGTTTGCAGCACAAACTCCAAATTAGGTAGAAAATGATTATTTTGAGCACATTACTGTACAAGATATTTTAAAGAGATAGCAACTAATGTGACCTTTTTAGTTTAGAAATTTGAGGAGATCTAGGAAAGCATGGAGTTATTCTAATGTACTCTTTTATAATGGTTTGAAGAGGAAAAAGAGGCAATGTTTAGACCGCTATTACACTAGTTCACACAATATGTATACCAAGACTTTTTTGGCAAAGTTAACATGACAAAACTGAACAAAGTATTATTAGTATATCAGTCATCTAAATGCAATTGCCAATCATTTATCTATATATTGAATTTATGCTTCTGACTAAATTTTGTACTTAGGTTATAGGCTGCTTTGATGTACTTCACAAGCCACCTGTAAGAGACTGAAATCTTATCACATGACACCTTATTTTTATAGTTTTAATGAAGTGTATTTACATATTGTAAGAAACCATCATATGTAGGAATATTGCGATTTGGTGGTGAGTGTATCCACATTGTACTCTAAGAGATAGAAATGTGTTCTCTCTTGCAAGCCAGTGTTACCTCAATTAAAAATAAAATTTAAAAATAAATAAAATATAATATCTCCCAAATAAAATTCAGCATAGTAAATAGATAATAGGGTGGTTTTTAGTGACTTTTTATTTATACAATCATTATTATAGTTTTTTTTTGTATTTCTGTCACTCCAAAAAATTCTATTGAGCTTCTTTGTAATCAATCTATGTAAATACCCTTAGGTTTAGACAACCAATAATCTGCTTCTTTTCTCTATAAATTTGTATCTTCATAACATCAATAAAAATGGAAACATATACAATATTTATGTAATGCTTTGATGCTGGCTTGTTTCCTTAGTGATTATTTTTTTCTAAAATATTAAAATTTGTGTTTATCTTATTTTCAGTTTTATGAAGGCACGATTGTTTCATTTTTATTTCTTTTTATTGAATCACCATGTACACAGTTACAAATTTTTTCATGATTGGGTTTCAGTCATACAGTGTTCTAGCACCCATCCCTTCACCAGTGTCCCCAACCCACTACCAATGTCCCCATCCAGTTCCCTCCCAACATCCCCCCCACACACCAGACTGCCTCTATGACAGACAACTTTTTTCTCTCTCTCTCCCTCTCTCTCTCTCTATCTATTTCTCTCTCTCTCTCTCTGTAGTTTGCAACTGAAAGATTATCATGTATATCACTATACCTCCTTCCATCACTCAGTTCTTGTCCAGAGTGATCATTTCCAACTATCATTGTCATAGTGGTCCCTTCCCTGTCCTAATTGTACTACCCCCTCTCCAGTGCTTCCCCTTCTCCCTCCCGCCTTTCTTCCCTGCCCTCCACTCCTGCAACTTGTAGCAAGTTTCCAGCCATGGATCAGTCCTCCTTGTCCTCATTTCTACTCTTTGGGTATTAGTCTCATACTTTTATATTTAATCCAACAAGTGAGTGCAATCATTTTGTGTCTGTTCCTCTCCTTCTGACTCATTTAACTGAGCATGATTCTCACCATGTGCATCCATGTTTAAGAAAATTTCATGAATTCATTTTTCCTAACAGCTTCATATTATTCCATTGTGTAGATGTGTCAAATATCTACTCATCTGTAGGTTTGTTTCAAGATTTTGGGCATTGTGAATAGTACTGTAGTGAACAGAGAAGTACAGATTGAAATTCTGCATTATATTTTTGGGCCCCCAGACTATATTCCCACAAGTGGTATTGCTCAATTTCTAGTATATTGAGGAGTGCTCATATTGTTTTACAAAAAGATTGGACAAAGTGGCATTACCACTATCAGTGAATGAGAGTCTCTTTTTCTCCGCATCTACTCCAGGTCTGATTTTGTTCTTTTTTATGTGTACCTGTCTCTGTGGTGAGAGATGCTATCTCATTGTTGTTTCTCATGATTAGTGATGTATAGCATTTTTTCATGTGCCTTTTGGCCATTCGTATTTCTTCTTTGGGCTGGAGCAATAGCACAGCGGTAGGGTGTTTGCCTTGCATGCAGCCAACATGGCCGACCCGGGTTTGATTCCTCCGCCCCTCTCAGAGAGCCCGGCAAGCTACCGAGAGTATCTCGCCTGCATGGCAGAGTCTGGCAAGCTACCCGTGACGTATTCGATATGCCAAACACAGTAACAACAAAGTTTCCAATGGAAACGCTACTGGGCCTGCTCAAGCAAATCACTGAACAATGGGAGGACAGTGACAGTGACAGTATTTCTTCTTTGAAGAAGTTTTTGCTCATTTCTTCTGCTCAGTTATTAATGGGGTTGATTTTTTTCTTGTAAAGTTTTATTAGTGCCAC
Organism: Sorex fumeus; assembly: GCF_029834395.1. NCBI lineage: Eukaryota > Metazoa > Chordata > Mammalia > Eulipotyphla > Soricidae > Sorex > Sorex fumeus. The sequence goes on from NW_026606129.1 coordinate 28,868,301, forward strand.
ATATATATCTTGGATATTAACCCCTTATCAGCTGGGTAGCACTGCACTGTAGCACTATCCTCTCGTTGTTCATCGATTTTCTTGAGTGGGTCCAGTAACATTGTGAGACTTGTTACTGTGTTTGGCCTATCGAATACGTCACAAGTAGCTTGCCAGGCTTTGCCGTGCAGGCGAGATACTCTCGGTAGCTTGCCGGGCTCTCAGAGAGGGGTGGAGGAATCGAACTCGGGTTGGCCACGTTGGCTGCATGCAAGGCAAATGGTCTACCCACTGTTCTATCACTCCAGCCCATAAGCTGGGTATTGGGTAAATAATTTTTTCTATTCCCTGGGATTTTTTTTCATACTAGTCACCTTTTACTTTGAGGTCCAAAAACTTCTTAAACAGTCCATTTGTTTATCTTTTCTTCCACTTTCTTGGTCTGTGGTGTTTCATCCTTGAAGATGTCTTTAACTTCAATATCTTGGAGAGGTCTACCTATATTTTTCTCCATGAGCTTAATTTAGGTCTGATAGCAAGGTCTTTAATCCATTTTGATTTGACTTTTGCACATGGCATTAGAAAGAAGTCTGAGTTCATTTTTTATTTTTTGCATGTAGCTTCCCAGTTTCCCAACACCACTTGTTGAAGAGACTTTTCTTGCTCCAAATGGGTTTCTTGCTCCTTTATTAAATATTAAATGAGCACATATTTGAGAGTCTGTGTCAGGGTATTTAACTCTATTCAATTGATCGATCTGTCTTTATTATAATACCATGCTGTTTCAATTACTACCAACTTTTAGTACAGGTTGAAATTGGGGCAAGTGATGCCTTCTCATTCTCCTCCTTCCCCAAGAATTGCTTTAGCTAATCATGGGGGTTTACTGTTCCATATGAACTTTAGGAGTGTTTGGTCTATTTCTTTGAAAAATGTCATGGAGATCTTTATAGGGACTGCATTGAATCTGTATAAAGCTTTGAGTAGTATTGTCATTTTGGTGATATTAATATTGAGGCACGATTGATAAATAAAAATTGCATATATATTTGGTATACAATATAGTGTCTGGGATATGTTGTACATTTTGAAATGATTAAAGGTAAAGGTAAAGGTCCTCCCGTTGATCGTCGATTTGCTCGAGCGGGCCCAGTAACGTCTCCATTGGAGACTTTGTTGTTGCTGTGTTTGGCATATCGAATACTCTCGGTAGCTTGCCGGGCTCTCCGAGAGGGGCGGAGGAATCGAACTCGGGTCGGCCATGTTGGCCGCTTGTAAGGCGAATGCCCTACCCGCTGTGCTATCGCTCCAGACCCTTTGAAATGATTACCAAAACAAAACTAACTAGCATTTATATCACATGATGTAGTTAGTTACCGTGTGTGTGTGTGTGTGTGTGTGTGTATGTGTATGTGTGTGTGATGAAAATATTTGAATTCTAGTCTTCAGTAAGTATTTTGTCTTGGAAAAATTTAAGAATATACTACACTATTAATATATTTAGTGTATTATAGTTTTAAAAGGTATATCTCAATTTTTCTGCTTAGGTAGTTTTTGTATTCTTAGCTACTGAGAAAAATGTTTTAAAAAACATCAAGATTCAGATATTTATTTATTTTCTTTTTTCTCTTTGGCCTTCGATCACACCCCAAGTAGCTTGGACAATTACTGGCTCAGTGCTGGGAGTTGCTCCCGGTGGTGGTCAAGACACACCACAGTTCCAGGAATCAAATCCATATCTCCTGCTTGCCAAAATGTGCATGTACCAGTGAGCCATTTCTCTGACTCCAGTTATTTCTTTATGATAAAGATTTTATTTCTGTAGTTTATAAACCAAGAAATAGGATTATAGGTGGTTCTGTTTGCAAGATATTAAAATTTATTTTCATATTATTTTCATAATGGATATATCAGTCTATAAGGATACCCCTTTTTCTTTATTTTGCCCAAGATTTTTGTAATTGTTACCCTAACAGGTATGAGGTGATAGTTCATTGTGATTTTGATTTTTGTTTTTCCAGTGATTAGTGATATTGTGCTTCTTTTCATGACCTGTTGGCTGTTTGTATGTCTTTTTTGGAGCACATTCTGACATTTAACCAAGTCATAGGATGGCTCAATAAACCAACAAAAAATAAATTTTTATTGTTGAATATTATTACTTTGTATAAATCTATATCTTATTCTGCTTATCTGGTTCTGTGGGGCTTCATTCGTGTGTGCATCTCGGCCTGAGCGTCTGGAGCATGGCAGCAGCTGGGTAGTAGAGGTAGTGGAGGTATGGAGGTCTGCTGGTGAGGTATTTATCTGGTACTGGTAGGGTAGGTCTTCTGTGCATAATACCTGGGTTGCCAGTGGTTGGTGGAAGCAGACAGGGCAGGGTAGGGTGGGGCTCCTGGTTTTAATCCCTTGGTCACCTGTGGTTGGTGGAAACAAGCAGAGGATCTCTGTTCCCGGGATCCATTGAGCCTTGAGTCCAAGGTCTCAGAGTTCCGCTTATCTGGTTCTGTGGGGCTTCACTGGTGCGTGAGTCTTGGCACTAGTGTTCGGAAAGCGTCCTGGAACATGCTGGTGGCTAGGTAGCGTAGGTAGTGCAGGTCAAATATGCCAAAACCAGTAAATACAATGGGTCTCATTCCCCTGACCCTGAAAGAGCCACCGATATGGCAGCATTAAGAAGGATGAGGAAGGAAAGGCTGATAAAATCTTAAGGCTCAACTAGTCTGGCAAAACGAAGAAAGACAAAAATGACTGTACTTTTAATGCATGTATGCTGACATCGGATAAATCCATCGAGGACCTGATGGTACAAGTGCGAAAGATCAAGTTCAACATCATTGGTCTGACTGAGACCAGAAGGCATCAATCACATCACGCCGTTTTTGACATGGGAGAAGAACTATTCCTTGGAACATGCGACAAAAGAGGTGGCAGTGTTGTTGTTGGTGGTGTCCTTGTCAATATAAACTTGACCATAAGCATTGATTCATTCAAATGCCTAACAACCCAAATCAGATGATTACACTTGAATAGATGTGTCTCACTGTCGGCAGTTTCTATCTTTGTTGTCTATGCAGGAACATCCAATTATGTAAGTAAGTAAGTAAAGGCCCTCCCGTTGATCATCGATTTGCTCAAGTGGGCCCAGTTACGTCTCCATTGGAGACTTTGTTGTTACTGTGTCTGGCATATCAAATACGTCACAGGGAGCTTGCCAGGCTCTGCCGTGCGGGCGAGATACTCTCGGTAGCTTGCCGGGCTCTCCGAGAGGGGCGGAGGAATCGAACTCGGGTTGGCCATGTTGGCTGCATGCAAGGCAAACGCCCTACCGCTGTGCTATCGCTCCAGCCCCAATTATGATGAAGGAGAAATTGAGAAGTTCTACATGGAGCTGGAGAAGTTCTATAAAGAAGACCACACCTTCTACAAGATCATTGTCGGTGATTTTAATGCCAAGATAGGACCAAGAAGATCAGCCAAAGGACTCCACATCAGGACCCATGGCCTAGAATGGAACGAACAGGGTGAGATACTGTCTGAGTTCATCATGTCAACCAAGACCATCCAGGGTAACTCACAGTTCCAGAAGGCCGAATCTAAACACTGGACTTGGGAGTCTCCCGGTGGACAATTCCACAATGAAATTGACCACATCATATTCAATCAAAAGTTTTGCCTGACTGATGTTGCTATTGTCCCAAAATTCCAGACGGAATTGGACCACCGTCTCCTTTGTGCAAAATTCTACTTCAAAGAGTGGGGGGAAACGGCTGCAAAGTTTAAGAAGAGAACTCCCAGAAGGACCACCAACTGGGAGCTCTTTGGCATTATCGTGGCAACATGGGAAGATGCTGTCATTGACAACATTAATAAGGGATACCATTGACTGATTCAGCACCTCCATGATTGTGCGAGGAACACCAAGAGAGAGAGAGTCACAAAAAATGCCTGTTTTCGAAAACTCGAGCTTATTTGCCAACATGGCTTGGCGCATGCCTAAGGCAACTGCAAGCAAACATCCAAGCTTGCAAAGCAGTGCAGACAAGCAATAAAGGAAGACCTCAAAGAGAGAAGAGCAGCAACGCTGGTAGATGAGGCAGAAGTTGGGAAAAGCATTTGCAACACCTGCCTGTCCTTTGTTAGCTACAAGACCAAGATGACTGCCCTCCAACATCCAGATCACATCTTCCAGAAGGGCAATGGAGAAGATTATCCATGACTTCTACTCAGATCTCTTCGATAGCCAGATCCATCTGCCCACATACCAAATTCCGCAGGATGCATATGTTGTTCCCTACATTCTCCCTTCCGAAATCTGACACACCATTTCGTCGGTAAAGAAACAAACAGCACCTGGCCCAGACAAGGTCAGACCTGAACACCTGAAGAACCTACCATCAGTACTCATCAATACACTGGCTCGGCTACCTGTCTGAATGCAAGGTTCCATCCCAGTGGAAAACCATCAGGCCTGTACTACTGTAGAAGAAGGGAGACATCCATGACATTGGCAACTATCATATGATCTACCTATTGTCTGTCATCTACAAGCTGTTCACTCGAGTTATCCTGAATAGGATTGGCAGAACACTAGATGAAGGACAACCATGTGAGCAAGTGGGGTTTTGTAAAGGATTCAGCACAATCGACCATATCCACATGATAACCAACCTTATTGAGGTTTCCCAGGAGTTCAAGATGTCACTCTGTCTAACGTTCATTGATTTAAGGCCTTTGATTCTGTTGAGATTAAAGTAGTCATCAAAGCCCTAGCCAATTAAGGCATTTAAACTCAATACATCAGGATCTTCCATGAGCTGTATTATGGATTTACTACCAAGATCTCACCATTCTACAAAGAAGTGATCATCAATGTCAAGAGAGAGGTTTGGCAGCATTATACCATTTCACTGAAATTCTTCAGTGCCACCCTTGAGAACGACGTGCGACGACTCGAATGGGAAAGAATGGGAGTGAAGATAGATGGTTGGCAACTACACCACCTCCACTTTGCTGATGACATCATTCTAATAACACCAAACATTAACCAAGTGGCACAAATGCTGGCTGACTTCGACCGTGAGTATGGAAAGGTCATACTACAGCTAAATCTCACGAAGACAATGTTTATGAAAAACAGTCTTGTTCCTGACGTTCCATTTGCTCTCAACAAAACAGTTGAGAGCAAATGCAACAGTTATGTGTACCTAGGTCAAGAAGTCAGCATAACAAATGACCTGGCACCTGAGTTGTGCATGAGGAAGAGAGCAGCTTGGAACACCTTCAAGAACATCGAAGAAATAGCTAAGAGGATGAAGAACCTCCAGCTCTGGACACATCTCTTCGATTCCACTGTTCTTCTTGCATTAACATACGCCTCAGAGACCTGGGCCCTACGAAAACAGGCTGAGAACGCTATTCGGGTCCCCCAAAGAGAAATCGAAAGAGCTATGTTTGGAGTATCATGCTTCACTCAAATGAGAGAAAGAATCCGGAGTTCCGACCTCCACCGACGGTCAAGAATCAGAGACACTGTCTCATTTGCCAAGGTGTCAAAAATCAGATGGGCTGAACACATGATGAGATTTGATGACGACCGCTGGACTAGAGCCGTTACCGACTGGATTCCATGGGACATCAAAAGATCATGTGGCCACCCATCTATGAGATGGTCAGACTTCTTCGTCAAGACCCTGAACGATTGGTTTGAGGCTCTTTGTGTTCCTAGAATGAACAGATGCCACTGGGCTACACTAGCACGTGACAGGGATGAATGGAGACATTACTGGTGCCTGCTCGAGCAAACTGATGAGTAATGGGATGTGAAGTGATCAAGTTATATCTTATTCATTTGTAAGGTGATGTACATGGAATGGTTTCTAGTTTTGGGCCAATAATATATAACACTATTATGAGAATTCTCTAATATTTTTGATTGTCCTACTTTTATGAATCACTTTAACAGACAACATTTTTTAATGTTTAGAGGTACTGTGCATAATTTTAATACTTCATATATTGCAATATAGTTGCAAGTAGAAGTATTTATCAACTTACATACTTGGCAATAGTTTTCTGAGTGGTTTGTAAATTAGCATTCATCCTTCAATCCAGGATATATACTTTAATCAGATAATTTGAAAAAATAAAAATGTCTATGAGGTCATGCATCACCCTAAGTTCACTACTCCAGCACTTCATGCCACATTATTAGTGCTTCTAAATATGAATAAGAATAGCCTTTTGAAGTGATCTAGGCAGGAAATAGACTTTCCAGCTCTAAGTTTTCAATGAGCACCTGCATTGGATTTTAGATGTAAGATGGCTTAATGGTGTGGCTGATTTATGCTTAATTTTATAAGAAACTGCAAGGATGCTTTCCTTGGGCTTTCTTCACACCAGGAAAGTAAGATTTGGACTAGCAATAAACAAATGTTCAAGTTTTCCATATCTTTGCTGGCACTTTGGATTATCCTTTTTTTAAAAAAAATTTTATTAGTGACAAACCAAGAGGTACAGCTGTAGACTTACAAATTTACTTGCTTGGGTTTCAATTATATAATGATCAAGTACCCATTCTCCCCATCTCTTAGCTTGATGCTTTCCATGTAGTACCACTTGTATGTTAATTTCATGACTTCATCTTTTCTAATAGCTACATAGTACTCCATTGTGTAGATGTAACAAAGCTACTTTAAAGCTTCTTTAATCAGTCGTCTGTTCTCTGGCACTCAGTTTTTTTCCAGATTCTGGCTATTGTAAACAGTGCTGCAATGCACAAAAAAAAAATGCAGATGTCACTTCGACTATACTTTTTGTCTCTCTGGGACATATTCCCAGGAGTGGTATTGTTGGGTCAAGTGGGAGCTCACTTTCTAATTTTTGGAGAATTGTCCATACTGTTTTCCAAAAGGGCTGAACCAGTCGGCATTCCCACCAGCAGTGAAGGAGGGTGGGTCCCTTTCTTGCCACATCCGCACCAGCACCAGATGCTTTTGTTATTTTGGATGTGGGCCAATCTCTGTGGCGTGAGATGATATCTCATTGTTGTTTTGATCTGCATCTCCCTTATAAGTAATGATGTAGAGCATTTTCTCATGTGCCTTTTAGCCATTCGGATTTCTTCTCTGAGAAAGTTTCTGTTCATTTTGTCACCTCATTGTTTGATGGGGTTGGATGTTTTCTTCTTGTGGAGTTCATCAGTACTTTGTATATTTTTGATATCAACCCCTTCTCAGATGTGTATTCGGCAAATATCCTTTGCTATTCTGTAGACTGTCTTTGTATTTTGGTCATTGTTTCTTTTGAGGTGCAGAAGCTTAGTTCTAGATATTCCCATTTGTCTATCTCTGTTTTCACTTGCTCGAAAACTGAGGCACACCACGCGGAAACAAAGCTGAAGTGCCCCCGCTGGATTAACTTTTTTAAAAATAAACTATAGTTAAGTTTTGTAGCTATAGGGCTACTACATAGAATTATGGGTCATTGAATTTTTTTTTTAATTTTTTTTTATTAGTGAAACACCATGAGGTACAGTTGTAGATTGACAATTTTTTGTGCTTGGTTTTGATTATACAATGATCAGATACCCATCCCTCCACCAGTGCCCATTTTCCACCACCATGGATAATATCCCCCCATCCCCCCCGCCTCTGTGGCAGGGCAATCCCCTGTATTCTCTCTCTCCTTTTGGGTGTTGTGGTCTGCAAAAGAGGCATTGAGTGGCAAACATGTTCAGTCCATAGTCCACTTTCGACATACATCTCCCCTCCTGGGAGGATCCTCCAAACACCCTTTATTTGGTGTTCCCTTCTCTATCTGAGCTGCCCTTTCCTCTAGAATGTCCGACTGGCCACTAAGCTATGGAGTAATCCTCCTGGTGATCTCAGCTATTCTTGGGTATTAATCTCATATTTTGTTACTTTATATCCCCCAGATGAATGCAATTTTTCTATGTCTATCCCTCTCTTTCTGATTCATTTCGCTTAACATGATACTTTCCATGTTGTACCACTTGTATGTAAATTTCATGACTTCATCTTTTCTAACAGCTACATAGTACTCCATTGTGTAGATGTACCAAAGTTTCTTTAACCAGTCATCTGTTCTTGGGCATTCAGGTTTCTTCCAGTTTCTGGCTATTGTAAAGAGTGCTGCAATGAACAAACAAGTGCAGATGTCACTTCGACTATACATTTTTGCCTCTCTGGGCTATATTCCCAGGAGTGGTATTGCTGGGTTAAATGGGAGCTCAATTTCTAAATTTTTGAGAATCATCCATACTGTTTTCCAGAAGGGCTGAACCAGTGGACATTCCCACCAACAGTGAAGGAGTGTCCCTTTCTCGCCACATCCACGCCAGCATCGGTTGCTTTTGTTCTTTTGAATGTGGGCCAGTCTCTGAGGTGTGAGATGGTATCTCATTGTGGTTTTGATCTGCATCTCCCTGATGATTAATGATGTAGAGCATTTTCTCATGTGCTTTTTTGCCATTCGGATTTCTTCTTTGAGAAAGTTTCTGTTCATTTCATTGCCCCATTTTTGGATGGGGTTGGATGTTTTCTTCTTGTGGAGTTTAACCAGTATTTTGTATATCCTGGATATCAACCCCTTGTCAGATGTGTATTCGGCGAATATCCTTTCCCATTCTGTAGACTGTCTTTGTGTTTTGGTCACTGTTTCTTTGGAGGTGCAGAAGCTTCTTAGTTTAAGATAGTCCCATTTATCTATCTCTGTTTTCACCTGCTCGGCCAGTGGCGTGGCATCTTTGAAGATACCATTAGCTTCAATGTCATGGAGGGTTTTGCCAACTTTGTCTTCAATGTACCTTATGGTTTCTGGTCTGATGTTGAGGTCTTTAATCCGTTTTGATCTTACTTTTGTACACGGTGTTAGGCAGAGTTCTGAGCCCATTTTTTTGCATGTAGCCATCCAGTGGTGCCAGCACAATTTGTTAAAGAGGCTTTCCTTACTCCACTTCACAGTACTTGCACCTTTATCAAAGATTAGATGATCATATGATTGAGGGGAGATGTCAGTGTATTCAACCCTGTTCCATTGGTCTGCAGTTCTGCCTTTGTTCCAGTACCATGCTGTTTTAATTATTACTGCTTTGTAGTACAGTTTGAAGTTCGGGAGGTTGATTCCTCCCATTTTCTTTTTCCCAAGAATTGCTTTAGCTATTCGTGGGGGCTTATTGTTCCATATAAATTTCAGGAGTGTTTGCTCCATTTCTTTGAAGAATGTCATGGGTATCCTTATAGGGATTGCATTGAATTTATACAATGCTTTTGGTAGTATTGCCATTTTGACAATGTTAAGTCTCCTGACCCATGATCAGGGGATATCTTTCCATTTCCTCATGTCCTCTTTTATTTCCTGAAGTAGCGTTTTGTAGTTTTCTTTGTACAGATCCTTTACTTCCTTAGTTAAGCTGATTCCTAAGTACTTGATTTTCTGGGGCACAATTGTGAACGGGATTGTTTTTTTCATGTTGCTTTCTTCTCTCTCACTGTTTGCATATAGGAATGCCATGGACTTCTGGGTATTGATTTTATAGCCTGCAACTTTACTATATGAGTCTATTGTTTCTAGGAGTTTTTTGGTGGAGGTTATTGGGTTCTCTAAGTATAGTATCATATCATCTGCGAATAGTGAGAGCTTGATTTCTTCCTTTCCTACCTGAATTCCCTTAATATCTTTTCTTGCCTAATCGCTATTGCAAGTACTTCCAGTACTATATTGAACAGCAGTGGAGAGAGTGGGCATCCTTGTCTCGTCCCTGATCTTAGAGGGAAGTCTCTCAGTTTTTCCCCATTGAGGATGATGCTTGCTGTAGGCTTGTGGTAGATGGCTTTAATTATGTTGAGGAAGGTCCCCTCTATACCCATTTTGGCTAGGGCTTTCATCATAAAGGGGTGCTGGATCTTGTCAAATGCTTTCTCTGCATCTATTGATATAATCATATGCTTTTTATTTTTTCTTTTGTTGATATGATGGATTATGTTGATTGATTTCCGAATGTTGAACCATCCTTGCATCCCTGGGATGAATCCTACTTGGTCATGGTGTATGATCTTTTTGATGAGTAGTTGGATTCTATTTACTAGTAGTTTGTTGAGGATCTTTGCATCTGTGTTCATCAGGGATATCGGTCTGTAATTCTCTTTCTTTGTGGTATCTCTGTCTGCTTTTGGTATCAGTGTGATATTTGCTTCATAGAAACTGTTTGGAAGTGTTTTTGATATTTCAATTTCGTGGAAAAGCTTAAAGAGGATTGGGAGTAAGTCTTTAAATCTCTTTAAATCTCTTTAAAGATTTGGAAGAATTCACTAGTGAATCCATCCGGACCAGGACTTTTGTGCTTGGGGAGACTTTTTATTACCATTTCAATTTCCTTGATGGTGATTGGTCTGTTCAGGTATTCCAGGTCTTCTTGGTTCAGCCTTGGGAGTCTGTAGGAGTCTAGGAATTTATCCATTTCCTCGAGGTTTTGATGTTCCGTGGCATACAGTTTCTCAAAGTACTCCCTGATGATCCTTTGAATTTCTGTCGTTTCTGTTGTAGGGTCATTGAATTTTTGAGGGGGTTTTAATTTACATTTTTTTCTGATGATGTTCAGGGATTTTATATGATAATTTACATTTATGCCTTTTTAAATGAAGTATATCTTCAAGGTTTTTTTCCCATTTAAAAACTGGATTTTTTGTCTGACAGTTTTTTTGGGGGGCAGGGGGGAACACCCACTGTTGTTAAGGGGTTTCTCTTGGCTCTGTACTCAGGAATAACCTCTGATGGTGCTCTGGGGACCGTATGGGAGGTCAGGGATTAAATCCAGGTTTGTTGTGTGCAAGGCAAATGCCTCACCCGCTGAACTACTCTCTGACCTCTGTGCCTTACAATTTTTGATATATATATTCCAGATATAAATATTTTATAGGTATGTGGCTACCAATTATTTTCTCCTATACTCTGTCTTTTCATTTTCTGGGTCAAACCTTCTGATGCAAAAATGATTTTATTGTTTAACAATATCTGTTATCTATTTGTATTTTAAAACTTGTGCTGATCACTTAGTGTTATTCCAAATCTTAGAGAGGAATTTTTAAAGATTTTAAAAGATGTGTTTTGTGAAAGTAAGATGGTCTCCTAGTCCCCGTCTGATGAAATTTCAAAACATCAGTTAATGCTATTTACTTCTATCATAAAATGGCCATGTGAGTTATCCTTTATTGTGTTACTATAGTGTATTATTATAGTAACTGAATTTAGATGTTAAATCAGTCTTATGTTCTCAGGAAAAATTTCATTTGCTTATGGCACACAATTGCTTGCTATGTCACTGAGTTTAATTTAATATTTTATTAATATCTTTTAATCTATGTATTTAAGACATTTTGGTCTGTGTTTCTCTTTACTTTGCATCTTTCATGGTGTGGGCCTCATAGATGGGCTAAGATGTTTTCCTTCCTCATTCTGGAGTAGTTTATGAAATATTAATATTATTGCTTTCTTAAATATTTAATCAAATTAATTAGTAAAGCCTTTTAGACCTGGGATTTTGTTCACGGAAATCATTTAAATCAATGATTCAATTTATTTAATCATTAGTCTACTAATTTTTAAAAATTTTTTAAATTTTGATCACTTGTACCTGTCTGAGTGAAGGTATAGACTATCGAAATTATCTAAGTAGGGAAGCATTTGTAAATAATTTGGTCTTTTCAATGAACAAATATTGATTTTATTAATTTTCTCCATTGTTATTCTGTCTTGCTGCTCACTCATTGTACTCTGATCATTACGATTTGCTTTCTTTACTTACATTTTGTTTCATTTTTAACATCCAGTTTGAACATTTTTTCACAAAATAATTTTTTGCTAATATTTTTGAGATATACATTTTCCTGAAAGCACATAAGTAGATTTGCCATGTTATGATTGAGTCACTTAGTTTAAATTATTTTTTTTCCTTTGGTTATTGATTAATTATAAGTTTTTTTAAAATTTCATTGATTCACCATGAGATATAGTTACAAGGTTTCATGTCTGAGTTACAATCACACAATGATCAAACACCCATCCCTCCACCAGTGCAGCCTCTTCTAACATTTAGAATTTTCTCAATATTTCTTTTAGTTGTAGAACTTTAAATCAGTTCTGTTATGGTGAGAGAATTTTTTCAGTATGGTTTCAGTAATTTAAAATTTCAGTCTTTTGAAATCTATTGAGAATTGTTTTAGGCACAGCATATGACATTTCCTGGAATGTTTACAATTATTCTTATTCAAGTTTTTTGCTATTTTTGTTATTGGGTTTTGTACTAGTTTCAGTCCTTACAGGTAAAGTATATATTATAAAATGGATAATTGTGTAGATAATGGGGATATTTACAATGAGCCAGACAGGGAAAAGATAAATCCATGAAAAATGGTATATCCTATGAATACTAATAACTAAGATGTTAAGAGTAGATGCAGTTACTCATTAATTGTTATAATTTAGTGACAGCTATAATGTAGGAAAGGGCCTTGTATACAGCTGTGCTTTTGGATTGAGATCTCAGGAATATTATAGCAATTTCCAAGATAAATTCTGAAAGAAAAACTCTCTGGACTTCCTCTTTTTCCCATCTGATTTCCTGTCTGTTTCCCCTATGGGCTGTAGTGATAGCACAGCGTTAGGGCATTTGCCTTGCGTGCAGTCAGCCTGGCCGAGCCGGGTTTGATTCCTCCGCCCCTCTCAGAGAGCCAGGCAAGCTACCCAGAGTATTGAATATGCCAAACACAGTAACAAGAAGTCTCACAATGGAGACGTTACTGGGCCCGCTCGAGCAAATTGATGAACAACAGGAGGACAGTGACAGTGTTTTTCCCCTATTGGTAAAATACATTTTTGGAAGAGAGAGGGCAAAGAATCACATTTGGTGTTGCAATGATAGTGCAGAGAAGAGTGAAGAGTGTGTATAAAGTTCATATAAAAAAATATAGATCTTACCCATAGAATTCATGACTGTTTCTCCCAGAAGGGAGCATAAAATGAGGCCCCCATAGCCATGCCACCAGATTCCGTGCCAGGCTGTTTTCACTTGGGGCACCCCAGATGGGGGCGAGTGAGAGCCCTCCCCGCCCCAAGGGACCCAGCCCTGGCAGCCAATCTCCACTACCCAACTGTCGGCACATTCCAGGCAGCTTTCTGGACATCAAAAGACACTTCCTACCCATTTTCCATAATTACTATACCATGTTTGATGGGATTCAGACAATAGGCAACAAATTTTATATATATATATATATATATATATATATATATATATATATAGGCTGGAGCGATAGCACAGCAGATAGGGCATTTGCGCTTTGCATGCAGCCAACCTGCCAACCCAGGTTCGATTCTTCTGCTCCTCTCGGAAAGCCCGGCAAGCTATTGAGAGTATCTTGCCCACATGGGCAAAGCCTGGCAAGCTACCCGTGATCTATTCAATATGCCAAGCACAGTAACAAGTGTCACAATGGAGACGTTATTGGGCCCGCTCGAGCAAATCGATGAACAACGGGAGGAGAGTGACAGTCAGTAACAGTGATATATATATATATATATATATATATATATATATATATATATATATCTCGGAGAGCCTGCCAAGCTACAAAGAGTATCCTGCATGGGCAGAGCCTGGCAAGCTCCTTGTGGCATATTTGATATGCCAAAAGCAGTGACTATAACAGATCTCATTCCCCTGACCCTGAAAGAGCCTCCAATTGTTGGGAAAGAGGAGTAAGGAGAAGCTGCTAAAATCTCAGGACAGGGATGAATAGAGACATGACTGATGCTCGCTCAAGTAAATAGATGAACAATGCGATGACAGTGACAGTAACAGTGACTCATAGACTTATACTGCTACTCTGAATAAAAAATGTATTTTGTACACAGGGGCAAACATCAGATACATATTATCACAAGATATCATCCATTATTCTGCACTTTCATCTAAAATTTAAAGTTTTAGCCATGACTATTACTTCATAAAATGTAGCAGAAAAACTTAAATATAGTTGACATATTTTTGGATTTATAGTGAGATTCAATTTGATAAGCATATCATCCTTCTTCTACTATTGTTTCAATGGTTAACCTTAATTATTTACTTAATTCTATATTTTGTTCTTGAGGAATTTGAATCCTTAGTGGTTCTACCTTTTAGTTGATTGTTGAAGTTCCCTTTTGAAAAAATGGTTCAGAGCTTTGGAACCCGGAATTTCAATAGGCGCCCTTAGAAATCATTTTGTTTCCAAAACTAGTCTTATTTGCTCTCATCATTTATTGTAAGTTCTGTTGTTTATTTCTTTCTTTTTGGGCCACACCTGGTGGTGCTTAGCATTTACTCCTGACTGCACTGAGACCACTCAGCCATGCTTGGGGATCCATCTGGAGTGCAGAAGATTGGACCTTGGTTGTCTGCATCCAAGGCAGTCCTATTTGCTGTACCGATGTCCACCCTATATAATCTTAATAATTAGAATCAATGACTTCATCTTGAGAGTGACTCCCATCTCTGCCAGTTGATCCAATGCTGTTCAGCTTTTTAGAACATAGATATTTAGAATGACCTCCAGATCATGGAAAGTAGTAAAGTACAACTGCTAGATAGCATTCTGGACAGTTTTCATTAATATAGGTATCCCACAGAAAGACATGAGAAGAGAGACAGTAAGATTTTGTGAGATGCCACGAAACCATTTGAGTGAGATCTACAGGGTTTTGCTGTACCGCATTATGCAGCATTTTATAAAAAGCCCAACAAAATTCATCTTATACTGTGACCACATTTATAACAATAGATAGTGAGATCTTGGCAAGGATAAGGGTAAATTCAGGATAAAAGGAAGAAATTAAAACTTATCTTCTAACCTGCGATCTAAGGAAAGATTAAATATGTGTGGTAAGAATTTAGAAATATGCTTTCTTCTTGTGGAGTTCAACCAGTACTTTGTATATCCTTGATATCAACCCCTTGTCAGATGTGTATTTGGCGAATATCCTTTCCCATTCTGTAGACTGTCTTTGTATTTTGGTCACTGTTTCTTTTGAGGTGCAGAAGCTTCTTAGTTTAAGATAGTCCCATTCAATGCCTCTTTTGCAGACCACAACACCCAAAAGGAGAGAGAGAACAAAAGGGAATTCCCTGCCACAGAGGCAGGGAGGGATGGGGGGGGGATGGGAGTGGGAGGGATATTATCCATGGTGGTGGAAAATGGGCACTGGTGGAGGGATGGGTATTTGATCATTGTATAATCGAAACCCAGGCACAAAAAATTGTAAATCTACAACTATACCTCATGGTGTTTCACTAATAAAAATTAAAAAAAAAGAATTTAGAAATATGCTGTAAGAAATAATTAATCACGGAAACAATGCACTACAAAGTCAAGCATTTAATTTGTAATGCTTTGCCAACTTATGACCCCAGAGATCCACCTGCGAGAGTCCTTGAAAAGAGAAGTTATGATAAATTTCAGATTTGACTCTTGGTCTAGCTAATAATGCTAGGTGGCTGTAGCTGTCAAATCAAGGAGTATGATATGATGCTTAAGGACATGGCTTTTAAAAATGTTACTTAAGGACATAGCTTTTAAAAACACACAACCTATGGCCCTGTTCAGGTGACATTTGAATGGATCTGCATTATTTCTCAGCTTTTCTTATTTTTGGTGGAATGCATTGCTGGCTATTCATTGTAAGAGTGATAACATGTATTTAGTTAGCTACAGACCAATGTTTTCTAACTATTTATGTATATTTTACAGTATTGAGGATTAAACTCAGTATCTCACACATGCAAGGAAAGTACCCCGCTGCTGAGTTACATCTCCAGACCTACTGCTTTTATTTTTGAAAAGGTATTAAAGTACTGGACTGAATTGTTGCATATGCTGAGTTTAATGATATATACTTTGAGCAGTGATATAACCTCTCAATTAGTAATTGCCCAATCTTCCTGCATTATGAATGATGCTAATGACAGCTACATTCTGTGAATTTCTCTGCCTTTGTTTTTTGACTTGACAGGTGGATTTTTCCACAGTTGAATATTCACTGTCTGTTATTTAGTAGGTGGGTTGTCTATGATCACAGTGATCAGCATCCATTTAAATGATAGTTACTTTTAGGTAGCTGAGGCAAGCTTGAATAATTTTATCAAAACCATATGTCTCCCTAAAATAGTTTGTGCTTCTTAGAACAAAACAAAGATTCTTATTTTCTCTTTTATCCTTATATTATTGGTCATGTTGCTGTTGTTTTACTGTCATTATGCATTCATTTTGAAGAGTGCTAGCACCTGAATGAGGTTGAAAGTAATTGTAGATGAATGTTACTGAAGTAATGTATAATTTCCGTCTTATGAATTATTCATACCGATACCTATTTCTGTGGCACTCACTGGAGCTATATAAAATCTACATAGTGTGTATGTAAATATATTTATCATATTTTATTTTATGTACTGTTTAGAAGTTATTTGGTGAAAAATTGAAAAGCCCATCCTAAAAAACAAAACCATTTTTATACTTGTAAAAAGATATTTTACTATCAAAAACATAGTCACTTGAACAACAGTACATCTATTTTTCATGCTTTTTTCAAAATTTTATCATTTTAAGTTATTATTAAATGTATTAAAACCAAATTTATTTTCTTCCTACCTACTTTTTCTTCAATGAATTATTGAAAGATTATTGCTGCTGCTTCCAACAGAGACACTACATGTATTAATAAATTCTCTGTGAATACTATATTAGCTATACAGAGTAGAATAAATGCTTCATGGAACTGGACTAAACTCATATAATTGTGAGAAGACCATATGAACTGCACTCTATTTTGGCTTTATTATCTATAGTTCTCTTGGAGTATATTGAGATAAAGGACTCTTGAGTTCAGTGTTTGAATGCAGTCTTATACATTGAGCTCATAATAGACTCATTCTCTATTAATCTAATATCAATTGTCAGTATTTACTGGTCTTAGAGGACAAAAAGTCAAGATGGCTGAAAACAAGATAAAATGAAGAAAATTTGTTAATAAGATAGGAGTTTCTACTTTTAGTGCTTTTGTCTAGAATTGCTTCTATAGATTGTCAGTCCTCGACCTGGATTGGCCATTACTAAGGAGCTAAGGTTTGAGAACTGCTTTAGCTGTTTGGGTGCAAGATTAAGAAGAGAACAGTCATAATCCTATGTAGCAACCTGTATCTCCATTTGAACAACTTAGGAAATGCAACAACATGAAAGTTTGATTAATACTCCTTTGGAAGGAAACATTTATTTCTTGCCTTAATTCTGATTCTTGAAAGAGAGAAAGAATGGGAAGGTCGTGGTGAGGGATAATGAGAAGCTTTGAACTTATAAAATTCAATTTCTGCTTTGCAGAGTTGAGACATCTGGTTAATATTAATTTCATTATTAGTTATAATTTAGGATAAAGGATAAAGGCCCTCCCGTTGATCATCGATTTGCTCGAGCGGGCCCAGTAATGTCTCCATTGGAGATTTTGTTGTTACTGTGTTTGGCATATCGAATACCTCACGGGGAGCTTGCCAGGCTCTGCCGTGTGGGCGAGATACTCTCGGTAGCTTGCCGGGCTCTCCGAGAGGGGTGGAGGAATCGAACTCGGGTCGGCCATGTTGGCTGCGTGCAAGGCAAACGCCCTACCCCTGTGCTATCGCTCCAGCCCAGCCCAGTTATAATTTATGTTTTTTTATTCCTGAAAGCAGGACATATTTCTTTGAAACAGAGAAACACATTTTCAGATCAGTTTACAATATTGCTGGAAGGAAATTTAGGAACTTATCTAATGTATCTCTGCATATCATTAAAAAATTGTTTTTTAGGCCACACCAGACTGTGCTCAGGGCTCACTCCTTACTCTGTGCTGAAGGATTAGGTAAAGGTAAAGGTAAAGGCCCTCCCGTTGATCGTCGATTTGCTCGAGCGGGCCCAGTAATGTCTCCATTGGAGACTTTGTTGTTACTGTGTCTGGCATATCGAACACTCTCAGCAGCTTGCCAGGCTCTCCGAGAGGGGCAGAGGAATCGAACTTGGGTCAGCCATGTTGGCCGCTTGTAAGGCGAATGCCCTCTGGGCAAATTCAGAGAGCCATAGAGGGAGCTGGGGATTGAACCTGGGTCAGTCGTATATGAGACAAATGCCTTGCCCATTGTCTTGCCCCTTGTATCTTCTTATAAGAAGAAGCTGTATCTGTTGCCTATAGTCTAGCCTATAGCCTGAGCTATAGCCTTGCAAAGTCCCAGAAAATTTAGGTGGCTTCAGATCACATAACTACTTAGTGACTCAAATATCTGTATGTAAAAAGTCATTGTAAAAACTTATCATGGCACTATTTAGAAAACTCAATGTTCAAATTATAATGTTTTGTAATGTCTAGTCACAGTACACAGATGAAAACCTGCATTTTCACTGAATACTCCTGCTTGTTTTGGAGACAATATCTTCGGTAACAACTTTATTCTCTTATAGATAAGTAATGTTTCTTTGGCACAGTGGTTGGTTATCAATGTAATATGTGGCATAAAATATCATATGCTTCTAGAACATTTATGTTGTGCTTTCGAGTATAATTGCACTCTGCACACACACATATTAAAACAACATGATTGGTGAAAAGGAATGAGTAGGAAAAAAGAAGGAGAAATGAAGTATGTTTTCTACGCAATGTGAATTAAGGCAATAGTAATGAATTCACATATCTTAATAGTGGGTCTACTGCTAACCTATCAACATTTGCTTTCTTGTATTTTATTACTGTTTCCATATTTATAAATTTAAACATATTCATAACTTAAAGAAAGAACTGGTTATATAAAGTTTTCAAAATAACTAACTTGTTTGTTTCTTATATTTTCACTCTTGTGATGCTCAGGACTTGCTCCTAGTTCTGCACTCAGGGATCACTCCTGGTGGTGCTAGGAGACTATATGTGGTACTGGAGATCCAATTGGTGTCAGCCACAGGCAAGGTAAGCATATTAACCTCTGTACAATCTCTCTGGCATTATATTGCTTTTTTTATGCCTGTTTTCCCCATATCTATTTCCACCAGTAAAACAACCTTCATCGCTTACACTGAAATATATAAAATTATTTTTGTTCATTTACCTTTCCACCAGCAAATACTTTGATTTTATAGTTTCTGTTTTATTTTATTAACTGAAACAATAATTTATAGTCTTATTCCAGAAGTTGAGGACTTAGTTATTTTTTTTTCTTCTACCATACTACCACCCTATAGGTCATTTCCGGTTTTTCTCCTCTTCACAAGAACAGCACACATTTATTCCAGATTACAATACAGAATATTTTGCAATGTGTTTGGGAGGTCATTTCCCAAACTACTTGTTTTCATATCTTTTCTCAGCACTTGTTTCTGTGGGGACCCATTTTATATAAGAAACAAGAATATCAGATATAAGTATAACTCTGGTTATGTCAGTTCTTCTGATGGTGAAAAAAAAACCAAACATTTCTATTCTCAACTTCAGTTTTAAGTTAAGTTTTACCAATAAAACATTTACATTGTTTGGAACTACTATGCCTTCACCAGGACTCTGAAGATAGGTAACTATTTGAGTCCTTTTTAGCTGTGGTTCTTGGACAAGATTTTCAGTCTCACCATGTCCCAGTTTTCTGAGACAGTAGTATATACCTCAGAGTTTAATTAAGAATGTTAAATGAATTAGAATTTTCAATGTGCCCAGAGTGACTGGCACATAATATATGCCATATAGTGTTGGTTAAACATTTGAAATTAATTTAAGAATTAAAAATGAAACAAAAAGAGTTCGATCATCATTAAAGGTAGGCCTATGCTTTTCCAAGTAGGTTACACACCAATGCAGTAGCTAAGTATTTTATTTCAGCATTATATTCTATTTTATATTAATTACAATTTTTAAAGCTGAGCACAATTATGTTTTAGATTCATAAGCTGTTCATCTTAGTGAGCTCTGAGTTAATTAGCAAGAGCTGTCTTTTTGGGCAAGGCATCTGTTCTGCAATATTCAGTTCAGTATTCATTATTTTAAGACAGCAATTCTCTTTTTCAAAAATATTTGGAGAAGAAAATGAATAATTACTCTGCTATATTCTGTCACAAAGTTTCAAAATAAAAAAATTGGAAAAATATGCTTGTGTGGCATGCATATATGCTTGTGTGGCATACCTGAGAAGTAATCCCATATTTAATTATGTATGAGAAATACTTTCTTATTGAATTGGTGCAGTTCATTATTTTCTATTCTGTGAACTATTTTTAGTCTATTTTCAGAATGCTAATTTGTGCCTCCTTTTTCTCCCCTAAATGTCAGTATAATTCTACCCTTGTAAAGCTGTAAATCATTCTAATTTTCTTCCATTTTAGATGGATCAATCCTCACTATATAAATTAGGGCATTATTGGTTTAGAGAACTATATAACTTCTTCAACAATGATCCTTTAAAACAGGTAATAGCATTAATTCTATAAACTTGCTTTGTCAGAACCACCATAAAAATCTTTGTATGAACATATACTTCCATTTTCTTCTCACAGACAACCATATGTATAATTGCAAAATACATACAAACCAATATGCCTGTCTTCTAGAAACTTTGATGCAGTTTCGGTGGGTGAGACTTAGGAATCACTAGTTTTTGCAAGTTTATTAGGCTAATGTCCAGGTTAGTGTGTTAGTTCGTATGTGCACAGTTTCTCTCCCCCCCACCCCCAACATACCTCTATGACAGACATTTCTCTCCCTCTCTTCCATTAAAGCTTTATAGAATTTAATACAGGTATTGAAAAGGTATCACACATATCACTTTACCTCCTTTCAGTATTGTCCAGATTTCCAACTGACATTGTCATAGTGTAAAGTAAAGGCCCTCCCGTTGATCATCAATTTGCTCGAGTGGGCCCAGTAACGTCTCCATTGGAGACTTTGTTGTTACTGTGTTTGGCATATCGAATACGTCACGGGGAGCTTGCCAGGCTCTACCGTGCGGGCGAGATACTCTCGGTAGCTTGTCGGGCTCTCCGAGAGGGGCGGAGGAATCGAACTCGGGTCCGCCATGTTGGCTGTGTGCAAGGCAAACGCCCTACCGCTGTGCTATTGCTCCAGCCCCTGTGATGTATTCGATATGCCAAACACAGTAACAACAGAGTCTCCAATGGAGATGTTACTGGGCCCGCTCAAGCAAATTGTCATAGTGGTCCCTTCTTTATTCTAACTGCCCTTCATTCTCCCACTTGCACTTGTAGACAAGTTTCTAGCCATGAAGCAGTTCTTCTGGTCCACATTTCTACGGTCTTTGGGTATGTATTAGTCTCATACTATGTTTTTATTGTTTTTTATATTCCAGAAATGAATATAATCATTCTATATCTGTCCCTCTTCCTCTGATTCATTTCACTCAGGATGATACTCTCCATCTCTGTATCACTGTCATCCTGTTGTTCATCGATTTCTTTGAGCAGGCACCAGTAACGTCTCCTTCATCCCAGCCCTAGGATTTTAGAAAGTGCCAAATTCAAGGCTCTTTCAGAGTCAGGAGAATGAGACTCATCATCGTTACTGGTTTTTGGCATATTGAATATGCCACCGGGAGTTTGCCAGACTCTGCCATGTGGGCAGGATACTTTTGGTACCCTGCCAGGTTCTCCAGAGTAAGAACTAGAAAATAAGATGCTTCCGGGAACAGGGTTTTATAGTCTCTGGGTCTTGGCCGTTGATGGGATTACACAGAGCCAGGGGCAGTTGGTGGGTGTAACGCCTACATACTGGAAGATGGGGGATCTGGGTGGAGGAGGCCCAGTCCCAATCCGAGCAGGCTTGGAGATCTATGCCCCGGGTCCTGCACACCTGGGTTCCTCTGCCAGTTCTTTCATGTGTGAGGCTCGTCCGAACGTGTGGAGAGTGGTCTTAAGCATGGCTGTAGCTGGAACTGGAGGTCTACAGCTACTGGAACTCTGCTCGGGTGGGGAGGGAAACAACTCACTGTTCTCCAAGGGGCCCTGGTGAGGACAGCCAGGCACAAATGCAGGAGACTTTGCGCTGTTCTCTTCCAGGAGCCGGATTTTATAGTCTCTGGGTCTTGGCCGTTGCTCGGATTGGGACTGGGCCTCCTCCACCTAGACCCCCCATCTTCCAGTATGTAGGCGTTACACCCACCAACTGTCCCTGGCACCATGTAATCCCATCAACAGCTAAGACTCTCCATGTCCATCCATTAGAAGAAAATTTCATGACTTTGTTTTTCCTGGAGACTGTGTAGTAATCCACTGTGTAGATATATAATATATGTACTTTTATCCACTCATCTGTTCTTGAGATTTTGGGTTTTGTCCAGATTCAGGCCACTGTGAATAGTTCTGCAATGAACATAGAAGTGCAGATGGCTTTTCTGCATTGTGTTTTTGGGCCCTTAGGATATATTCCCAGGAGTGGTATTGCTGGGTCATGTGGTAGCTCAATTTCTAGTTTTTTGAATAATACTCCTATTGTTTTATAAACAATGAATTAAAGTAACTTTCTCCCCACATCTGCGCAGTTACTGCTTGTTCTTGTTCTTTTTGGTGTGTGCCAGTCTCTGTGGTGTAAAACAATATTTTACTGTTGCTTTGATTTGCAACTTCTTAGTTATCTGTGATGTTGAGAATTTTTTTGTTAGCCTTTGGCCATTTGTATTTCTTCTTTGAGAAAGTTTCTTCTGTTTATTTCTTCTCTTCCATTTTTAATAGGGTTGCGTGTTTCTTTCTTGTAAATTTCTATCAGTGCCTCATATACCTTAGGTATTAACCCCTTATCAGATAGATGTTGGGTAAGTAACTTCTCACCATTCCTTGGGCTTTCTTTGTATCCTGGTCACTGTTTACATTTAGGTTCAGAAGTTTCTTGTTTAATGCAGTCTCATTTGTTTATCTCGCTTTTACTTGCTTAGTTAGTGGCCAGCACAGTATCTTCCATGGAGTACAAATTTAATAAATGTATGATGAATATGATTTTGAAGTTAGTCTTCCTGTATATGTTTCTCTTTCATTACTTCTCTTTCATTGACCCTCTTTCCCAAAATGGCATGTCATAATCTGCCCTTATCATTCACCCCAACTAGATCGGTTTTCTATTTATTTGAAAAGTCCTGTATATTTTCTTCTAAAAGTAGTTTCCCAACTGTTACTGAGTAGTGTACTGACTATTAATCTATGAAGAAGCAATGTAAGATTCTGTATTTGGGGAGCCAGAGTGGTAGTACAGTGAGTAGGGCCTTTGACTTGCATGCAGCCAACCAGGGTTCAATCCCTGGCATCCCATCTGGTCCCCCAAGTACCATCAGGAGTAATTCCTGAGTGCAAAGACAAGAGTAGCCCCTGAGCATCTCTGGGTGTGACCCAAAAAAAAAAATAAAGAAAAGACTCTACTAACTAATATACATAAGGGTAAAATCTTACCATAGAGTTGCTGACTCCATCAATGGCCTCACTCCTTTGATATCTAGGAATGAAATTCTAATATTCTAGTTATATGCTTAGTTCATTAATCCATTGTGGCTTAGTTTAATACTTATTAGGTATTTAACACTTATTCAATAATACATTTGACAGATATGTATTAAGTGACTGCTTGACTCTACATACTCTTGTAGGCATTGGGAATATTGCAAAAATAAAAACAGAGAGTCTTAGTCTTATAAAGTTTAAGGAGTAAGAAGAAATTAATGTGAATATAGATTATTTCAGATAATGATTAGTACTAATGTGGGAAAATATTGCTGGATTTGAGGCATAGGGTATTTGCTTTGTTATGTTGGATACCAGGCAAAGGCTTAGTTGTGCAAGGAGACCGATTAGCTGGTTATTATAGAAATCAGACAAGAGTTGATATTGTCTAAATGTACCAACTATTTTGGAGATAGTTGGAAGTAGAATTTTTAAATTTTATTTTTTAATTAAAAAACTGTGATTTGTGAAGTTATTGATAGTTGAGTTTTAGACATAAAATACTTCAATAGCGATCTCACTTCCAGTGTCAACTTCCCTCCACCAGTGTTTTCATATTCCCTTCCCACCAAATCCCCACCCCCAGTTGATAGGCACATTACAGAGTTTCAATGATTGCAGCTCAACACTGGGGTCAAGAGTTATCTAGTCATTCCCCTTTTACTACAAATGTTTCCTCATTCAGTATTCTATATATCACAGATAAGTGAGATTATCCTGCGTTTGTCTTTCTTCTTCTGGCTTAACAAGTAAAATTTTAAAAATCTGTCCAGAAGACTTACCTAATCGTGTTTGATGATATGTAGAATATATGAGTAAAGAAAGTAGTAAAGATGGTTGGCATGCTTAAGCAGCTGGAAGAATGGAGTTGCCCTTTACTGAGCTGGGAACATGAGGAGGGATGGGTTAAGAGTTGTGGTGGTAGACTCATCAGTTGAATTCTGGACATAATTAATTTGAAGAGGGTAGAACTCCTCCAGGCTCGGTGACTAGACAGTTAGGTCTATTACATACTCTGTGGTTTCAGGAGAGGTTTTGCTAGAGGGAATACAAATATTTTAAAGATATAAGATGGGGCTAAGTGACATAAATAAGCAAGTGTAGAGGTATGAGAATAGCATCTGAGAGAACTTCGACATTAGATGGGACAGCTAGCATAACCTATTGGAAAGGAATGACCAGTGAGGTAGCATGTGACTAAAAGAAGCTGTTGTCCTGGATCCAAGGGGAAAAGTATTCAACAAGTGTAGTGCAAGGGTCAAATTTTCCATATATAGCTATGTGAATTCATGAAGGTGCTAACAGAGTTTCTTACCCTTTGTATTTAGCAAATGGGATAATCATTCATAACAGTATCACTCTGGTTAAATTTTAGAGAAGGCAATTTGAAATCTGGATAGAATATTAGAAAAGTCATGGGAGACAGAATGGACCAAACCTTGGAGAGGTTTACTTTAAGGCAGAGAAGATCAATGGTGCAGTTTCTGGAGAGAATGTGAAGAAAGGGAAGGTACAGAGTGTAGTCTTAGAAAAGAGCCAAACGGTTTTTTTTTTCCCTTTATTGTATTTTATTTTTTTTTAAAGTTGTAGATTTACAATTTTTTGTGCTTTGGTTTCAATTATACAATGATCAGATACCCATCCCTCCACCAGTGCCCATTTTCCACCACCATGGATAATATCCCTCCCACCCCCATCCCCCCATCCCCCCTGTCTCTGTGGCAGGGCAATCCCCTGTGTTCTCTCTCTCCTTTTGGGTGTTGTGGTCTGCAAAAGAGGCATTGAGTGGCAAACATGTTCAGTCCATAGTCTACTTTCGACATGCATCTCCCCTCCTGGGAGGATCCTCCAAACATCCTTAATTTGGTGCTCCCTTCTCTATCTGAACTGCCCTTTCCTCTAGGATACCCGGCTGGCCTCTAAGTTATGGAGTAATCCTCCTGGCGCTGATCTCAGCTATTCTTGGGTATTAATCTCTTACTTTGTTACTTTATATCCCCCAGATGAATGCAATCTTTCTATGTCTATCCCTCTCTTTCTGACTCATTTCGCTTAGCATGATACTTTCCATATTGTACCACTTGTATGTAAATTTCATGACTTCATCTTTTCTAAGAGCTACATAGTACTCCATTGTGTAGATGTACCAAAGTTTCTTTAACCAGTCATCTGTTCTTGGGCACTCAGGTTTCTTCCAGTTTCTGGCTATTGTAAAGAGTGCTGCAATGAACAAACAAGTGCAGATGTCACTTCGACTATACATTTTTGCCTCTCTGGGATATATTCCCAGGAGTGGTATTGCTGGGTCAAATGGGAGCTCAATTTCTAAATTTTTGAGAATCGTCCATACTGTTTTCCAGAAGGGCTGAACCAGTGGACATTCCCACCAACAGTGAAGGAGTGTCCCTTTCTCGCCACATCCACGCCAGCATCGGTTGCTTTTGTTCTTTTGAATGTGGGCTAGTCTCTGAGGTGTGAGATGGTATCTCATTGTGGTTTTGATCTGCATCTCCCTGATGATTAATGATGTAGAGCATTTTCTCATGTGCTTTTTTGCCATTCGGATTTCTTCTTTGAGAAAGTTTCTGTTCATTTCATTGCCCCATTTTTGGATGGGGTTGGATGTTTTCTTCTTGTGGAGTTTAACCAGTATTTTGTATATCCTGGATATCAACCCCTTGTCAGATGTGTATTCGGCGAATATCCTTTCCCATTCTGTAGACTGTCTTTGTATTTTGGTCACTGTTTCTTTGGAGGTGCAGAAGCTTCTTAGTTTAAGATAGTCCCATTTATCTATCTCTGTTTTCACTTGCTCGGCCAGTGGCGTGGCATCTTTGAAGATACCATTAGCTTCAATGTCATGGAGGGTTTTGCCAACTTTATCTTCAATGTACCTTATGGTTTCTGGTCTGATGTTGAGGTCTTTAATCCATTTTGATCTTACTTTTGTACAAGGTGTTAGGCAGAGTTCTGAGCCTATTTTTTTGCATGTAGCCGTCCAGTGATGCCAACACAATTTATTAAAGAGGCTTTCCTTACTCCACTTCACATTACTTGCACCTTTATCAAAGATTAGATGAGCATATGATTGAGGAGAGATGTCAGTGTATTCAACACTGTTCCATTGGTCTGCAGTTCTGCCTTTGTTCCAGTACCATGCTGTTTTAATTATTACTGCTTTGTAGTACAGTTTGAAGTTCGGGAGGTTGATTCCTCCCATTTTCTTTTTCCCAAGAATTGCTTTAGCTATCCGTGGGGGCTTATTGTTCCATATAAATTTCAGGAGTGTTTGCTCCATTTCTTTGAAGAATGTCATGGGTATCCTTATAGGGATTGCATTGAATTTATACAATGCTTTTGGTAGTATTGCCATTTTGACAATGTTAAGTCTCCTGACCCATGAGCAGGGGATATCTTTCCATTTCCTCATGTCCTCTTTTATTTCCTGAAGTAGCGTTTTGTAGTTTTCTTTGTACAGGTCCTTTACTTCCTTAGTTAAGCTGATTCCTAGGTACTTGATTTTCTGGGGCACAATTGTGAACGGGATTGTTTTTCTCATGTTGCTTTCTTCTCTCTCACTGTTTGCGTATAGGAAAGCCATGGACTTTTGGGTATTGATTTTATAACCTGCAACTTTACTATACGAGTCTATTGTTTCTAGGAGTTTTTTGGTGGAAGTTATTGGGTTCTCTAAGTAGAGTATCATATCATCTGCGAATAGTGAGAGCTTGATTTCTTCCTTTCCTACCTGAATGCCCTTAATATCTTTTTCCTGCCTAATCGCTATTGCAAGTACTTCCAGTACTATATTGAACAGCAGTGGAGAGAGTGGGCATCCCTGTCTCGTCCCTGATCTTAGAGGGAAGGCTCTCAGTTTTTCCCCATTGAGGATGATGCTTGCTGTAGGCTTGTGGTAGATGGCTTTAATTATGTTGAGGAAGGTCCCCTCTATACCCATTTTGGCTAGGGTTTTCATCATAAAGGGGTGCTGGATCTTATCAAATGCTTTCTCTGCATCTATTGATATGATCATATGCTTTTTATCTTTTCTTTTGTTGATATGGTGGATTATGTTGATTGATTTCCGAATGTTAAACCATCCTTGCATCCCTGGGATGAATCCTACTTGGTCATGGTGTATGATCTTTTTGATGAGTAGTTGGATTCTATTTGCTAGTAGTTTGTTGAGGATCTTTGCATCTGTGTTCATCAGGGATATCGGCCTGTAATTCTCTTTCTTTGTAGTATCTCTGTCTGCTTTTGGTATCAGTGTGATATTTGCTTCGTAGAAACTGTTCGGGAGTGTTTTTGATATTTCAATTTCGTGGAAAAGCTTAAAGAGCATCGGGAGTAAGTCCTCTTTAAAGATTTGGAAGAATTCACTCGTGAATCCATCCGGGCCAGGACTTTTGTGCTTGGGGAGACTTTTTATTACCATTTCAATTTCCTTGATGAGCCAAACGGTTTTTACAAGAGGAGAGATGACAGAGAGTTGTGACACAGCTGGAGGTAAATGGATGTAAGGAGAATCCCTACAGGAAGCTAATAGCATATTTAAGTGGGGCAATAAAAAAGAGGTTCATAAAGTAATTACTTACTAGATAGACTAGTTTATGGCAACTAACAAGAGTTAGTAAAATATGTCATGTGAGCAGTGACTGGGAGCTGTCACTGAACGGGTGAGTAGAAAGTCTTTTATTATAATTCAGTGGAGCACCGTTTCACATCATTTCAAATGTGCATTATAATAATGGAGGAGATCGCAAAACTATAGGAAAGGTCTACTTAAGGAGCTGTGGTGGGGCTTTAATAAAAAGAACGGATTCTTATTTCTCCTTATGACTTACTTCATTTAGAATAAGTGGATGATTTCACTTGTGTGTGGAATATAAAAGCAACAGAACAAAGAGGCAGACTAAACCAAACTAAAACAAATGTCTTGATTTGTCACTGCAGAACTGAGGTCATTAGAGGGGGGGAAAAAGAGGGTCAATGGGCTATGGTCAAGCGTTTTGGGCACTTTGGGAATATTATAATGTACATTTGAAGGGGTGTGAAATGGTGCTGCTAAAACATAGAGTACTAGAAATACATATTTGCTCAATAAAAATATTATCAATAAAGAGATAAATGAAACTACTGTCAATCTGAATAATAGAAGGGGTTATGGGAAGAAGAAGTGAATCCTGGATTTCCTTCAATCCTTCATTCTTTGGTCCTCTCATTGGCTGAACCAACCAGTGTCCAGAGGGAAATAAAGCTGATGCAATCCATTGAGATCTGCCTCCCATGCACAGAACAAGGAAGAAAGAGACTGGGGATCTAAAGGGGAAAATAGAAAATGTTCAGCATAATGGTTGTGATATGTTTTCTTGGGATAACTTCTATTTTCTCATTAAATAGGAAGTATAATTCCCAGCTGGAAATAAGAATTATGGAGGGAGAATTATAAATCTGAAGAGATAGAAGGAATAACATAGCTATGAATAGAGAATGAGAGTTAAAAATAGTCAGAAAAGACAATAGTGTTATTGACTTTTAGGCTCAGTAGGCACCACTTGAAATTTATTAGGTTAGTTATTATAAATCTAGAGTTAAGTATGGAGGCCAGATTTTGAAATCTCTAGTCATATTCAGCTGTATGGGTCAGATTAAGGACCATGCTGAGCCAAAGGGAAAGAGACATAGCATGGAATTTGAGCCTTCCTGATTGGTAGGCATATGAATTTTGGGGGTCAGGGTTTGGTTCATGTCCAGAGGATTCAGGGCTTACTCTGGCTCTGCAACAGGAATCACACCTGGATGGCTCAAAATACCATATAATTTTGAAGACCATACTCTGGTTGGTTGTAGTTACTGGTTTTGGCATATCGAATACACAGCGGATAGCTTGCCAGGCTCTTCCGTGCGGGCGGAATACTCTCGGTAGCTTGCCAGTCTTTCTGAGAGGGATAGGCTGGTGCCTTGTTCCTGACGCCCCATTCGCTCTCAATGGAACGACCATCTCCGAATGCAACAGCTATGTCTACCTAGGTCGAGAGGTCAACATGACAAATGACCTGGCACCCGAGCTGCGCAGGAGGAAGAGAGCGCGTTGGAACGCCTTCAAGAACGTCGAAGAAATAGCTAAGAGGACGAAGAACCTCCGGCTCCGGGCACATCTCTTTGATTCCACTGTTCTTCCTGCATTAACATATGCCTCAGAGACCTGGGTCCTACGCAAACAAGATGAGAACGCTATTCAGGTCTCCCAAAGAAGAATAGAAAGAGCTATGCTTGGAATATCACGTTTCACTCAAATGAGAGAACGAATCCGGAGTTCTGACATCCGTCGACGATCAAGGATCAGGGACGCTGTCTCATTTGCCAAGGTGTCGAAAATCAGATGGGCTGGTCACGTAATGAGATTTAAAGACGACCGTTGGACTAGAGCTGTTACTGATTGGATTCCACGGGATGTCAAAAGACCGCATGGCCGCCCACCTACCAGATGGTCAGACTTCTTCGTCAAGATCATGAACGATCGGTTTGAGGCCCTTCATGTAAGTGAACTCTGGTTGGTGCATGTAAGGCAAGCACCTTACCCTCTATACTATCTCTTCAGCCAGGCATATGAAATTTGAACACTACTGCATGGCAGATAGGGGTGATGTAGCTGTTAGTATAGGGGTGATGATGCTTATGGCAGTAGAGGCCTTCCCAAGAATATAAGGTCAATTTCTTTTACTTTCATGCAGATAGAAGATGGAGGCTAGGGAGAAGCAGTCTTTTTTTTTCTTTTTTTTTTTTGGCGCTTGCCTTGCATGTGGCCAACCCTGGTTCAATTCCTCCGTCCCTCTCAGAAACCCCGGAAAGTTATTGAGAGTATTCTGCCCACATGGCAGAGGCTGGCAAGCTCCCTGTGGCATATTTGATATGCCAAAAACAGTAACAACAAGTGTCACAATGGAGATGTTACTGGTGCCCACTTGAGAAATTCAATGAACAACAGGAGGACAGTGCTAAAGTGCTACAGTGCTTATTTTTTTTTAAAGATGGAGAGCTGCCATAATTATCACTTAGTAACACTCTATTACTGTCACTATTAGATTTTTTTTGATGAGGGGCCTTCGAAGAAATGCTCAGGGAATCTTGAGGCTCCTCTTACAAATATTCCATCAATTGGGTCAGACCTATAATTCAGTGCTAGAGACTGACAGTGCAGTGTTGCTCAGGTTCTACAGTGCCATGAACCACCACAGTCATCTCAGTGGTACTAGGAAGGTCAGGTGGTACCAAGGATGAATTAGAGTATATGTTGCTGAGATCAATTTCAGGTCCTCAGACATGCAAGCAAACACTCTACTGCTGAGCCGTATTCCTGACTCACTAAGAGATTTGGAAATAAGCCAGAAGGACAAATACTGAATGATTATATATGTAGCACAGAGAATAATAGGACAGGGAATACAAAATATCAAAGAGGGTATAACTGGATTACTCCTGACCCTTGTTTATAGAAATGACAAGGACAGGGAAAGAAGAAAATTAAGGGGGAATTAAAAAAAAGGCAGAATGGAGGCAACAGGGGCAGAAGGCAGGGGCCACAGACACGTAAACAGA
This sequence comes from Sorex fumeus, assembly GCF_029834395.1. NCBI lineage: Eukaryota > Metazoa > Chordata > Mammalia > Eulipotyphla > Soricidae > Sorex > Sorex fumeus. Next base: position 28,899,431 of record NW_026606129.1, read on the forward strand.
ATAGAGATAAGGTATGTGCTAAACCACAGAACCAACAGCACCGTAAGCAGGAGACCAAAATGAAAATAACCAAACTTTAAATGTACTTATTGAGTAGATATGTTGTGGGGTGGGAGGGAACTTAGGTATATTGGTGAAGAAGTTGACACTGGTGGTGGGATCAGTGTTGGAATGTTGTATTCCTGAAACTCTATTATGAACAACTTCATAAATCATAGTTGCCTTAATTAAAAAAAAACAAACAACATGTTCACTTTCTATTTTGTGAACTTCTTTGAAATATAAATCTTGTCATAAGTTTATCCAAGGAATTCTAGCTTCACAAATCATATTTATTTGTGCTTTGTAGTTTATAAACTTTCCCATACATCTGATTTCACTTATACACTCTACCCAGTATTTGAGCCAACTTTAGGCATATTTCTGGCAGTGGAAATTTACTTATTTAGATGTAAAGATGGAAATTGAGTTTGGAATCAGGGCCGGAAGTAAAAGTTTGAGATATCTGTACATACTCATACTTGTCATTTGTCATTCTTTTTCTTAAAATATTCTTATATTCAGAAGATGGAACAGAGGAAAATTAGCATGAAACTTTGCTGGCATATTTTCAATGAGCAATTATACTAATCTATTGTATTTTAAGAGGAATGGCTTAGAATTGCTTGGCTTTGCACTTGGGAAAACATATGGTAATAATCAGAAGCATTTTAAGTATCCAATCTGGTCAAACTGATTTTCACTTTTATTAATGAATGAGGAAGCACATTATTTTATGTACCAAAGTTAATTTTAAAATTTTGAACTGTTTGCAATAGATTTTTACTATTAATAAAAACCATAAGAAGTTAGAGATAACTTTTAAAATGTTTTTGTTGTTGTTGTTGTTAAAGAGCAGGACAAGAAAAAATCAGTTAGAAAAAGATGTAAAAAACACAAAATTTTTTGTGTAGAAACTTTGTTTTAATTCCATTTCATTTGTTTTCCAAGTGGAAGAAATTTTAATGTGACCTCTGTGATCCCTCTTTTGTTGTTTGTTTGCTTCTGCCCACGATTTTCTTAAAACTAATAACTCAACATGCCTTGGTCTCTTCTGCCCTTCTTGGTCTGGATACAATCTGGTCTAGGTGAATAAATATGTTTCATTCTGGTTTCTTTAGCTTTTATCGGGTCTTTTAATTAAAACTGTATTAATATAGTGATTTTCAGTTAAAATTGTTTTATACCTTCCTAGCACTGTCCTAGCACTGTCCTCCTGTTGTTCATCGATTTTGCTTGAGTGGGCCCAGTAACGTCTCCATTTTAAGACTTGTTGTTACTGTGCTTGGCATATTGAATACATATTGTATAAATGCTGAAACATGGTTGTAAGTAGCATAATCTGCTTAATGAGATCAAGGTCTGTGATGTGCAGGAATTTTCAAGTTTTTAGTATTGGGTCAGATAATACGTGTAGCTGCTAGCACAGCTCCTTGTACTTACTTTATTTATTGCTCATATGACACCAACTGCCAGCTTAATTACTGTTTTCTTTGGGGCTGAACTATGAATCCTATGGTGGTACCAAATTTGTCTTATCTCAGTACCCTAGGATCTAACATTCAATTTATTGAAAGAATAAATGAGCGAATCTATGATTTACTTTTTAGAAAAGATTAGATTCCTAATTTATGTAGTGAATAAAAAAATGAACAATAACTTTGAGAAACTCTTCTCAAAAAGTAAAATCAGATTGTAGAAGGTACTGTCCTCCCATACTTTGATTTTGAACAAATATAATTAAACATAGGCAAATATAAATAACAAATATAATTAATCATAGAAAGATTAGGTTTGTGGCTCAGTGGTAGACCTCATATTTGCTTGTGTGAGGCCTTGGGTTTGATACCCAGTATGCTGATGCACACACAGACACACACACACACATATACACACACACTCACATACACAGACACAGCAGTTAGTTATTAAAAATGTGCATCTCTTTTATTGACTCGTGGATGAACTGAGCTAGGAAACTGGTTAATCTAAAAAATCTTACATTTTGTAGTACACAATAAAAAATCTTAGACTTCCTTTTTTAACTTTTTATTTTGAATCAGTGTTTGACTTTAGGGAAAATTACAGAAATAGTACAAAGTACTCTTCCATGTGTTTTACCCTATTCCCCTAATGTTAACATTGGACAGGATCATGTACTGTATAATTATCAAGAATGGGAGACTTATATTGGCAGAGTATTATTAGCTAAACTATAGACCTTATACAGAATTCTCCACTTTTCCATTAATATTCTTTTTCTGTTTCAAGATTCTACATTTAGTTGTACTGCCTAATTTCTTGCAGTTTATAACAGTTTCCCAGTTTGTCCTGCGCTGGGTACATACTTTTCACTCTATTCCAATCTCTATTTCCTTTTCTTCAGGTAACATTAAACCTATTATCAATGTCTGCAGGTTTTTCTTTTGTTTTGTTGATTTATCAATTTTACCTCCCCTGTACTGAACACAAAAGTAAAGTCATCTAATACTTGCCTTTTTCCTACTGACTTATTTTTCTTGATATTCTCTGAAGCTCTCCCATTTGTTGTGAATGACAAGATTTTATCTTTTTAATTTTCTTATTTTTTTAGCAGAAGTTTTTTAAAAATTTTTATTAGTGAAACACCATGAGGTACAGTTGTAGATTTACAAATTTTTGGGCTTGGGTTTCAATTATATAATGTTCGAGTACCAATCCCTCCACCAGTGCCCATTTTCTACCACCACTGATCCCAGTATCCCTCCTATCCTCCTTCGACCCCCATCCCACCCTGCCTCTGTGACAGGGCATTCCCTAGAAGTTTTAATTTTTTAAAAAAGGTGAGACCACACTCATTGGTGCTCAGAAGCTACTTCTGGCTCTGTGCTCAGGGCAACTCACAGCAGTGCTCAAGAAAATCATTTTTTGCTTGGATCAGATCAGACCTCCCACATACAAAGCATTCATTTGTGCAATCCATTCTATTGTGCCATCTCCTCATCCTATAACAGCAGTTTTGGGGGTTTTATTTTTTGTGATAATGGGGCAGATGGGTCATTGACCATATCTGCAGTGCTCAGGAGACCATGCACTTTTGAATATAAAATCAGGAAGTGTGTCTTTTCTTAATAGCCTAATAGCGTTTCATCTTCCTCAGATTTTTAACCAATCATCTATTAAGCAAGCAACTTAAGTTGCCTCCATATTTAGAAATTGTGAATTTCTAAATAAGTATTATAGTGCAATAAATATTATAGTAATTTTAACTCTTTGAGCTAATGATTTTATATTCTTCATAGGGCTGAAGTGATAGCACAGTAGGTAGGGTGTTTGCCTTGCGTGCGACTGACCTGGGTTTGATTCCTCCACCCCTCTTGGAGAGCCTGGCAAGCTACTGAGAGTATCCCGCCCACACAGCAGTGCCTGGCGAGCTCCCTGTGGCATATTCGATATGCCAAAAACAGTAAAACAAGTCTCACAATGGAGACGTTACTGGTGCCTGCTCAAGCAAATCAATGAACATCAGGAGGACAGTGCTATAGTGCTACATTCTTCATAGAGAAATCTAAAAGAGGGATTCCTGAATCATGTGATAGCTTTGTCTTTGACTTCTTAAGCAAGTTCCACAGAATATTGCAAAATGACTGCACCAATTTACATTCCCACCAACACTGCACAGAAGTTGTTCAAGAGGTTTAAAACAAAGGAACTTCTGCGCAGTGTTGGTGGGAATTTAGGCGCCATGATTTAAAAGCTGTCAACAGTAGAATTTTAGATATTGAGTGTTCTAACTCCAGTCGCATCGCTAGTGTCAACATCTCTTCATCAAAGTCCTCAGTTTCCCTCTTTCTACCCTAGGCACATTTTAAAGTTTAGCTATTGTAGTTTGGTTCTCATACTTACAGCTGTATTGGCTGTAGTAGCACTGTAGCACTGTCCTCCCGTTGTTCATCCATTTGCTTGTGCGGGACCAGTAATGTCTCCATTGTGAGACTTCTTACTGTATTTGGCATATCGAATATGCCACAGGGAGCTTGCCAGGCATTGCCATGTGGGCGGGATACTCTCAGTAGCTTGCCGGGCTCTCTGAAAGAGGCAGAGGAATCAACTCCGGTCAGCTGGGCCGGTTGTGTGCAAGGCAAACGCCCTACCACTAATTTAGATAAATACAAATACCTTGCCTCTACACCATCAGTATATCCAACACCCCTAATTCTTTCCCTTAAGACCACCTCTTCTTACTTTTCATTTCTCTCCCTGCCTGCCTTTCCCACCTTTGATATCTTACATTCTCTTGTCATGTTATTCTCTATACCAGAGATTAGTGAGAAAATAACTTATTTGTCCTTTTTCTGACTCACTTCACTTATAACATGATATCTACCAGTTCCATCCAAGTTGCAGCAAATTGTATGATTTTTTATTCATTATAACCAAATAGAATTTAATTGTGTATATTCCACACCTTTATTATCTGCAATTCTGTTATTGAATATTTGGGTTGATTTCATTTTCTAGTTGTATAAGTATAACAATGAACAAAAGTGTGCATATATCTTTTCAAATGAATGTTTTTGCTGTTTTTGGTGTAGATACTAAGAAGTGAAATTGCTGGATCATATGGAAAGTCTATTCTATTCTTACTTTTTGGAGAAATCTTCTTATTTTCCATGGGGGCTGAATCAGACAACATTCCTATGAGTAGTGAATGAGAATTTCTTTTTCACCACATCCCCACCAACACAGGTATTTTCCTAAAGTCTTTTTGATATATTCTAATTGGTGTGAGATGATATCTCATTGTTGTCTTGATTTGGATCTCTTTGATAACAAATGATGAGAGCACTTTTCAATCTGCTACTGGCCATCTTCTGTCTTTTTGAGTAAAGTTTCTCTTTATTCCATCTTCCCACTTTTGATGGGGTTATTGAAATTTTTTTTTTTGTAATCCTTGTGAGTGCATTGTATATCTTGGATATTAGTCCTTTATCTCATATATTGTGTGTAAATATTTTCTCCAATTCAACATTCCAGTAGGGTGATTTTCCATATTAACTGCATTTATTTTGCCATGCAAAACATTTTTAATTTGGTATAGTTCCACTTCTTTATTTATATTTCTTTTATTTTTGCCAATGGAATCATGTAATTGAAAACACCTTGAAAGCACAAATTCTGGAGTACTCTGCCCATGTTTACCTTATTTTATGGATGCTGGTATAATTTCAGGGTCTTTGACTCACTTTGAATTGAATTTGTGTGAAGTGTGAGATAATGGATTAAGTTTCTTTTCTCTTTTTCTTATTTTTTGGCTTTTGGATACCCAGTTATAGGTGATTATAGGAGTAAAAATATTTATCCAATTTTTTCTAGGTTCCCCAGTTTCATGGCATAAAGATTTTCAAAGTGAGTTGATCACTGATGGTCCTTTGGATTTGTGTGAAATCTGTCATGATATCTGGGAATTTCACATTCCCTTTTCATTTCTGATTTGGTTTACTAGATATTTTCCTCTTTCTTTTCTTTGTGAGTCTTGATAATGGTTTGTAAATCTTGTTTATTCTTTTAAGGAACAACTCTTGGTTTTGCTGATTGCTTTCAATTGGTTTTAAATTTTCATTGCAGTAATTCATATTCTTTTTTGTTTTTAAAAAATTATTAAAAAGTCATGACTTACAAAGTTACTGATGGTTGCATTTTAGGCATACAATAATTTAACACCAATCCCTTCACCAGTGTCAACTTCCCTCTACCAGTGTTCCCAGATTTCCTCTGCATCCCAGCCCCTACTCAACCCCCACCTTTCAACTTGACAGGCACATTATAAAGTTTGAGTGGTTGCTACTTAAATCACATGTTTTCAGTTCTGTTGAGTATGAGTTTTGATATATGGCCATAACCCTCACTCATATCACTGGTATAACTGAAGCTCTGATGCCTGTTCACCTATTACTTCTTGTTCTCTCCTTAGTCTCTTGATTTCTTTTCTTCTCTTTCTGTTGCCTCTCTAAACACTGGGGTCAAGATCACCTAAGCATCTACCTTTCACTCATCCTGTATTCTATATTCCACATTCCACAGATCATCCTGTGTCTGTCTTTGTTTTTCTGGCTTATTTCAATGAACATGTGATAAACTTTTCCTGAGTATTTACTTTCTTCTGCTAGGTCTAGGTTCCTTTGGTTGGTCTTTTTCTAGATACTTAAACTGTGCTGTTAGGTTATTTATATGAGCTTTTTCTTGCTTCCTGTGAACTTTACTCAGCACTGCTTTTTGCTGTGTCTCATATGTCCTGGCAGATCGTATATTCATTGTTTGGTAGTTAAGTTTTTAGTTTATATATATTTTCATTCTCCTCCTATTTTTGTTTGTAGTTAAATTATATTTTCAAAAGCCTTATGATATGAGAGGATAGTTGACATGATTTCTATCTTATTGATTATATTTTTAAAGATACGGTTTGTGCTCCAGTATGCTGAATGTCTTGGAGAATGTTTCATGTGCACTGGAGAAGATTGTGTATCTAACTTTTTTGGTGGTGAAAAAAAAGTTGGATACACAACTATTTATGTCTGATAAGTTCATGTCTTTTATTTCTTCCTTTAGGGTCATTGTTTCCTTGTTGTGTTACTGTTCAGTGTGTAATGTCCTTTTTCCCTACTATATGAGATTTAAAAGGAAGTCAAAACTTTTTTCATGTGGAAGAGTAGGATGGATTTTACTATGAAACAATACTCCAGTGAGTTATAAAATTCTTATTTTTCCTTCTATTTGTTTTTTTTCCCCTGTTCTTTTTTCTCATCCTGCTCTTCTTTCTTCTTCATTGTTTAAAAAATCAACTGTTCCATTTCTTTTTGTTTGAGAACTCACTAATGACAATCATTCCATTTTTTCTTGCCAGTGTGGCAATTTCTACTTTTTCATGATAGTGTGCTAACATCCATCATCTTATTCACAACCTTTACAGCTGAAGTGAGTGCTGACTTCAAAGTCTTTTCTCCACCGTTAACAGTTTTCTTTTAACATTCACACAGACACAGCATTGTTGTTTCCAATACTTATTGTAGGATAACACTGTTCTGTCCTTCCTGCATAACCTCAGGAATAGTTGATAGTTTATTGGATTGAGAAAAAGAGAAAAACACCTTAAGAGGTATCTTGCCCTTGAGCAGTCAGGAAGGGCTTTCTTATGTTGATTTGGCTACCTGAGGGGTGGAGTGTCAGCCCAGACTAGAAGGGAGCTGGAGAAGGAGAGAGCGGGGCTGCAGAGGGACCACAGAGAGACTAGCAAGGAGAATGTGTGCTTGAGAGAACCTAGGCCCTTCATAACATAAGATTCTTCTATGGGATAAACTTCTTGTAATAAACTGCCACTAAGATCAACTGGCCTGGCCCTCGTCTCTTCCTTCGTCTGCCCTTGGCCAACAGCTGTCCAGAGAGCCCGCGAACACACAACCTTCAGCATGCATAGTTTTTTACAGCTGGCGTCCCTTGGGTGGGCTCAAGCTACCAACTAAAGGTAAGAATTGCTTTCAGTGCACTCCCACTCTAGAAAGTGAGTGGGAGAATAGGAGTTTTTAGTTTGCTGGGAGTTAGAATCCTAATAGCAATTCCCCACTAAGATGGGACAGATTCTGGGCCTTCCCGAGATCTTTCATAGTGTCTCGAGCCAGACTGAACAGGCCAAGACATTTATGGATTTGATTCAGCATCTCTCCCGCAAGATAGGGAACCCAGAATTCTACATTTCCAGAGACCAGCTCCGGTCCTGCTTTAAGGTAGTTTATGAAGTTAACCCATGGTTCCCAGAGGAAGGGACTCTAGAAACCAAGATTTGGGAAAAAGTTAAGAAAAATGTCTATAAGGCATCTAAGGAAGGGACTAAGATCCCCCTAGAATTCTGGAATACATGGGAGATTGTTGATTCTATTCTCCTGTTTTGGAAAAGCACAGTTGAGGAGGAGGAGAATATTAGCTATAATATGGCCTCAGCTCCTCCCATACCTAAGTCTCGAAAGGGTTTTCATAGTGAAAATACTTCTCAGGCTGATGAATATAGCTCCACTTCTGATGTCGGTGGGCCCCACAGGTGACTTATGTGAAGTGGGGAGGAGAAAGACCGTCACTTTCTCCCCACCTGCCTCTGCCACCCGGGACCCTGGGTAGGCTAGGACCGGTAAAGTCTTCAGTGAGCACCTGCTTGGCACGGGCCTAAGCCCCACCAGCCCCACAAGGTGACTGTCAAGCCACACCTGAAGTCCGCTTGATCTTCTCGGCACGGGAGTTAATCCCCGCCACCCGATTGCTCGGGGACCCACCGGCTCAAGTTGGGGTGAGAATTCGCTCTTTGCAGGAAAGGAGAGACCAGTCCCAAACCTTACCCGAGGTTTCTGGGGTTCTTGTCTCGCTCGCAGAAAAGAATTTCAGGAGTAGACGAGCAGTGAAGTAACAGGTTTTATTTGGAGGCTTTTGGAAAGGGAGAGAAAGGGATAAGCAGATAGTAAGAGAGAGAGAGTAATGTGTCCAGAGGGAACGCGGGCTTCTCCGAGGGTGGAGAGAGTGCCAAGTGGGCTCTTGAGCTGGTTCGTTCTTATAGATCCTTCTGACTCGGAATGTTCTGGAATCTCCTTGGGGCTTGGTCGCTGGAGTTAACTGGATTGAAAGGGGGTTCGAGAATCTTCTAACTTGGAATGTCCTGGAATCTCCTTGGGGCTGGGTCGCTGGAGTTAACTGGATTGAAAGGGGGTTCGAGAATCATCTGACTTGGAATGTCCTGGAATCTCCTTGGGGCTGGGTCGCTGGAGTTAACCGGATTGAAAGGGGGTTTTCGGAAAGGAGGAATTTCATGGGGAGGAGGCCCTTATCTTCAGGGTCTGGGGATGGTCTTATCAAGTCCTTATTCTCTGTCTCCACAGGGTGGATCGATCCTAGAATTCTTCTTCTATGAGACTTTGTTTCATTGCAGAGAGCCTTTTCCTATCTACCTGCCTACATCAAATCCCCCCTAGAGATTCCACCACCTTGAATCTTTAAGGGAGAATGGCAGAAGGTCCATCTTCTGGAGCTGCTTCATGCTGACAATGGGGCGCTGGCCCTGCCTACACAAGGGGTGAAATCTCATACTATCTCAGCTTTTAGTGGCCCTCAGCAATGAATTGGTTGGGTTCCTGAAGTTATCTGAAAGAAAAATCAGTTCTATTAGACTGAGGGATATCACTTTGAAATGGTTAGACCCTGGAGGAGTAGAAGGTCCTTTCTGACCCAGTAAGGACAATGTTGTTTGCTGTCTTAAAAAAACAAGAGTTAAAACAACAGAAACCAAAGCGACATAATGCCATACCCATATCTATCACTAAAATAATGGAAAGGAATAACTCTACCCGCAGGTTTGGTTGAAAGAAAAATGACTTCCTGCGTCCAGATATTTCTACTGGACACAGAAACACCAAGCCAGTTGGTTCTTATTGATAGCTTCAGTGTATGGGCAGAAGCTTTTCCAATCTGCACTGAGAAAGCCAGAGAATGACTTGGTGTTTCTGTGTCCAGTAGAAAAATCTGGACACAGGAAGTCATTTTTCTATCAGCCAAACCTGTGGGTAGAGTTATTCCTTTCCATTATTTTAATGATAGATATGGGTATGGCATTATGTTGCTTTGGTTTCTGTTGCTTTAACTCTTGTTTTTTAAGACAGCAAACAACTCTGTCCTTACTGGGTCAGAGGGTCCTCCTAGGGTCTAACCATTTCAAAGTGATATCCCTCAGTCTAATAGAACTGATTTTTTCTTTCAGATAACTTCAGGAACCCAACCAATTCATTGCTGAGGGCCACAAAAAGCTGAGGTAGCATGAGATTTCACCCATTGTGTAGGCAGGGCCAGCGTCCCATTGTCAGCATGAAGCAGCTCCAGAAGATGGACCTTCTGCCATTCTCCCTTAAAGATTCAAGGTGGTGGAATCTCTAGGGGGGATTTGATGTAGGCAGGTAGATAGGGAAAGGCCTTTTGCAATGGAAGAAGAATTCTAGGAATGACCCAACTTGTGGATACAGAAAATGGTCTGATAAGATCATCCGCAGACCCTCAGGATATAGGCCTCCCCATGAAATTCCTCTTTTTGGACCTCCTTGGTAACCTCCTTAGCAACGAACTTTTACCTGGAAAGAAGCCCCACTTGGGGGCAGGTTGGAGAAACCCTATAAAGGCCACCTGGAACAAAGGAAGGGTGCGCACATGCTGCAGGAGCCCATGTGCTGCTTGTGCCCACGTGGCCGAGCACATGTGGTGCCCGAGCACATATGTCGCCCGCATCTCCCCTCTTGAGATGTGTGCTTTCATGCTTTCGTGTCTAACTTTACTCTCTCACTCTCTCTCCCTCCCTCCATACCTAAAAATCCTCCAAATAAAATCTATTTGTTTCACTGCTTGTCTACTCCTGAAATTCCTTTCTGCGAGGCGAGACAAGAACCCAGTAACCCTGGGTCCCGAGTGGCAGAGGCGGGTGGGGAGAAAGTGACTGTCTTTCTCCTCCCCGCTTCACATAAGTCACCCGTGGGGCCCACCGACGTCAACTGGAGTTAACCGGATTGAAAGGGGGTTCGAGAATCCTTCTGACTTGGAATGTCCTGGAATCTCCTTGGGGCTGGGTCGCTGGAGTTAACCGGATTGAAAAGGGGATTTTCGGAAAGGAGGAATTTCATGGGGAGGAGGCCCATATCTTCAGGGTCTGGGGATGGTCTTATCAAGTCTTTATTCTCTGTGTCCATAGGGTGGGTCGGTCCTAGAATTCTTCTATGAGACTTTGTTTCATTGCAGAGAGCCTTTCCCTATCTACCTGCCTACATCACTTCCAATGCATCAGATGAAAGTGATGTGGATTATGAGTCTGCTAGCACTTACTTGGATTATGAGTCCAAGAGTAGCTCAGCAAAGCGGTCTCCTGACCACTCGGGACATGCTCCCTATCGCCCAGTCCAGGCTGAGAAGAAGCAGCCTTCATCTTATCGCAGGGTAAGAATGGATTCTCTTGGTCATTTCAAAAAGGCCTGTGCTTTGTACGGGCCTACATCTCCATACTGTATGGAGAAATTTACAGACTGGAGTAAGGTATACTGGGTACCTCAAGATTTTCACATGGTTGCTAAAACATGCTTAAGCCCTTCTCAGTACCTTCAGTGGAGGATGTGGTTCAGTGATGAGGCAAAGGCAAAGCTTCAGAGCCTAGGCCATGCTGGACGACGATTTTCAGGGATTAAATTGATTTATGAGATGTTAATAGGTGAAGGGAAATGGCATGACCCAGAAAGGCAAGTCACCTTGCCTTGTGCTATTTTTGCTCATATCCGTGACATAGCCCTGCATGCATGGGAGAAGATTGATGCAGATGCAGAATTTAAGGGAAGTTTTACTAAGATTGTCCAGAGGGCCTCAGAACCCTATGCAGATTTCATAGGGAGGTTGATGGAAGCTATTGAAATGCAGGTTAAGTGTAAGGAAGCTCAGGAGCTGTTGACTAAACAATTGGCCTTTGAAAATGCTAATGAAGATTGCCAGGCCATTCTGAGCCCTATCAAAGAGAAGGAAGATATAATGGGGTATTTGAAAGCATGCAGAAATGTTCACTCAATCACTTAACTTCCCATTAGTCTTCTATTTGCTTGAACGAGCGCCAGTAACATCTCCATTTGTCCCTGTCGCGTGCTAGTGTAGCCCAATGGCATCTGTTCGCTCCGGGAACATGAAGGGCCTCAAACTGATCGTTCATGATCTTGACAAAGAAGTCTGACCATCTGGTAGGTGGGCGGCCACGCGGTCTTTTGACATCCCGTGGAATCCAATCAGTAACAGCTCTAGTCCAATGGTCGTCTTTAAATCTCATTACGTGACCAGCCCATCTGATTTTCAACACCTTGGCAAATGAGAGAGCATCCCTGATCCTTGATCGTCGACGGATGTCAGAACTCCGGATTCGTTCTCTCATTTGAATGAAACGTGATATTCCAAGCATAGCTCTTTCTATTCTTCTTTGGGAGACCTGAATAGCATTCTCATCTTGTTTGCGTAGGGCCCAGGTCTCTGAGGCATATGTTAATGCAGGAAGAACAGTGGAATCAAAGAGATGTGCCCGGAGCCGAAGGTTCTTCGTCCTCTTAGCTATTTCTTGGACGTTCTTGAAGGCGTTCCAAGGCACTCTCTTCCTCCTGTGCAGCTCGGGTGCCAGGTCATTTGTCATGTTGACCTCTCGACCTAGGTAGACATAGCTGTTGCATTCGGAGATGGTCGTTCCATTGAGAGCGAATGGGGCATCAGGAACAAGGCTGTTTCTCATAAACATTGTCTTCGTAAGATTCAGCTGTAGTCCTACCTTTCCACACTCACGGTCAAAGTCGGCCAGCATTTGTGCCGCTTGGCTGATGTTTGGTGTTATTAAAACAATGTCATCGGCAAAGCGGAGGTGGTGTAGTTGCCGACCATCTATCTTCACTCCCATTCCTTCCCATTCCAGTCGTCGCATGATGTTTTCGAGGGTAGCACTGAAGAGTTTCGGTGAAATGGTATCACCCTGCCGCACCCCTCTCTTGACATCAACGATGACTTCTTTGTAGAATGGTGAGATCCTGGTAGTGAATCCGCAATACAGCTCACGGAGGATCCTGATGTATTGGGCTTGAATGCCCTGATTGGCTAGGGCTTCAATGACCGCTTCCGTCTCCACAGAATCAAAGGCCTTCTTTAAATCAATGAACGTTAAACAGAGCGGCATCTTGAACTCCCGAGAAACCTCAATGAGCTTGGTTATCATGTGGATATGGTCGATGGTGCTGAATCCTTTGCAGAACCCTGCTTGCTCGCATGGTTGTCCTTCATCTAGTGTTCTGCCAATCCTATTTAGGATGACTCGAGTGAACAACTTGTAGATGACAGACAATAGGCAGATCGGGCGATAGTTGCCAATGTCATGGATGTCTCCCTTCTTGAACAGTAGTACGGTCCTGCTGGTTTTCCATTGGGATGGAACCTTGCATTCAGACAGGTAGCGAGTGAAGAGCCGAGCCAGTGTATTGATAAGTACTGATGGCAGGTTCTTCAGGTGTTCAGGTCTGACCTTGTCTGGGCCGGGTGCTGTTTGTTTCTTTACCGATGAAATGGCGTGTCGGATTTTGGAAGGGAGAACCTTGGGAACGACATATCCATCCTGTGGAATTTGGTATGTTGGCAAGTGGACATGTCTATCGAAGAGATTTGAGTAGAAGTCATGGATAATCTTCTCCATTGCCGTTCTGGAGGATGTGATGGATCCATCAGGACGTCGGATGGCAGTCATCTTGGTCTTATAGTTGGCGAAGGACAGGCGGGCGTTACGAATACTTTTCCCGGCTTCTGCCGCATCTACCAGGACTTCTGCTCTTCTCTCTTTGAGGTCTTCCTTGATCGCATCTCTGCACTGCTTTGCGAGCTCGGACGTTAGCTTGCGGTTGCCTGAGGCATGCGCCAAACCACGCTGGCGAATTAGCTCAAGAGTTTTCGAAGATAGGCGATTTTTTGTGGCTATCTCTCTCTTGGCGTTCCTCGCACATTCATGGAGGTGCTGAACCAGTCGATCGTATTCATCGTCAATGTTGTCAACAATGGCATCTTCCCATGTTGCCGCAATAGTACCAAAGAGTTCCCAGTTGGTGGTCATTCTGGGAGTTCTCTTTTTGAACTTTGCAGCCCTTTCTCCCCACTCTGTGAAGTAGAATTTTGCACGAAGGAGATGGTGGTCCGATCCCGTTCGAAATTTTGGGACAACAGCGACATCAGTCAGGCAAAACCGTCGATTGTATATGATGTGGCCTATTTTGTTGTGGAATCGTCCATCAGGAGAATCCCATGTCCATCGTTTAGATTCTGCCTTCTGGAACTGTGAGTTACCATGAATGGTCTTGGTCGACATGATGAACTCAGACAGTCTCTCACCCTGTTCGTTCCATTCTACGCCATGGGTCCCGATGTGAAGTTCTTCAGCTGATCTTCTCGGTCCTATCTTGGCATTAAAATCACCCACAATGATCTTGTAGAAGGTGTGGTCTTCTTTATAGAACTTCTCTAGCTCCATGTAGAACTTCTCGATTTCTCTTTCATCATAATGAGATGTTGGTGCGTAGATAACGAAGATAGAAACTGCAGGCAGTGAGCCAGATCTATTCAAATGTAAACGTCCGATTCGGGTTGTTAGGCATTCGAATGAATCAATGCTCTTGGCCAAGTTTGTGTTGACAAGGACACCGACGCCTCCAACTCCTCTTTTATCGCATGTTCCGAGGAACAATTCTTCTCCAGTGTCGAAAACGGCATGGTGAGATTCGTGCCTTCTTGTCTCGGTCAGACCAATGATGTCGTACTTGATCATTCGCGCTTGTACCATCAGGTCCTCGATGGATGCATCTGATGCTAGCGTACATGCATTGAAAGTATAGATGATCATTTTTGTCTTCCTTCGTTGTGGCAGCCTAGTTCGGCTTTGAGATTTTGTCGGCCTCTCCTGCAGAAATGTTGGTTCTATTAAATATAAGGTGCAGATGAAGGCTTTTGAGGCCTATACTGTACAGAGACAAGCTCAGAAAAGATGTTTCAATTGTGGAAAACCAGCCCACTTTCGTACGGACTGCAGGGCACCTCCCAAACATACTACTATGAGGGCACCTCCTGGGCCCTTTCCCAGGTATGAGAAGGGAAACTACTGGGCCAGAGACTGCAGAGCCAGACTTGCACCTCCTGTGCCCTGTCCCAGGTGTAAGAGAGGAAAACATTGGGCCAGAGATTGTCGCTTCAATTTTGATGCAGCTGTTGACCCCAATTCAGGAAACCTGCAAGGGCACCAGCCCCAGGTCCCGCAATATCAGTGGATGTTCCCAGCTGCAGCCCCTCTCCCCAGTGTGGAGTTTCAGAGCTCCAATCAGTATAATCCCTGCAGCCAATAATGGCAGGAAGCACAGCCCTGGATATACCCTACCCTGATCCGGTTACTATAACCCCTACCCAGTTTTACTACAAATTAAATTCTGGTATAAAAGGACCAATCCTGCAAGGCACTGTAGGTGCTACTTATGGGGAGAAGCAGTTTGACTTTTAAGAGAATGCTGCGGCTTTAAGCACACCACCTCTCCATATTCAGTGGACATATGGCATGCTTAATAAAAAACAAAAAAGGAGGTATTTTCTCAACTGAATGTAGCAGGGAAACTCCTCATTCGAGGAAAAGGCTATGCTTTTGTTTCAACAGATGATAACCCCACTGAGAAACTTTGGATCCCATTACGTCTCCTCAGAAGTTGAATTTATCCGCCTGAGTTGGATCTCAGACCGGTAGAGACTCACAACCCTTCAAATTCCAGCCCCAAACCATCTCCAAACTGATTTCAGCTGGAAGTTACAAAGGAAAGAAGAGGAACCTGCATCAGAGGACCTCCAGCAAGGCCTCTAGCTCCTTTAACACATCATGAGTTCACATTAAAGCATTCCTTATATCTTTCTTTTACAGGTTGCGGATTGGACAATGCCAAGCCTCCACATTTTGAATTAACATTACTTTACTTTTGCCCCTTTCTTGGAATTCACAGATTCCTGAAGGAGAAAGGAATGACTTCTAATAGGAACACCTTTTCATTTCTCTCTAGGATATCCATCTGTATTGAAGCTTCCCTCTGTCTTTCTACTCACAGGCATGGAGACCAAACCCTGATGGTTAAAGCCTCTGATAATTTAAAAAACTGTTTTTTCTCAAACATAAGCTAGGTTGCACATCTATGATTGCTGATGAACCTGACCGGAGAATGGCTGCATTCCCCTACTGAAGTACTCCTGCCAGAAGTTGTGATGCTCCTGTTCCAGTGCTCCCCGGCTGATCCAGTGATTCCTGAAATTTATTGGACTCCTAATAGCTGCTCCCCTGGGAATCATTGCTGCAACCACTCCTGATGCTGTTACAGGAACAACTCTTCAGTTTTGATCCATACACTTTGTTTCTTCAGAATGGGACTAAATGACTCCCATCATTGGTGATTCTAATCACCCCTGGACAGTGCAGGACAATTGAACACTTTACTATAAGCACTGCTCTAGGTCTAGGATTGGACTGAAATCTTGGTACAACTAATGAGACTGTTTTGTATTTGGAATTGTTTCTTTCTTTCAAGTTTTGTGTTTTTGTAAAAAGAAAAAAGGGGAGATGTAAGGTTCAGGTTTATTGGGTTGCTCTCATCACAGTGCTCCCATTCCTCTTGTGTTTATTGGTAACTTCTTTCTTTGTGCTTTGTTGACTTGTAAATATTGTTTTTCTCTTCTCCTTAAGTCCTTTGCATAGTTTATTCAGAGCAATGTTCTTTTTGTATGGACACAAGAAGACATGCTTTTGTAATGTGACTCTCTGATATTTCATTCCTGGGCATCTGCTTTCTCAACTTAAGCCTCAGTTGCCCTCACTTCCTAGCACCCCTAAAAGCAGGTTCCCGATGAGGGACTGGATGGACCCAGGGCAAGCTGTAAGCTATGTGCTACCCTGGCATCGAGATGGGCCTGGCTAAGGTGCCATAATGCTTAACTATAAGTTAAGAGCTTGTCATGGACAAATGCTATCATGATCCAAAAAGTAATAACTAGATTTGGACCCTGCTAGGGCTAGGAATGATTAATCTGGCCTGAGCACTGTAGTCTGAGTCTGTGGCAAGATGTTCCCAGGAGAGCTGCCCTACAAGTCTCAATGTTATTTCTTACTGTGTCCACACAAAAATAGCTAGTAATTTTCCTGTTTCAAATTTTGTGTTTTTTTGTAAAAAGAAAAAGGGGGAGATGTAGGATAACACTGTTCTGTCCTTCCTGCATAACCTCAGGAATAGTTGATAGTTTATTGGATTGAGAAAAAGAGAAAAACACCTTAAGAGGTATCTTGCCCTTGAGCAGTCAGGAAGGGCTTTCTTATGTTGATTTGGCTACCTGACTGGGTGGAGTGTCAGCCCAGACTAGAAGGGAGCTGGAGAAGGAGAGAGCAGGGCTGAAAGATGGACTACCGAGAGACTAGCAAGGGGAACATGTGCTTGAGAGAACCTAGGCCCTCCACAACATAAGTTCTTCTATGGGATAAACTTCCTTGTAATAAACTGCCACTAAGATCAACTGGCCTGGCCCTCGTCTCTTCCTTCGTCTGCCCTTGGCCAACAGCTCTCCAGAGAGCCCGTGAACACACAACCTTCAGCGCGCATAGTTTTTTACAACTTATGACTTTCTGTCCCCCATAATATCCTCTAGTGTGAGTTTCAAAACAAAGCATGGGGGCATACAGGACTCAAGTGTTCAGTAACTGAGAGCCACCTCCCCAGGCTTGCCACAACAATGGTTGGAAGAAGGACCAAGGAATGGAGAAACAGGGCCCCAGGCTTTTCGGTAGTCAGTTTATTTTTCTCTCTCCTCCCCACCATAGTCTGATCTCTCCCCGTACAGCACAATCATAGTCATAGTTTTGGTCATAGTCCCAGTCATCACAGTTCCATCCTCCCTGTCTCCTCGTAGTCCTCAAATGCTCTACCCCTCTTCCCCCTTACAGCATGTTTTTATAGTAATTATGAAGCGTGGGGGTACACATAGGTGGAGGTTGAACATTGTCCTAACAACAAATAGAGTTAAAGCCACTCCTTCAGGGGAAGTTCTAGGAGATTAAATTCAAGGACAAAATCTCATCTGAGGGTTCAGTCAGCATTCCATATTACTGGGAGATCTGCTCAAGGGCAGATTCCATCCCTGGTGTATTGCTTTCTCCTTTCCTCAGCTAGTAATCGATATTAAAAATCATAGTAAATTTACTTCTTATAATTTTTCTAGTCATTTTATATGAACACAGTAAGAGATATATTAAGCTTAAAGGTTTGCTCTTCCTGGGGACATCTCGCTATATATTCTAGACCACAGTCCTCAGGCCAGTCTTTCCTAAGCCCAGTAGAATTCTTATTCATTTACTTCTTTTAGGGTCATGACAAGAGTTTGTTCCATGACTATGCTCTTAACTTATTATACTTCTTATGGCACTTAGCTTGTCCCTTTTGATGCTAGATTAGCTTACAGCTTGCCCTGGATCTATCCAGCCCCTTTGTAAGGACCCTTGTTTTGGGGGTGTTCTGTTGAGCTACATCTTTGAAGATGTAGCTACTTCTGCATTAAGAAAATTAGAGAATAGAGAAAGGGTTTATCATTTCAATTTATGTTTCATATTTTATTTATCATTTTAATTTGATTTTGGTTTGGGGGGAGCATCTGACCACATTAGTGGTATTTCTCTGCACTCAGGAATCCCTCCTGGCATATGGGAAGGGTGATATGGTAATTCCTCCTGAGGGCCCATATGGGATGCTAGGAATTAAACCTGGGTCAGTCATGTAAAAGGCATTTGCCCTACCCACTGTACTATCTCTCTAGTAACAAAATTATTATTTTAAAATCAGGGAATAGATTTGATTTTCTTCTTGAATTAAGAATGTGAAATAAAACTACATAACTGGAATCCCTATTATAGGTTCTTCTTTACATAAAAGATAAATAACCATCAGAAGAAAGTTTATCTTTGCAGCTGACTATTTTTAATTAATAAATGGGAGAATACACTATCTATTGTACAATAATAAATTCTCAATAATCTAGATGTTGAAGGGGAATGTTATTAAGTTGAATATTTATTTTTTATGTTCCCTTGGAAGCATGCAAGTAGATTGTGTCTGACACCGGAGTAATTTGAAGGCTTCTTTATCAGCATACCTGGTGCCTAGGTTGGTTTTGCTGGTGTAGATGCAGGTGATGAGATTTTGTGTCTTTTGATTTCCTTTTTGGATAATCCTTATAGCTGTGTTGAGCATCACAGTATGGTAAACTTAGGAGAGCTGAGTCTCTTCATTTGGAGCCTGACTTTATCCAGAAAATAGTTCAAAGAGATGGAGATAAAAGCCACCACCAGTCTCTTATAAGCTGGATTCAGGTATTGACTGTATCTGCTCTGACAGCCCAGTGTCTATGGGAAGAAGCATAGGGTACACTTCTTAAAATGAAGAATATAATGCAAATGATTTTTCTTTTACTTGCAGCATATGTTAATGTCTCTTTAGCTGAAAATTGTTCTCACTATATCATTTAGTTATAATAGAATAAGTGGAAGGTGTTGGCATAAAATTAATTCTTAGAAATTATGTACTCATGATAAAAAGTATGACTAAGTTTGAAATATGTGTCTACATTATTTGCATACTATTAATTGATTCCTATAGCCCATTTAAAATAGCAACTTTAAAAGATTAAAAAAATTAAAGATGGTGTAAATGAGATCTAATTTTCTTTCTATCAATTTAGGAAGTTAGTGCATATCTGAAGACATCATCACTGCTAAAGGACTTGTGTGTAATGTCTTTGAAGATTTATTTTCCCCATTTATTTTTTATATTATGCACAAGAAGATTATTTGGTGCCCTCATTTTTTTTATCTAGAGGAAATAAACTTACTTACAAGATTTATTCCTCTTTCAATTACAGATCTTTAGACAATTAAAGGAGGGATTTTCAAAGTCCAAAACAGTGTTAATTTTGACCTTGGAAACAAATTTAACATGAACTTATGTTATAAAAATAAGAAAATCAATTTTCAGTATACATTCTCCCCTCAGGCATAACATGGATCCTGTAACTGTACAAAATTCTCATTCTTTTGGATGATTTATTGCAGTTGCTATTGTTTCATTGTGTTTATCTTACTATTATTACAGATTTAATAATAACTAATATTTGATGAGCTCAAATTATATGAGAGGCACTGTTTCATATTATATTTTCTGATAATTCTCTATAGATATATGAGATAAATACTATATTATTCCTATTTTACAGACGTAGAAATGGAGATGCTGTGAGGTTACACCACTTGCCGAAGTTGACATAACTCTTCTTTGTTGACTGGCACTTTTTCATATTGACTTTGGAGACTGTGTCTTAATCATCTGACCATATTGCTGCTAAACACACTCAGTGAACCCCAAATCCGTATGCATTTTGGCTGAGGCTCCTAGAGACCAAGGAGGAATTTTAGAGATACAAATATTAGAATTGCATTTCAGTTGAAAAAGTATTATAATAAAAAATCAGAGAGAAACAAAAATGTAAAATTAAGGGTATACTTTCCATTTAAGTATCACATTTAGTTTGTGAGAGGAATTCAGACCCCCACATGTATGTTTTTATATATCAATACTCTACAACCTGAAACATAACCTAATAGTTTTTAATCACATTTACCTGTGTTACTGAAGTAACTCAAATTCATAGGCAGTATGTATAATAATCTACTTCCCACCAGAAAAAAATTATAGAGATTTAATATATGTTTCAGCTGTAAGTATGGGTAATTAATATTTGTACCTCAATAAAAATAATTTCAAGTGTATTTCTTGGCTAGAGATGTCCCTCAGTGGTAGAGCACTTGCTTCATATGTATGAGGTGCTGTGTTTGATCCTTTGTGTGCACATGTGAATGGTCCTGCGATGAATATAGAAATACAGATGGCTTTTCTGCAGTGTATTTTTGGGCCCCTAGGGTATATGCCCAGGAGTGGTTTTGCTGGGTAATATGGAAACTTAATTTCTAGTGTTTTGAGGAATGGTCTTCCAAAAAAGGCTGAATTAGTCAACATTCGCACCAACAATGAAGGAGAGTCCCTTTTTCCCCACATCCATGCTGGCATTGGTTGTTGTTGTTCTTTTTGATGTGTGCCAATCTCTGTGGTTTGACATGATATCTCATTGTTGTTTTGATTTGCATTTCCCTCATGAGTAGTGATGTTGAGTATTTTTTATGTGCCTTTTGGACATTTGTATTTCTTTTTTGAGAAGTTTCTGTTCATTTCTTCTCTCCACTTTTTGATGTTTTTATATGTTTTTTTCTTGTAAAGTTTTACTAATGCCTAAAATACCTTTGATATTAACTTCTTATCTGATGTGTATTGGGTAAAAATAATTTTTCCTGTTACATGAGCTGTCTTTGTATCTTGGTCACTGTTTGTTTTGAAATGCAGAATATTCTTAGTTTAATGTAGTTCCATCTGTTTACTTTGCTTCCACTTTCTTAGTCAGTGGTGTTTCATCTTTGAAGATGCCTTTAGCTTCGATGTCCACAGAGGGTTCTGCATACATTTTCCTCCATGAACCTTATAGACTCAGGTCTAATATTGAGATCTTTTATCCATTTTTATCTGACTTCTGTGCATATCATCAGTAAGAGATCTGAGGTCATTTTTTTTTGCAGGTAGCTGCTCAGTTTTCCCAGCACAACTTGAAGCAGCTTTCCTTGTTCCACTTTATATTACTTACTCCTTTATCAAAGATAAAATATATCTGATGGTCTGTGCCAGGATATTCAACTCTATTCCATTGATCTATGGGTCTCTCTTTATTCCAGTACCATGATGTTTTAATTAATACTGCTTTGTAGTACAGTTTGAAGTTGGTGAAGTTGATGCCTCCCGTCTTATTTTTCCCAAGGATTGCTTTAGCTAATTATGGGGTTTTATTGTTTCATATGAATTTTAGGAGTGTTCTATCTATTCCTTTGAAAAATGTTATGGGTATCCTTATAGGAACTTCATTGAATCTGTATAGTGCTTTGGGGAGTACTGCCATTTTGACTGTTAATCCTCCCAATTCATGAGCAGGGTATATGTTTCAATTTCCTAGGGTTCTATATGACTATTACACATTGACAATAGAAATGAGGGCACGAAGGACTGGCCCACAGTTGGAAGCTTGTCGCAAATGTGGGGAAGATGAGAGGGAATATAGAATAGAGAAGGGACTACTTTGAAAATGTCAGTTGGAAATGATCACTATCGACAAGTGCTAAAAGTAGGTAATGGGGTATACATGATAAGTTTACAGTACCTTTAATGCAAACCATAATGGCCAAAAGGATAGAGAGAGAAAGAGAGATAGGAGAAGGAAGAAGAAAAAGGAGAAGGAGGAGAAGGAAGAGAAGGAGAAGGGGAAGGGGAAAGAGAAAGGGAATAAAAGGGAATAAGGAGAAGGATAAGGAAGAAGAGGCGAAGGAGAAGGAGGAGGAAGAGGAAGAGAAAGAGGAAGAAGAAGAAAAGGAAGAGGAAGAAAGAAAGAATGAGAAGGATAAGAAGAATGAGAAGGATAAGAAGAATAAGAACAAGAACAAGAAGGAAGAAGGAGGAAGGAAGAAGGGAAAAGGAAGGAAGAAGGTAGAAAGAAGAAAGAAGAAAGTGTCTCCTGTAGAGGCAGATGGGAGATGGAAGAAGAAAAATCGTGAACATTAGTGATGAGAAATTTATGCTGGTATGACAGAACCAATCATGGGAAACTTTGTAACTATTTATTTCACAGTGATATAATTTTAAAAAATTATAAAAGAAAGGTAAATGTGGTGGAAGATATTCCTCATGACTGAGATGAAAAGTTATTTAAAGGATGTTGAGCACACTGATATAATACATCTTACATTCATTAAGGTGATATATTTTGAACATATTGTGGGATGGCCACAATGTACTTAGGGATTCCAGTTAAGCATATCATTGAATTAGTTTTTAAAAGATTATTCAAGAAATCATGAAGCTTTCTCCCGTCCCCTCCCCCCCCCGCCCCGGCAGCAGGGCAGTCGTCGCCTCAGAGCTTATTGGAAAGCCGGGTATGAGCCAGCGGTGATGGGGCAACTGCAGTCTTATGGGAAGGGGGGCGGTACCGGCTCGGGCTCGTCCTTCATGCCCTAACGAGGTCACGAGTTGCCCCCCACAAGCGGCTATCCAGCAGGCCATGGCTCCAGAGGCAAAAGGACTTAATCCAGAGACTGGCAGTTTGCGGCAGAAAAGTTAATGGACCATGCGTTAAATATGGCACCATGCCTCCCTGGGAGGGAAAGGGTGTTGCTCCCTTCCACCTTCTCCCTTCCCCTCCCTCCTCCCCTTCACCCCCCCCCCCCCCCCCCCGCAGCAAGGTGGCCGTCACCTCAGAGCTTATTGGAATGCCAGGTATGGTATGAGCCCGCGGTGATGGGGCAACTGCAGTCTCATGGGAAGGGGGGTGGTAACGACTCATCCTTCACGCCCTACCAAGGTCAGAAGTTGCCCCCCACGAGCGGCTTTCTGGCACGGTCATAACACCAGATGCACAGGAACCAATCTCTTAATTGTCTGGCTCTTGGCAGAAATCCCTCCAGACTTGCCTAGTAAAATATCAGAAATCCAAAATCACGCAGCCGCAATACATCATATGGCTTTCATAACCAGCTATAGAAAACAAATTATTTCACAATGCCCTTTCAGCAGTTCTGATTGTTGGGGGGAAATTCTAAACAATAATCTTGCATCTTTTGTCAAAATAATGAATGTGGGCGGCCGGACGGGAGCCTTGTGGACAGCAGGTTTGAGACGGGGGTGGGGGGCGGCAGGGGCCTCATGGGAAGGGGAGCATTCTGGGTGGTCCTTCACGCCCGACCGAGGTCACCAGCTGCCCCCCACGAGCGGCTCTCCGGCACAGCCATGGCCCCGGAAGCACAAGGAGTTAGCACAGAAAACCACCCGCTTGGAGCAGAAAAGCAAATGGACTATGTGTTAAACCACACCAGCATACCTGCCTGGAGGGGAAAGGGTATTGCTCCATTCCCCGAATCCTCTCTGGAAAGAAAGATGGCGGCCACACGGGAGCCATGTGGACAGCAGGCTTGAGGCAGGGGTGGGGGCGGCAGGGACCTCATGGGAAGTGGGGCATTCCAGTCTGTCCTTCACTTCCGACCGAGGTCACCAGCTGCCCCCCAAGAGCGGCTTCCGGCATGGCCATGGCCCCGGAAGAACAAGGACTTAGCACAGAAAGCCACCCGCTTGGAGCAGAAAAGCAAATGGACTATGTGTTAAACCACGCCAGCATGCCTGCCTGGAGGGGAAAGGGTGTTGCTCCATTCGCCCAAACCTCTCTGGAAAGAAAGATGGCGGCTGCACGGGAGCCTTGTGGACAGCAGGCTTGAGCCGGGGGTGGGGGGCGGCAGGAGCCTCATGGAAAGGGGGGCATTCTGGGGCGTCCTTCATGCCCGACTGAGGTCACCAGCTGCCCTCCAGCAGTGGCTCTCCAGCACGGCCACGGCCCCGGAAGCACAAGAACTTAGCACAGAAAGCCACCAGCATGGAGCAGAAAAGCAAATGGACTATGTGTTAAACCTTGCCAGAATGCCTGCCCGGAAGGGAAAGGGTGATGCTCTATTTGCCCAATACTCCCTGGAAAGAAAGATGGCAGCTGCAAGGGAGCCTTGAGGACAGCAGGTTTGAGCCGGGGGTGGGGGGGCGGCAGGGCCTCATGGGATGGGGGGCGTTCTTGGCCGTCCTTCACGCCCGACCGAGGTTACCAGCTGCCCCCCACAAGCGGTTTTCTGGCACGGCCACGGCCCCGGAAGCACAAGGACTTAGCACAGAAAGCCACCCGCTTGGAGCAGAAAAGTAAATGGACTATGTGTTAAACTGTGCCAGCATGCCTGCCCGGAGGGAAAGGGTGTTGCCCCATTCGCCCAATCCTCTCTGGAAAGAAAGATGGCGGCCGTACAGGAGCCTTGTGGACAGCAGGTTTGAGCCGGGGGTGGGAGACGGCAGGGGACTCATGGGAAGTGGGGCGTTCCATTCCGTCCTTCACGCTCTACCGAGGTCACAAGCTGCCACCCAGGAGCGGCTCTCCGGTACGGCCACGGCCCCAGAAGCACAAGGACTTAGCACAGAAAGGCACCTGCTTGGAGCAGAAAAGCAAATGGACTATGTGTTAAACCGCTCCAGCGTGCCTGCCCAGAGGTGAAAGGGTGTTGCCCCATTCGCTCAATCCTCTCTGGAAAGAAAGATGGCGACCGCACGGGAGCCTTGTGGACAGCAGGCTTGAGCCGGGGGTGGGGGTGGCAGGGACCTCATGGGAAGGGGGGCATTCCATTCCGTCCTTCACGTCCTACCGAGGTCACCAGCTGCCACCCAGGAGCGGCTCTCCGGCACGGCCACGGCCCCAGAAGCACAAGGACTTAGCACAGAAAGCCACCCACTTGGAGCAGAAAAGCAAATGGACTATGTGTTAAATCGAGCCAGAATGCTTGCCCGGAGGGGAAAGGGTGATGGTCCATTCGCCCAATCCTCTCTGAAGAGAAAGATCGCGGCCGCACCGGAGCCTTGTGGACAGCAGGCTTGAGCCGGGGGTGGGTGGCGGCTGGGGCCTCATGGGAAGGGGGGCGTTCTGGGCTGTCCTTCACGCCCGACCGAGGTCACCAGCTGCCCCCCACAAGCGGCTCTCCGGCACGGCCATGGCCCCGGAAGCAAAAGAACTTAACACAGAGAGCCATCCGCTTGGAGCACAAAAGCAAATGGACTATGTGTTAAACCGCGCCAGCATGCCTGCCCGGAGGGGAAAGGGTGTTGCCCCATTCACCCAATCCTCTCTGGAAAGAAAGATGGCGGCCGCTCGGGAGTCTTGTGGACAGCAGGCTTGAGCCGGGGGTGGGGGCGGCAGGGACCTCATGGGAAGGGGGTCGTTCCAGTCCGTACTTCACGCTCGACCGAGGTCACCAGCTGCACCCCAGGAGAGGCTCTCTGGCACGGCCATGGCCCCGGAAGCACAAGGACTTAGCACAGAAAGGCACCCGCTTGGAGCAGAAAAGCAAATGGACTATGTGTTAAACCGTGCCAGCATGCCTGCCCGCGAGGGGAAAGGGTGTTGCCCCATTCGCCCAATCCTCTCTGGAAAGAAAGATGGCTGCCTCACGGGAGCCTTGTGGAGAGCAGGCTTGAGCTGGGTGTGGGGGCGGCAGGGACCTCATGGGAAGGGGGGCGTTCTGGGCTGTCCTTCATGCCCGACTGAGGTCACCAGCTGCCCCCCACGAGCGGCTCTCAGGCACGGCCACGGCCCCCTGAAGCACAAGGACTTAGCACAGAAAGCCACCCGCTTGGAGCAGAAAAGTAAATGGACTATGTGTTAAACTGTGCCAGCAAGCCTGCCCGGAGGGGAAAGGGTGATGGTCCATTCGCCCAATCCTCTCTGAAAAGAAAGATGGCAGCTGCACGGGAGCCTTGTGGACAGCAGGTTTGAGCCGGGGGTAGGGGGCGGCAGGGGCCTCATGGGAAGGGGGGCGTTCTTGGCCGTCCTTCACGCCCGACTGAGGTCACCAGCTTCCCCCCACTAGTGGCTCTCCGGCACGGCCACGGCCCCGGAAGCACAAGGACTTAGCACAGAAAGGCACCTGCTTGGAGCAGAAAAGCAAATGGACTATGTGTTAAACCGCGCCAGCATGCCTGCCCGGAGGGGAAAGGGTGTTGCTCCATTCGCCCAATCCTCTCTGGAAAGTAAGATGGCTGCCTCACGGGAGCCTTGTGGAGAGCAGGCTTGAGCCGGGGGTGGGGGCGGCAGGGACCTCATTGGAAGGTGGGCGTTTCAGTGCATCCTTCACGCCCGACCGAGGTCACCAGCTGCCCCCCACGAGCGGCTCTCCGGCACCACCAGGACTCCAGAGCACAGAAACCAATCTCTTAACTATCTAACTTTTAATAGAAATACTTCCAGGGTCAATAAGTAAACTAGCAGACATCCAAAACCGTGCGGCCTCTATTGTGGCCGCGCAACATCATTTTATTCTTAAACCCAGCTGTAGAAAGCAAATCATTTCACAACGTTGTTTCAGCATATCTGATTGGGGGTGATCAGCATATCTGATCGTAAACTCTAAACAGTAATTGTGCATCTTCTATCGAAACAATGTATCTAGTCAAAGTAGATAGAGTATTAACTAGAACTCATCTGCCTCACAGGAATTGGGAGGGGTGGGAGGTGGGGTTCTATTGGGGTTCACGGTTAAAAATAAGTATTGGTAAAGGGAAATGTGTTTGATATTTACATGACTGAGACCTAAACCTGAAAGCTCTGTAACTTTTCCCACAGTGATTCAATAAAGAAATAAATTATTAAAAAAATAATGAATGTAATCAAAGTAGAGAGAGTTAAGTAGAAATCATCTGCCTCACAGGCATTGAGAGGGGTGACAGGGGTATAGTGGGGTTCTTGGGGTGAAAAATAAGTACTGGTGAAGGGATAGGTGTTTGATCATTTTATGACTGAGACTTAATTTTGAAAGTTTTGTAACTTTTCCCACAGTGAAATTTTTTTATTTATTCAATAAATAAATATAACCAAAAAATCATGCAAATTGATGGTGGTTCCAGCTAAGATGTAAGCAGCAGAAGTGTTGAAAAATGGTCATAGTGTGAATTTAGCTCATGAAAAAAATAGAACAATCAAGGATTGCTCCAAGTTTATTGGTCTAATAGTTCAGGTAGAAGGATAAACTAGATATCAATTAAAGCTAAAGAAGATTGTGTAAGGAACAGCTTTGGGTAAGGATCAAGGTTTCTGATCAGATAATGCTGTTTTGAGATTTATTATATACCGAAGTGGAAACATTAAGTAGATATTGTAAGAGTTTGAATGTAAGGAGAAAGAAAACTTGGTTAGAATGGTTAGAATTTCAGTGTTGTTGGCATGGAAATAGTATTTAAATTTATGGGAAGAGACTATCTAATGAATTGTGTGAGAGAGAAATGGGAGAGGAAGGAAGAAAAATATGGAAGAGAGAGAGGGAGAGAGAGAGAGAAAGAGAGAGAGAGAGAGAGAGACTTTACTACCCTAAAATGGAACTTGGAACTTTCAATAATATTTAGACCTATAGAAAGGAGAAATAAGTCTAAAAAATCTGAAGCAATTATCAATAATATTTTTTATAAAGAGTCTATTGTTCTAGAATCTTAAAAAGAAAAGTGAACTGAAAAGGAGACAGTTTAATGCTTCTGATTAATGAAGTACGAGAAAGATATAGGCATGCCTCATAGATGTATTGAGTCAATTTGTTTTTGGGTGAAAATAACTCATGTGAACTTCTATGCCCTCTAACTTTTGAGTAAATTAAGTTTTTCCTCCTACTATGCATCAGAAGATAGTAATCCTAAATAAGTCCCTAAGTGATTATTACATACAGTGGTATTTATACACAAGATCAACCTTTCTTTTTCTTGAATGCAAGTATGGTAAAGTTATTAGAATGCAAAAAATTCATCTTTCCACCTCTCGTGTTTCCAACTTAGGTTATCGTAACACTCTATCTGCTAAATAACTGTAGACACATTGGATATGAAGTTACTAGGTACTAACCCATTGATTGCTTATTATGATTTGATTAAGCAGATCTAGTTCATTAAAGCTATTTGTATGTGTAAGGAATATATCAGACTACAGAAACTCTATGTGCAGAAATCATCACTTTCTAAATACTCATATAACTCAATGTAATCTATAGAATCCCTGTAAGTGGCTGAGAAATAGTAATTTTAATAAATTTTGGAAAACCTATATATCAGATGCTCAGATGTCCCAAATCACACTGACTTTGTTTCACTTCTAATTGAAATCTTGGCACTGCACCATGATTCCATATGGTCTTTGACTTCCAACTGTCAGACTCTGGTATGAGTCTATGTGCTGAGTGAGTCTTTGCTTTTTAATTTTTTTTTGCTGAAATCTTCTTCCAAACTCACGAACATTGGCAGGCTCTTGCTTGGCTTGTAGTGCACAGGCAGCTTGGAAGTGCAAAAGAATTAACACTACTGAGGGTGTGTAATTTTATGTGTCAACTTGACTAAGCCACTGGGTACTCAGATATCAAGCATTGTGCTCAGAGTTTTTGCGAGAGGAGTCTGGATTCAATTAAATTCATGGTGTGAGAAAAACACATTGATCTCTAGAACATATGTGAACCCCATACAATCAACTGAAGGTCCGAATAGAACAAGATTGATTTTTCCCCCAAGGAAAGAGAGAACACTTCCTTCCAGATGGCCTTTGTATTGGCACATTAGTTATTCTGTGCTCAGAGTGGAACTGGAACACCGGCTCTTTCTGAATATTGAGCCTGCCATTTGCTGTCCAGTGCCTGTTATGCATGACATTGGAATCATACAATCAGTTCTCTTAGGGTTCCAGTTTACTAACTAAGCCTACATAGCCTGCTCTCTAATCATGAGCCAATTACTCATACACATGTATGCGCACACACATCCTATTGGTTCTGTTTTTCCATAGAATGTTAATACAAAAGTCATTCCTTAGCATTTGGAGAAAGACAGTAGATATGTTGGCTTCCATATTTCAGGTGGCAATTTTCCATAACTTTTAGAAGGTCCTATTATCCATAACATGTACCTCATAATACTCCCTTGACTTTGCTATCTTTTCTATTTTGTTCTTTGACATCCATGCATCAGCCATGCTTTCTTTCTCATCACTATCTGAGCCTTTTATTACCTTCTTCTTTAGTCTTGTATATTATATGTCTTTTGAGATCATGCTCCCTGACATTAGTCTTACTCTTTTTGTGTTACAGTTCTCAAGTATTGAATTATTTAGGACCTCAACGAACTTTGCTTAGTTTCAAGGATGTTACCAGGCATTTGAATATAGGTCTGCTCTGCCTTAGAATTCAAAATCTATATGTATATATGTGTGAGTGTGCATTTGGGTATAAAATGAATCATTGTTTCAGATGCTGGACTTGATCAGTGAGGAAATAGATCAAAGAGTAGATACCCTTTTCTTAGAGTCATGTATTATCTTTTAAATTATTATCTTCTTATCTTTTTAAAAATAAATTATCTTGTACCCTTATTTTTCTATGCCCTGGTACCTTATTGTCTTTGTTTCAATCCCCAAGGGTTTAGAACAAACAATTTTAGAGTCCTGCCCTATATTCTCTCACTCCTCACCCACCTGGGCTGCCCCTACAGATGTTTCTGAGCACTTGGCAAGTGGTAGTGCTCATCTCCTCTTGTTTCTCTGATTTTCTGTTCTGTTGTATGAGAGCTTTCTGGCTTGTGCAGGTACAGCAGAGAATTGCAGTGTTTGCATCCTTGTGGACAGCTGTTTGCAAACAGGTTTGAAAAATAAGTGTCTGAGTGTCTTTTTGTCCTTCAGTAGGAAGATTATGAGTTTAAGCTTTATATCACATCCAGAGGGTTTCCAGTCAATTTCAGCTTCAATTATGCCCATAATGATCATAAACTCATTAAAACACCATTTATTATATTATTTATTATAACTTCTTTTTCTTCTCTGTTTTACATTCCACTTGTGCTTTCTGAAGTCACAAACTTAACTACATGTAGCTAGTCCTTTACTCAGGGTTAAATAAGTCTCTTACATAGGTGGGCAAAACGTCTCTTCACATATATATATATTTTTGAAACCATCCTGTGATAAGTGATTTATGACTTTTGAACTTAAAAGCCAAGGAATTTTTCATTTTTCCCTCTCTGTTCTTTATTAACAACTCAAATGGACAGTGACAAATGGCCAATAATTACTCGTTAAATGAAGACCATGAACAGACATTCATTACTGTGTATGTGTATGTGTGTGTGTGTGTGTGTGTGTGTGCGGCATACACATGTCTGCATATATATGTATAGGTGTGTGTGTGTTAACTGTGACAAGATTCCAAGAATAAATCTTAAAACAGCTGTTATTGGTTTAAATTGTTCATGTAGTCATTTCCCACATGGAACTGACACTCTTGGCATAGTTTTCCTTTGGGAATCTTTACCCCATCTGTCATCCTTTGAAATGGAGAGCTATTCTCAGGTTATATCTGCCTATATAAATAGGCCAACAGCAGGTATCCCTGAGGTATATGGGCATATCTCCCCAGAAAGCTGCTGCTGTGTACAGATGTGGGCAATAGACCAGCCAACAAGCTGTTCTAAGTAAGTGACAGACATAACTATTCAGGAAAGATTGTTTTGATTGTCTTCTGGGTTTCTGACTGAGGAATATGCTTCACTAACTTCTGATTAAATCAAGAGACTAAAGATGCTTTTTATTTTTCTGAATGGGTGAGTCTTCCATATAAACAATAAACATTGTGTAGGAGAAATTAGTCACTTTCTGTGAATAGTCTTCACTTACACAGCATGTGCCAAGGTCATTCACAACTATTTTAAGTAACTGGTTCAGCTTAAAAATGTAAATTGTAATAAAAAGAAGGCAACTTAGTCTAGAGAGATATAGGTCATTTCTTTAAAGTTTGTCTATTTTTAAAATATAGAGAAAATTAGTAAAGATGCGTCTGGGGGATCTTTCTGATCAAATTTTCCCTAAAGCAACTTGGCACTAGTTTATTCAGGAAGAAAAAATAGGGAATAGGAAGTGAGATGGGAACTAAAGGTTTTCAATAGATAAATGATGAGCATTAAGCAGGCTATCATATGGAGTAGTTATGGGGCTCTTAAACTGGGGAGTTTTAGGAGGCAGAGAAGCAAATGCTTTAGAGCGATTGTGCCCATGAGGTCTGACTCTAAGAGGTGAGTAAGCCCAAATAATTTTTCTCTAACCCTCACCTGTTATTGTCTGAAAGCCACTTTCTGAAACATGACAGACCCACAGTATGTGGTACCATCCAGATTCACCTTGTGCAGAGTGCCATTTGATAGTCTCTGCCTTTCATAATAGCCCATATGCAACAGCTATAATGGGGATATCTGTACATTTAAGCTTAGATTAGGATAATTCTGATTTGACTCTAGACATTTTCCTAGGTTTGTCTGAGGCCATTTCTGAATTTTCAAAGGAGGTGTAAAAAGAAACAAAGATAGTACAATTTTGGGAAAAGTGTTTTAAAGAAGTGACAAATGTCAAGTGAGGCTGTAAGAGTGGGTCCTACTCCAATCTGATGTGAACCCCCAGAGATACTAGGGATGTCTGAAAAGAGAGAGAAGACGGGAAGAATGTGTCAGCTCCAGTGCAAGGAGAAAGGGCTCAAAAAAAGAAACAAAGCTTTTTTTGAGGCCCGGAAGATAGTAAATCTGGTAAAACACCCGAGTTCAATCCCCGGCAATGGATCACTTTCAGGAGTGATCCCTGAGTGCAAAGCCAGAGCAAAACCCTGAACACCTCTAGCTGCCATTCCATAAAAGAGCAATAAACAAAACCCCAACACTTTGATCTTGGACTACTAGTTTCCAGAACCACAAGAAAATTAATTTCTTCTGTGTAAACTTCTAAGTCAGTGGTATTTAGTTATGTTAGCTTTAGCAAATAAACACATTATTGTGTTTATTATGTCTGTCTCATTATTAAATACCTTAAGCAAGTCCTGATCATTCTGCTTCTATCTTTTGCTCTCTATCTTTAGGGTTAGTCAAATCTCATTCATTTCTCTTTTTTTCTGAAGTCCCATTGTAGATGACTTTACTCTGGATTTATCTCTCGTATTTTTCTTTCTTCAAATCAAATGACTTTCTTGTTTTTGTTTGCATTTTAGTGTTACATTTCTGCTTACTTAAGAAGAATTTAATCACTCCCTATTATTCTGGAAGAAGATGGAAATGATTCATTGCAGCTCCCAAGTCTGTGCTCATAACTGTCCCATTTTCACCTTCTATCATTGTACTCATCTGCGAGGTTCCACCCTACTGGCTTCTACTACATCTTTTTTTCCACTTCTGCACCTTGCACCTCATAATTTGTCCCTCAAAATACTATTTGTACTTAGACTCATGGTTCACATGCCTCTTTGAAGTCCCCTGTAGGGTTCTGTTGTTGCCCCTGAAATGACCACCCAATTTTAGAGCTAACAAAAAGCCAGCAGGCTGTGTGGTTCTATCGTCATTTCATTTTACCAAAGAGGTAATTTAGATTAGAAGGGAAAGGATTGGTGCCTGTGTGACAAGATTCTAAGCAGGAGTATTGCCTTTGACTTGGGACATGTTCTTTCTGCCTCTCACTAAGCTGTCTCTACTGTCATCATTGTTTTCCACTCCAGGGTTTCTTCCAACTGAGTCCAGTCCCTCCTTCAGTCATTTTGTTTCAGAGAGGTCACTCCTTTGCTCAGAAAATCCTCTGTTATTTCTCTTACCAAGTCTAGTACATGACTGGCTTCCAGAATGTTGCACAGTCTCCTTTTATTTCTTTTATCCTCCCAACTCATCTTTTTTTTTTTAAAAAAAATGACTTTATCTATAGGAGTCAAATAAGCCATTTATTTGTGTATTTTTTTTCAACAAATTTAAGATACAATTTTATTTCTTTATTTAAATATTTATTTATTTATTATTGAATCATTGTGGGATACACTTACAAAGCTTTCATGATTCAGTTTCAGTCAGACAATGATGAAACATCCATCCCTCCACCAGTGTACATTTTCCACCACCAATGTCCCCAGTATCCCTTCCTCTACCCCCAACCCGCCCCACCCCCACCACTACGATGCCAAGAAGTTTTAAATGCCATGGAATCTTAATATATAACATAGAAAAAAAATGATAATGAAGTTAAAATATACTATATATTAAAAGTAGAATCTAATTTTTGAGGTGCTGAAGGTGCTAAAGTGTGAAAATATGTCTATTTTATAATTTGTATGCAACAATACACCTTAAAAATATGTTTGGCTCAAATTCTATCCACTCCATAAAACTCCACTTAACTAATCTTGAACAGATTTCCTAAATTCCTGCAGAACTTAGCTGTGCTTTGTCCATTTACTAGCTGTTTTTTTCCTTTCTTCTCCTTTCTCTACTTCATAGATGATGACTGAGGATCTTTTGTATATCTAGCACATGGATGCTCGGTGATGAAAAGCATTTAGTTCCTGCCCTCAAGGTCTTTTTTATAAGAAAGTGAAGAAATATCATGTGAGTCAGTAATTGCAATCTATAAATGCTGTCAGTGAAATGGTGCCAAAGTCAGAGAAAAAAGGTAGGCTAATGGAGAGAAATCTATTCAAATAAAATTTATTTTCTTAAATCTCACCCTCCTGCTACTACTTTAAAAAAATACTGTTAAAAATTCTATCCTCCCTCCCATACATAAGTTTCCCCACATTATTCTTCTCTAACCTTTGACCTGTTTTTGTGTTTCTCTGAGAGTGGCCATGTAGTATGATATTGATAACATGGATTTTTGGAAATAGTTTTCCTGACTTCCATACTCAGCACTGCCAGTAGTTGACTAAATAATTTTTATTAAGTATCTTATATATTATTTTCCCTATCTTTGAAATGGAGAGAAAATTAGTCTGCCTAATATAATATTGCAGTGCAGACTTAATGAACAAATATTTAAATACTAAATGCTTAGAGGATCATTGGGCATATAGAAATGTTACAAAAATCAGTGTGTCTATGATGATCTTATTTATGTTTTCTCTCTTTAGAGTCTAGGCTAGGCATACTTAAGAACAAAAGACTTGAGATCAGAGGAGAAGGGAGTCAAACCTTGTTTGATAGTCCCAGAAAATAGCTCAATAGCTTAAAGCCTTTTCCCAGTTCCTGCTTCATGCTGAGGTGATCCTCATAGCCCCACTGTCTTGGAGTCTGGTGAAGAAAAAGAAAATAAAACAAAAAGCAAATGCTGCTTGGACAACTTTTCCAGATGCATAAGCTTGGGCACATCATTTGACCTTTCAGGATCCCATTTTCTGTCTCATTAAATAATGATAGCAATGTCTACATTTGGGGTTTTCAGGAAAATAAATAAGATAAATAATGCAAAAATGCCTGCTACATAGAGAGCTCTCAATGGAGACTGCTATCATTCTTACCTAAATTCAGGAAGGAAAAGGTCCATCTTATTAATTTTTGTGTCCTCATCACTCAGCAGAATTTACCATCCATGATGTCAGTAACCTGAATTAAGTGTTTGCTGACAACTCATTGTATAATTGATGGAGTGAGAAAATGGTTGTGTCTAATAAAGACCTTGTCGTAGGAATTGGTATGAAACTCACATTTTCTCTCTGTGTATTTGGTGGTGATGGAGGTGGTGGGAAGGAAATGATGTATGCAGAGTCTTTGGCAGAGGGACTGTTTTCCCACTGTTCACCAGGTATCCTATAATGACCCATTCTCCAGTGTACCGGATATACCTCTCTTTGCACAGATTTAGCTGGTCCTCATTTCTTACTCTTCTGTATTTGAAATTCTGTGACTTTAATTAGGGGCTTAGGGAAAGTGATATTCTATTTTTTTAAAGTAATTCAAATTTTTTTTCCCCAGAGAACACAATTTTCAAGACCCCGGAGAATACCTCCCAACTTCAGTTTTCAAGCTGGAACCTTTGAGCATGAAGGCGGCAGTACTGCGTTCCATTGTTATATAGCTTGGAAAGTTTTTTTAAATGCATTTCTGCAGTCCTGCTACTCTATAAAATTTGTTTCAATAAACACAACATTTGATTCACAGTCCCCTTCAGTTCTTTTGTGTCACTGTTTTCATGCTATTTTGTGACTCTCCATTAAACCTGGCATCTGGCTTTTTGGCTTTTATTAAGTACTAATTTATTTTGGACAATTTTCAGAGCTAATCAACCAAAAGTCATATCCGTATGGCTCTGGGAAAACATTTCTCTTCTCACCTCGCCCACGGCATATCATTTAGAATAAAATGCTTCATTAAACTAGATCTCAGTGACAGACACGTGTCACAAGTTATTCCATCTTGTAATGCTCTCAAGAGATCAGCGTAAGATTAAACTGAAACTAAAATTAAAATGGGTCAGTTTGGGTGACAAGTAAAATTCAAATGTATGTCATACTGTTACTTATATGATACATTCCTTCTTCCTTTTCTCCCTGATCATTTTGTTTGATAACACAAGTATCTTATGATTTACATCCAATGAAACATCATGTCAAATACTTTTAAAAAATTTTATTGAATCACCATGAGAAAGTTACATGCTATCATGTTTGGGTTACAATCACACAATGATCAAACACCCATCCCTCTACCAGTGCACATTCCCCACCACCAATATCTCCGGTATACCTCCATTCCCCACCCTCCCCCAGCCTCCATGGCAGACAATGTTCACCATACTCTCTCTCTACTTTTGGGCATCATGGTTTGCAATACAGACACTGAGAGGTCATCCTGTTTGGTCATTATCTACTTCGGCACACATCTCCCATCCCTACTGATTCCTCCAGCCATCATTTTCTTAGTGATCCCTTCTCTATTCCATCTGCCTTCTCCCTTCTGCTCATGAGGCAGGTTTCCAAGTATGGGGCAGTCCTCCTGCCCCTTGTATCTACTGTCCTTGGGTGTCAGCTTCATGTTATGTTATTCTGTACTCCACAAATGAGTGCAGTTCTTCTATGTCTGTCTCTCTCTTTCTGACTCATTTCACTTAGCATGGTATTCTCTATGTCTATCCTTTAATAAGCAAAGTTCATGACTTCATCTCTCCTGACAGCTGCATAGTATGCCATTGTGTAGATGTACCAAAGTTTCTTTAACCAGTCATCTGTTCTAGGGCACTTGGGTTGTTTCCAGATTTTGGCTATTGTGTTCATTTCATGCCAAATACTTGACTGCTTCTTGCCACCCCTCCCTTTTTCTCTTCTCCATAATCAATTCCAGAGGCATTTCCATTCCCTCCTAGATGTCTCTGAAATTGATTTCTTTGTCCTTATCCCCACAGCTTCCATATGTCAGCTCATGCAACCTTCCCACCGTCCCCACTTAGGCCATGGAAATAGGACCTTCACTAGTATTTTTACACTATTTTGGTTCATTTTGTCTGCAGTTCTAGTTGGGAGGGTTTTTTCATGCATATGATTCTACAACCTTCCCTATGTACAAGTGTTTGCCATGTGACTGCAGATTTTCTCCTTAAAGAGGGGGAATCAGTTTATTTCTTACTTAAATATTGCTTAACTTTGTGATTTGCATTAGATGACAGTGTTGTAGAAATGAAATAATGTAATTTATTAGCCAAAGGCCTGTGATTTACCTTGCTCCCTTCACTTCTGTCATCATCATGAAATCAAAGCCAGGATATCTTTCTGGAGAATGGGAGATGTTTGGGGGCTGAATTATGTTTATATACTCAGCTGATGGACCAGCCTCGATAACTGTTGGCCCTTTTCCAGTTTTAGGAATATCTCTATCACTATTTCTATCTCTATAGAGTGAATAATTAACAGTCACTCAGTCAAAGCTTAACTGACTTGTTTATTAAGCATCACAATAATATATATTGGGTATGATAACACAATAATATATATTGGGTATGATAAAGAAATTGATCTTTATAACTGAGGTATAATGGTGGTAGACATTCAAAAAATAAAAAATAATTTTTTGTTACTTCATTTATTGTACTAATATTAGACTTTGTCCTTCTGTTTCTTATTCCTTTTGATATTGATTGTACTATTTGTGATTTTTCTTTCTAATGTGTTTATTGTAATAAACTCCTGCTTAAAATGTCTCATAACTTTTGATATGTTGTTTCCATTTTGTTTCAATATACTAAAAATGGGTAGGAGTGATAGCACAGTGATAGGGTGTTTGCCTTGCATGCAGCCAGCCCAGCCCAGCCAGGTTCAATTTCTCCGCCCCTCTTTGAGAGTCCAGCAAGCTACAGAGAGTATCTCACCCGCACGACAAAGCCTGGCAAGCTACCCGTGAAGTATTCAATACGCCAAAAACACAGTAACAAGAAGTCTCAAAAATGGAGACGTTACTGCGTCCGCTTGAGCAAATCGATGAACAATGGGAGGACAGTGACAGTGATACTAAAAATGTTTCCACTAATTCTTCTTTGATTAGAAGATATTGTTTATATTTCCACATATTTAAAATTTTTACAGTTCTTTACTGTTACTTATTTCTAATTTTGCTTCATTGTAGTTAGAAAAGATAATTCTTACAATTTTAATATTCTTATGTGTTTTGAGACTTAATATTTTATGACTTAACTTATCACATATCCTGAAAAATGCTCTATGTACAGTAAAGAAAAAGGTGTATCAGGCCATATAAATAGCGTGGAGTTAAGGTGCTTGCCTTACATGCTGCTGACCCTGTTTTATCCTCACACTGCATATAGTTACCCAAACTTGCAGAAATGACCTCTGAGCTCAGAGTTAGGAGTAAACCCTGAACACCACTTAGTGTGGACCGAAAAAAAAAAGAAAGTATATATCACTATGAATGGAATGTTTTGTATTTCTTTATTTTTCCACTTGTTTTAAAATATCAGTTGTTGATTGTTTTGCTATTAGAGCCACTTGCATTGCTAATTTTTCCTTCAGACATACCAATTACTCAATATATTTGGATGCTCTAAGGTGTGCCTGAATTTAATTATTAGTCTTGATAAATTAATGTATTAATGTTTTATAACAGGCATTCTTTATTTATTTCTCCTTATGGCTTTTGAGTTGAAATCTATTTTATTTGATAATAGATATAGCTTATTTCTGGGTTGTTTGTTTTATTGGGTTTCCACTTACACAGAGTATTTTTTCCATCCCTTTGTTTTGAGCCTATGTTTATCTGTAAAGCTAAAATGTGTCTCTTATAGGTAGAATATTATTGAGTCTTTTATTTTTAATGTCAGAGGATCTGAGAGTCTAATCCCTCATACCCTCCAATCAACAGGTAAAAAAGTCATCTGATTTTCTTATTCCAAACCCTGAGCTATTATTTCGGGACTCAGGGACAAAAGATGGGTCTTTGACTAGGAGCGATAACACAGCAGGTAGGGCATTTCCCTTGCATGCAGCTGACCCGGGGTCCCATTCCTTCGTCCCTCTCGGAGAGCCCAGAAAGCTACCGAGAGTATCCTGCCTGCATGGCAAAGTTTGGCAACTACCCGTGATGTATTCGATATGCCAAAAACAGTAACAAGTCTCACAGTAGAGATGTTGCTGGTTCCCACTCGAGCAAATCAATGAACAACGGGAGGACAGTGGACAATGCTATTAGCAAAACAGTCAGCTTACACTGTTGGAAAGGTCTCTTGAGCTGGTATTTCTTAAGAAAAGACTACAGCACTTCTAACCTTTATCTCAAGACCTGGGAAGAGTGATTGTGGCATAGAGTTAGGCCAATGTCAGAACTTTCTCCTCTCCTTATAGCCCCTAGCAAAAAAAAGTTATGGGCAGGGATGTGTTGTCTGGTTGTATCACTGTATCACTGTTATTCCGTTGTTCATCAATTTACTCGAGCGGGTGCCAGTAATGTCTCTATTCCTCCTAGCCTGAGATTTTAGCAGCCTCTCCTTATTCATCTTTGGCAATGATTGGAAGCTCCTTCAGGGTCAGGGTAATGAGACCCGATATTGTTACTGCTTTTGGCATATGGAATATGCCACGGGGACCTCACCAGGCTCTGCCTGTGTGGGCAGGATACTCTTGGTATCTTGCCGGGCTCTCCAAGAGATACACACACACACACACACACACATTTTTCTCTATGGTTTTGTTGCCTACTGTCTGAACCCCATCAAATATGGACTCTTACAAAGCCGTTCATGATTAGGTTTCAGCCTTACAGTGTTTCAATACCCATCCCTCCACCAGTGTACATTCCCAGCACCAGTGTCCCCGGGTTCCCTCCCATCATCTCTGCTTCAGGCTGCCTCTATGGCAGGTGCTTTCTCTGTCTCTATGTAATCTGTTACTAGGACATTGTCAGAGAAAGAGCTTGGAGCATTTGCTGATCTTTGACATTACTACTTTCGAAAAAAGTTTTTTTGAACCCAACTGAAGATGCTCATAAAAATGAGCATCTACCACTGGCACTTTTGCAAGGCTGATGGCCAAGGTTTAGATTTAAGGTTAGGGTCATTTTCTATAGCCAGTGGGTTTGGGGATTTTTAAATTTTTTTTTTCATTTTTTTATGTGATGAGATGCTCAGGGTGGAAGAGCTGGTGGTAGGCGTCAGTGTGAATTTCATCAATGACTGTGGACTCCAAGTCTACAAACACTGCCTTGGACACATGCTTGCCAGAGCCTGTTGTTTCACTGAAGAAGGTGTTGAAGGAGTCGTCTCCTCCCCCAGTGGTCTTGTCACTGGGCATTGCCGTGTTCCAGGCAGTAGAGCTCCCAGCAGGCATTGCCAATCTGGACACCAGCCTGGCCAACGTGGATGGAGGTGCACTCATACATGTATGGTTGTATATCTTTAAATTTCATTTTGGTATTAGATTTACACAGACTTTTAAATATTAAAGTATTGAGCTGTTGTTAGATGTCATTTCAAAATTCTTATTATGGGAGTTGGAGAAATAGTACAATGGATAAGGAACTTGCTTTGCATGCAGCTGACACAAGTTTGATCTCCGCCACCACATTGTGGTCCTCAAAGTTCACTAGGAGTGGGTTCTGAGTGCAGAGCTAGGAGCAAGACCTGAGCACAGCTGGGCGTGGTCCCAAAACAAAATAATTTTTATTTGGGGTAGACATGAGGAACAGAAGAGGAGTACATCTTTTTTTTTTCCAATTGAGTTGAGTTGAGTTTTATTCAAGATGGTAAAGAATGTAGAATAGAACAATTAGTTAAAAGAAGTACAATTTTGGCAGGATTATATGCTAGATTTACTGTCATCACAGCTGCAGGAAAAATTGCTGAGTGAGAACAAAAGATAGGATGAGAAACCTTATGAATGTTTTCCAATTTTCTTTTTTAATTGCTCCTTAAAAATTAAGGCATCATGATTTACAAAGTTATTCATAGTTGAATATCAGGCACACACTGTTTCCTTCTCAAGATTCCTCAGTTTTTTCTCCCATCCCCCAGTCTTACTCCTTGTCAGGCGCATTGTTGTTTGGTTATTGTAGTTTGGACCTCATGTTTCAGTGTCTGTTCGCTCTGTGGTTTATATATACAGATATAACAAATTGGCAGTGAAGACGTGTGTTATATCTTATGAATTTTTTGAGGGATGCTTCCCCAGCAGTGTTCATGGCTCACTCTTAGCTCTGTGCTCAGGGATCACTCCTGATTAGGCTTATAGGGATGATGTGGAGGTCCAGGAATCATAGCTGATCAAACCCAGGTCAGCCTATGCAAGGTAAGTGCCCTTCCTGCTATACTATCTCTCTAGCCCGTGATTTTTAAAACACTAAAATTTATTCTTAAATGTACAATAGACTCCAAAACACGACAGTCTAGCTACTGTTGGCAACAGAGGGTAAAGAGCAAATCCAGATGTTAACAGAAATGGAATTAAGGCTCACTATTATTTCAGGCACCAGCAACAGTTCATTTTTTTCTAGATGTGCTTAATTCAACCTGTGGCTAGAAGGACTGTTTCCCAGGCCATGACTGTTAATTCCTTGAGTGTCTTCTGCTCCTCCTTCTGTGTCTCTTTGCCTTATCTTCCCTTCCCATCTCCCTGGCCTGGTTATAGGGTTGCTTTAGGGACTTCTACTTTCAGTTTTTGCAGCTGAATATGGGCCATGCAGTCCCTAGCCCTTTAGTATGGGTGTATTATTGAAGAAAGCAAAGAATATAAGATGCATGAACCAATTATTTTTAATATTATACTACCACATTTGGACCTGGCTCATATGTTCACTTTGATGTGAACAGTTTTAAAGAAATTCTTGGAAATCTCAAAATGGTAACTGATATTGTAAAATATCTATTTTGCATTGGCAAGTAGAATAGCTTTTCAACATTATCAGCAATAAATCTAGTTTGTTTTATCTATGTCTGTTCAAATTTGGACTTTTCATATTATTTCCTTTTTGGAGTTGCATTTTTGTTTGCTCTAGAAACACCATGAATCTCTCACTTTGCCCCTCTTTCCATTCCCAGAATGCAGCTGGTACAGCTGGGAAAACTATACTATTCCCCTGCTGAGGGATAATTATAGCAATCAAAGCCTAGACTTGTATTTTGAGGGAGCAGTATTTTCACATCATCCTTAAAACTGGTTTAATTTGCCATGTGGTTTGAGTGGTAAACACTTTTCCCAACATACTGAATTTCAAAACATTCTACTATCAATGCTAAAGAAATATAAAACATTGTGTCATTTAAAAAGATAAATTTGGCTAGTGTACAAACAAAATTCAGTTTACTTTATAAAATTACATAGAATATTTAAAATGTAGCAGGAAAGGAATTTAACAGTTTGAACAAAGGTAAGAAATACTCTTACCAGACCTTCAGTTAAAAAAAACAAAACAAAAAATCAGGGGATATATAATACAGAAGATAAAGTGTTTGCCTTGCATGAAGCCAACCCAAGTTTAATCCCTGGCATGCCATAAGGTTTTCTGAGCCTCTGCAGGGCTCACTCCTGCACACAGAGCCAGGAATAGCCTCTAAGATGCAGCCCCAAAATCCTAAAGCAAAACTGTAATATCATCCACAGAAACAACAACAAAAACTAGTGAAATGAAGGTTGAAGAGAACAAAAATAGCATGGGAATCTTAGTATATTTCAAACAATTTAAATACAAACTTTAATAGGAAAATTTTCTCCAATATAATTCACCACAAATGTTCTTACTTGTATAAGATGTTCATGACTAAATATCCTTTCAGTAGACTTTTCTTCCTATGTTCACAAATTTAATTAAAAAAAATAAAACAGTAGCTGCAGCAACTTAGTTATAGGGGCTGAAGCAATTAGTATAGTGGGTAGAGCACTTGCCCTGCATACAACTGACCCAGGTTTGATCCCCCACATTTTATATGGTCCCCTGAGCACTGCCAGGAGTGATTCATGAATGCAGAGGCAGGAGTAGTCCCCCAATTCCACCCTCAAAAGAACTTAGTTAACAGAATGAAAGTTCATTTATACTTTTATGAACATAGCTCATTATAATCCCACAGGGTTAATGAGTTCCTCAGAAGCTCACAAACTATGGAAATGAGAATGGGATAACAAAGTGAAATTTTCCTCACTGATTTTACTCTAATCAATCTAACAGAAAGCCCAGTAAAATTTTATCTAAGAGAACATTTTATTTCAATTGCTTTATATATTTTTATAACTTAAATTGTGGTGAGTGATAAACTGTTTTAGGATTTTGGGGCTGCATCTTTCTTATTACATAATTTTTGAAGGGTCTATCAAGCCACCAATAACAAGATCTGGATTTAACTCTAAGTTAAAAAATCGGTCAGTGTTGGGGAGATAGTGCAGAGATTAGGGCACATGCTTTGGACTCAGGTTCTGTCCCTGGTGCCACCTGTCTCTTCCACAGTGCCCTTAGCAACACTGCATCTTAGAACCCATCAATCATGGCCTCTGGGATCCTTACACACTTCTTGTGAGTGCCCCTTCTCCAAATTGGTCATTATTTTGAATTATTATTGCATAGAAATGTAGGCTAGTCCTAAACACTGTCTCTCTCTCTCTCACACACACACATACACACACACACACACACACACACACACTCCTGCTCCCCATATTAATGAAAATGTTTTAATTCAGGGTTTTCTTAACAGACCAATTTTTTTAACCTAGATTAAGTAATTTATAAATTTGGGTTCCATTTGCTTTTTTCTTTCTTTAAATTTTTTTATTATAATCCTGTGATTTTGCCAAGTTGTTCATAATACTCCTGCTTTCCATATTAATGTAAATGTTTGGTTCAGGATTTTCTTAATATGACCAGTTTTTTTGTTTGTTTGTTTTTTATAACTCCATGATTAATTAAGTTTTTAATAATATAGTTGTTTCAGGCACTAAATGTTTCAATACCAATCCCATCCCACAATGTGAACTTCCTGCCACCAATGTTCCCAGTTTTCTACCCACCACCCCAATTTGTCCCCTTGCAAGCATAATTAAATTTACTTTATATTGTTTATTACAAAACAAAGGCAAATGGAATTATCAACACTTAGGACAATAAGAGTCCATATGTGATAATTATTAAATCCCATAATGATGTTACTAAAGTGTCTGAGGATCTGCTGTGCTGGTTAGTGCTAGTTGACCCTTCTGTGTCATTCTTTAGCTTGGTGGTCTTCTTTGCAACTTTCTAGTCAGATTTGCTGTGACCCTACTGGGCTGACCATACTATGAAAATTTGAGGTGTCCGGCAGCTATCTGGTTCATGAGCTATAGATCGGGGGTGATTTGGTGCCTTGGAGTTTAATGCAGTTCAGTTGTAGAGTTGGGCCATTTCTAAGTCAAATGGTGTTCTGTATGGCTGAGGGTTGCTGTGCCTTCAGGCAGAAAGGACAATCTGTGAGCCCTCATTCCCAGAAAGCCTTAGAGTTCTCAGCCCATACCAGTCTACATGGAAGATTTGCCACTATCATGTTCTCTTGGGCACTGGGCCATCTCCCTGCCAACCAGCATGGTAGACGTGGGCAGGAACTGCTGTTTTCTGATGGCTTAGGGGGTGAGGGGATTCAGTTAATCCCCATTCTGAGAATACCCCAAAGTTTTTCAGCCCACTGGTCTCACATGGAAAGATTCAGCTTTTGTCATTCTTTTGAGATTAGATGTGGAGCTGGGCCTTTTCTAAGCCGGAGAATGTCAGGTATGGTCGTGGGCTGTTGGGATGACCAGTTCACTTACAGGATGTTTTCCCCTTCCCCATTCTTAATAT
Organism: Sorex fumeus; assembly: GCF_029834395.1. Taxonomy (NCBI): domain Eukaryota; kingdom Metazoa; phylum Chordata; class Mammalia; order Eulipotyphla; family Soricidae; genus Sorex; species Sorex fumeus. Next base: position 28,943,902 of record NW_026606129.1, read on the forward strand.
AACATGTGTCAATGAACTACGGACACAATGTAACCAAAATCATCATAAAACCTTAGTATCACACATAAATAAGAATTTACACATCATTGTAGGGATAGTTTTGCAATTAAATGACTAAGAATTGGCTTATCTGTGTCGCTCATCCTCCTTATAGAATAAGAAGATTGGTTTGAGCTCATTCTTTTCATTTTTTAATAAAAAGTAATTAAAGGTACATTAAAAAACCCTTACTATTTTTTTTCTTATCTGATTTTTTACAACAGTGCCAAGACAATTCAGCAGTGGAAAGAATAGCCTTTTTAACAAATGATAAGGGAACAACTATAAAAATCTATATGTAAAATAATAAAGTTGGACTCTTACCTTACACCATGTATAGGAATTGGTTCAAATTGAATCACAGCCCTAAGTGTAAAATGTAAAAAGATATTGTGGAAAAGATGGTAGAATGCATACTTTTTTGCATGCCATTAGATTCAGCAGTGGCTTTTTAGACAGGACAGTGAAAGTGTGTGCAACAAAACAAAAATAAGTTTGTCTTTATCATAACAAAAACTTTTTGTTTCGAGGATGCTGCCAAGAAAATTGAAAAACAACCTATAAAATGGGAGAAAATGCATGTAAATTATATATACACAAGGGACTACCATTCAGAATATATAAATAAATTAGACTCAATAATAAAAAAACAAGTCCAATTAAAATTTGGGTTAAGTATTTAAATAGACATTTATTTGAAAAATATGTACAAGTGACCCAATATGATTCATCCCTTGAGAAATGAAAATGGAATTTAAAATAAGATGCTGCTTCATATCCATTAGGCTGAGTATCAGATGGATCATCCCAGGTGTGGACAAGGATGTGGAGTGTTACCATATGTGCTAGAAGAAAAGGATTGAAATTTCTATTTCTGTTCATTATATTTTAAGTCAAGAACCAATCCTTTTGGGCATTGAGACAATTTGGGATGGTGATGGGGCATCCTGAAGGGAATCTATATTTCCTGATAATAAGACAGGTGAGAGTTTACTAATTACTTAAAGAAATAATGATGTCCTAGTTGTATTACAAATCACTTTGAATAAGGAATCACTTTGATTTGGGTAAATTAAAGTGATTTGGTAAATCAGAGTGATTAAGGGAGTAGTATTGGGAGAAGGGAAGATAATGGTAGAATATTAAGTCCATTGCTTATAAAAATTCAGCATAAGCTACCGAGAGTATTCGATATGCCAGACACAGTAACAACAAAGTCTCCAGTGGAGATGTTACTGGGCCCGCTCGAGCAAATCGACGATCAACGGGAGGGCCTTTACCTTTACCTTACTAAAGGATATGGCTCATGGTAGTAAATGGCATGGTACCATAATTTTATGTAATTCAGGTTTTCTGTTGTGATGTTTTATTCAAGGCACTTACAATGGAAGCATAGGACTAGGGTTCAGAATTTGGTGGGGGGTGATTTCTAGTCTAATTCCCGTATTCTATGACAGACATAACTGTTATCAGAATTTTCTTTCTTTTTTTATTATTTTTTATTAGTGAAACACCATGAGGTACAGTTGTAGATTTACAAATTTTCATGCTTGGATTTCGGTCATACCATGATCAAATACCTATCCCTCCACCAGTGCCCATTTTCCACCACCAGGATAATATCCCTCCCCCCCCATCCCCCCATCCCCCCCTGCCACTATGGCAGGGCATTCCCTTTTGTTCTCTCTCTCCTTTTGGGTGTTGTGATCAGCAAAAGAGGCATTGAGTGGCAAACATGTTCAGTCCAGTCTACTTTCAACCTGCATCTCCCCTCCTGGGAGGATCCTCCAAACACCCTCCATTTGGTGCTCCCTTTTCTATCTGAACTGTCCTTTCCCCTAGAATACCCGGCTGGCCTCTAAGCTATGGAGTAATCCTCCTGGTGTTGATCTCAGCTATTCTTGGGTATTAATCTCATATTTTGTTATTTTATATCCCCCAGATGAATGCAATCTTTCTATGTCTATCCCTCTCTTTCTGACTCATTACGTTTAGCATGATACTTTCCATATTGTACCACTTGTATGTAAATTTCATGACTTCATCTTTTCTAAGAGCTACATAGTACTCCATTGTGTAGATGTACCAAAGTTTCTTTAACCAGTCATCTGTTCTTGGGCACTCAGGTTTCTTCCAGTTTCTGGCTACTGTAAAGAGTGCTGCAATGAACAAACAAGTGTAGATGTCAATTCGGCTACACATTTTTGCCTCTCTGGGATATATTCCCAGGAGTGGTATTGCTGGGTCAAATGGGAGCTCAATTTCTAATTTTTTGAGGAACGTCCATACTGTTTTCCAAAAGGGCTGAACCAGTCGGCATTCCCACCTACAGTGAAGGAGTGTCCCTTTCTCGCCACATCCGCGCCAGCATTGGTTGCTTTTGTTCTTTTGAATGTGGGCCAGTCTCTGAGGTGTGAGATGGTATCTCATTGTGGTTTTGATCTGCATCTCCCTGATGATTAATGATGTAGAGCATTTTCTCATGTGCTTTTTTGCCATTCGGATTTCTTCTTTGAGAAAGTTTCTGTTCATTTCATTGCCCCATTTTTTGATGGGGTTGGATGTTTTCTTCTTGTGGAGTTCAACCAGTATTTTGTATATCCTTGATATCAACCCCTTGTCAGATGTGTATTCGGCGAATATTCTTTCCCATTCTGTAGACTGTCTTTGTATTTTGGTCACTGTTTCTTTGGAGGTACAGAAGCTTCTTAGTTTAAGATAGTCCCATTTATCTATCTCTGTTTTCACTTGCTCAGCCAGTGGCGTGGCATCTTTGAAGATACCATTAGCCTCAATGTCATGGAGGGTTTTGCCAAGTTTGTCTTCAATGTACCTTATGGTTTCTGGTCTGATGTTGAGGTCTTTAATCCATTTTGATCTTACCTTTGTACATGGTGTTAGGCAGAGTTCTGAGCCCATTTTTTTGCATGTAGCCGTCCAGTGATGCCAGCACAATTTGTTAAAGAGGCTTTCCTTACTCCACGTCACATTTCTTGCACCTTTATCAAAGATTAGATGATCATATGATTGAGGGGAGATGTCAGTGTATTCAACTCTGTTCCATTGGTCTGCGGTTCTGCCTTTGTTCCAGTACCATGCTGTTTTGATTATTACCGCTTTGTAGTAAAGTTTGAAGTTAGGGAGGTTGATTCCTCCCATTTTCTTTTTCCCAAGAATTGCTTTAGCTATTCGTGGGGTTTTATTGTTCCATATAAATTTCAGGAGTGTTTGCTCCATTTCTTTGAAGAATGTCATGGGTATCCTTATAGGAATTGCATTGAATTTGTACAGTGCTTTCGGTAGTATTGCCATTTTGACAATGTTAAGTCTCCCGACCCATGAGCACGGGATGTCTTTCCATTTCCTCATGTCCTCTTTTATTTCCTGAAGTAGCGTTTTGTGGTTTTCTTTGTACAGGTCCTTTACTTCCTTAGTTAAGCTGATTCCTAGGTACTTGATTTTCTGGGGCACAATTGTGAACGGGATTGATTTTTTCATATAGCTTTCTTCTCTCTCACTGTTTGCGTATAGGAAAGCCATGGACTTTTGGGTATTGATTTTATAGCCTGCAACTTTATTATACAAGTCTATTGTTTCTAGGAGTTTTTTGGTGGAGGTTATTGGGTTCTCTAAGTATAGTATCATATCATCTGCGAAATATGAGAGCTCGATTTCTTCCTTTCCTACCTGAATGCCCTTAATATCTTTTTCTTGCCTAATTGCTATTGCAAGTACTTCCAGTACTATATTGAACAGCAGTGGAGAGAGTGGGCATCCTTATCTCGTCCTTGATCTTAGAGGGAAGGCTCTCAGTTTTTCCCCATTGAGGATGATGCTTGCTGTAGGCTTGTGATAGATGGCTTTAACTATGTTGAGGAAAGTCCCCTCTATACCCATTTTGGCTAGGGTTTTCATCATAAAGCGATGCTGGATCTTGTCAAATGCTTTCTCTGCATCTATTGATATGATCATATGCTTTTATCTTTTCTTTTGTTTATATGATGGATTATGTTGATTGATTTCCGAATGTTAAACCATCCTTGCATCCCTGGGATGAATCCTACTTGGTCATGGTGTATGATCTTTTTGATGAGTAGTTGGATTCTATTTGCTAGTAGTTTGTTGAGGATCTTTGCATCTGTGTTCATCAGGGATATCGGCCTGTAATTCTCTTTCTTTGCGTTATCTCTGTCTGCTTTTGGTATCAGTGTGATATTTGCTTTGTAGAAACTGTTCGGAAGTGTATTTGATATTTCAATTTTGTGGAAAAGCTTAAAGAGGATTGGGAGTAAGTCTTCTTTAAAGATTTGGAAGAATTCACTGGTGAATCCATCCGGGCCAGGGCTTTTGTGCTTGGGGAGACTTTTTATTACCATTTCAATTTCATTGATGGTGATAGGTCTGTTCAGGTATTCCAGGTCTTCTTGGTTCAGCCTTGGGAGTCTGTAGGAGTCTAGGAATTTATCCATTTCCTCGAGGTTTTGATGTTCTGTGGCATAAAGCTTTTCACAGTATTCCCTGAGGATCCTTTGAATTTCTGTAGTTTCTGTTGTAATGACCCCCTTTTCATTTCTGATTTGGTTTATTAGGGTTTTCTCTCTCCCTTTCTTTGTGAGTTTTGCTAGGGGCTTATCGATCTTGTTAATTTTCTCAAAGAACCAGCTCTTGGTTTCATTGTCCTTTCAGATTGTTTTTTGGGTTTCCATCTCGTTAATCTCTGCTCTGAGTTTTATTATTTCCTTCCTCCTGTTAGGGTTGTGCTTCTTTTGTTGGTCATTCTCCAAGTTCTTAAGCTGTGAGGTTAGTTTATTTATGTGGGCTCGCTCCTCCTTTCTGAGGAATGCTTGTAGAGCTATAAACTTTCCCTTAAGACTGCTTTTGCTGTGTCCCATAAGTTTTGGTAACTCGTGTCCTTATTTTCATTTGTTTCTAGGAATCTTTTGATTTCCTCTTTAATTTCATGTCTAAGACACTCGTTGTTTAATAGCGCACTGTTTAATTTCCAGGTGTTTGATTTAGTTTTCTGTTTTTATGTGTGATTTACTTCTAATTTCAGTGCATTATGGTCTGAGAAGATTGTTGATATAATCTCTACCTTCTTAATTTTATGGAGGCATGTTTTGTGGCTCAGCATGTGGTCTATCTTGGAGAACGTTCCATGTACGCTTGAGAAGAATGTGTATTCAGCTTTTTGTGGATGAAGTGTCCTGTATATATCTACTAAGTCCCTTTCTTCCATTGTTTCCCTCAGATGAAGTATGTCCTTGCTAAGCTTGAGTCTGGTTGATCTATCAAGAGGTGACAAAGCGGTGTTGAAGTCTCCCACTAGTATTGTGTTGCTATCGATGTCTTTTTCCAAATCTAGGAGTAGTTGTTTCAAGTTCTTTGCTGGTCTCTCATTAGGTGCATATACATATATTATTGTAAGTTCTTCCTGTTGTACAGATCCTCTGATCAATAAGAAATGGCCTTCACTGTCTCCTATGATCTTCTTCACTCTGAAATCGATGTGGTCTGATATTAGGATGGCTACTCCAGCTTTTTTCTGGGAGCTGTTTGCCTGTAGGATTGTTTTCCAGCCTTTGACTCTGAGTTTGTGTTTGCTTTGACTATTGGGATGTGTTTCTTGCAGGCAGCAGAATGTTGGGTTCAATTTTCTAATCCATCCTGCCACTCTATGTCTTTTAATTGGTGCGTTTAGCCCATTGACATTGAGAGAGATTATTGCTATGGGATTTTGTCCCATTGTTCTGTTGAAATTTGGTGTATTTGAGAGGCCTGTCTTGCCTTAAAGTAGCCCATTTCGTTGTACTTGTAACCATGGTTTTGAGTCTATGAAGTTCCTGAGCTGTTGTTTGTCTGTGAAACTGTGTGTTGTTCCTTCTATTATGAATGAGAGTCTCGCTGGGTAAAGTATTTTTGGAGAAGCATTTATTTCATTGAGTTTTTTTCACTATGTCCCACCACTGTTTTCGGACCCTGAGGGTTTCATCAGAAAAATCAACTGTTAATTTTAAGGATGCTCCTTTGTAAGAGATTTCTTTCTTCGATCTTGCTTCTTTCAGAATTTTGTCTCTATCTAAGGTTTTGGTCATTTTGATCAAGATGTGTCTTGGGGTATTTTTATTCGGATTTCTTCTAGCTGGTACCCTTAGGGCCTCCTGGATGTGGTCACAAGTTTTCTTCAGCTCTGGAAACGTTGTAGCAATGATTTCTTTGACAGTTTCTTCTTCATCAAGGTTTTCTTCCTGTCCCTCTGGGACTCCAATAATTCTTATGTTACCCCTCTTGGCTTCATCACGATCTTCTCTTGCCATCTGTTCTCGAACTGTGAGTCTCTTTTCCATTTTCTGCTCTTTTCTGACAAGTCTCTGAACTTGATCTTCGAGCTCACTGATTCTGTTCTCAGCCGCTGTTACTCTGCTGCTGAGGCCTTCCACTGAGGTTTTCAATTCGGCTACCAGGTTTTTCAGGTCCGACATTTCTGATTGCATTTTCCTCATTTCTGCCTTCAAATCCTCTTGTCTTTTATTGGCATTGGTTTCCATTGTTTCTTTTAGTTCCCTAAGCATCCTAAGTAGCTCCATTCTGAATTCCTTGTCAGAGAGGTTGTCTAATGCTATAGTACTGTTGGTGTCTTCTGGGCTAGCCTCGTGAATAAGAAAGTTTGGTGGGCTTTTGCGTTGCTTTACCATTGTGACCAGTGTGGTTTGGTCCTTCACAGTCGCTGTTACTGTTCTGGTTGAGTGAGGAGAGACTGCCAGGAGCCGTTCAGCTTTGTTGCTGCTAGATGGGCCTCTTCTACCTTTCTGAGTCTGACCTTCTTCTCAATCAGGCTTTATTCTTTGTTTTATAACTGACATTGAGTGAAACTTTTGGAGGAGGTGCTATTTACTACTGAGCTTGTACAGCTATTTTCAAACAGGACTTTTGTTGGAAATGGAGTAGGCGAGTGGGATGTTGTTGAATTGTGGTAGAAGAGGTGAGAAATTTTTGGTTGGTATTAGGTGACAAGTTGATGTAAAGGATGAAAGGATGAAGGTCCAAATTGCTTAGAGTGAGTGATATACCTGCGGCTGCCAGGAAGCAGGCCACGCCCACTTTAGGTGGCCACGCCCCCTTCTTAGAGGCCATGCCCCTAGCCAGTCCCAGGCCACTCCCTCCCAGGATCCTGGATGGGGGGGCGGCCGATGGACTGCTGGGCAGGCCTGTCCCAAAGCTGGACGCACGCTGGGGTCCGCGCTGTCCTCACTTGGGGATCGGTGGGCGGGCGGCGCGTCTGGGGTCAGGGGCGGGCCTCTGCTGGGCTCCTCCAACCCACCTGGATGGGGGTGCCGGTGGACTGCTGGGTGGCCGGTCCGGGAGCTGGACGTGCGCTGGGGTCCGTGCTGTCCTCCGGCGGGGGCCAGAATTTTCTTTCAGGAAATTTAAGACATTTGAATATTAGAAGACTGTCATGAAATGCCCTTGCCTCAGCCTCTTTTCTCTTTTGTCTCACTGAGGCCTTGGGGGCACTACTTTTGTGGTGCCAATTCCTATTATCACAAAGTCATTAAATACAGGAGGCAATGCTTGATCTGAGCAAAGACCTCTGTGTGAGGAAAAACAATGTGAAATTTTATCTTTCCTCAATGCCACTGATAAGGCCCCTTTTCTTCTGTTCCTATTTCTAAAGGTTTTAGGGGAGGGGAATTTTTAAAGACTACTCCAAGTTTGTAGGACATTTTAGGGACATCGTAATTTCATTTAGGCCTGTAAGTGGATGATGAAGTTTTTGTACAAATCTTTTCAAGTGCTACAACTTTTTCTTAAAGTCCATTTTAACATTGAAATACCCTGGCTTTTTCCCAATTCTAGACTAGATCAGAAGGAATATGGATCTATCAGAAAGTTTTCACATCTTTAAACATCAGGGGAACTTGAAACAGATTGATTAAAATGGATTAATCAGCATGTTTGCTTTCCTAACCATTGTTCAACCAAGTTGAATATCAATATCCTTTGCGAAATTGTGTTTAGAAGCTGTGTGTGTGTGTGTGTGTGTGTGTGTGTGTGTGTGCTTGCATGCATGTGCACTTAGAGCTGAAGTTTCTGAATCCTTTGAGGTCATGTAATATGGTATAAAATGGAGGTGGATACATACATACATATATATATATATATATATATATATATAGAGAGAGAGAGAGAGAGAGAGAGAGCACAGTGTGTAGGGCATTTTCCTTGCATGCTGCCAAGATGGCCAACCTGAGTTCGATTCCTCTGCCCCTCTTGGAGAGCCCGGCAAGCTACTAAGAGTATCTTGCCTGCACTGCAAAGTCTGGCAAGCTACCCATGGCGTATTCGATATGCCAAACACAGTAACATGTCTCACAATGTTTCTGGGCCCACTCAAGCAAATATGTATATATTAGGAATATATAATGGACACATTTTACTCCAACATAATGTGAAATGTGTCAATGCAAAAATCTTTACTTAACAGTGGTTCAAATGATGTATATTAAAGGACAAGCACACTGGGGCACCGAAGTTCTCAACTCTAAGGAGTAATAAGGACTGCTTCCCCATCTCCTTTCTTTTGTTATTCTGTCAATTTTTACAACTGTATTTATTTTTAGAACCTCATTCTATAAATTGATGCTTTGCTGTTGCCTTTGTCTCCTTCATGTCATTTGTTAAAAAGCCAAGCAGTAGCTTTTGTGCAAAGGTGTAGCCAGCATATTTATTATGGGTATTTTAATAGTTTGTCCTTCAGATGTCCAGAAATCAATAAGTCACACCAGCAGAGTCCAGCTTCAAATCATAAGCTTTACAGCAGAAACACTTCTCAAGGAATTTTTAAAGCTTTATTGATGAGGATGCTTATGGGTGCAGTTGTCAGAGTCAGCTGGAGTCTTCCTTTTCCTCCTTCAGATCTAGGAAAAATTAAGTCAAACTGTGAATATCTTGTCCTATGATAATCTACAGAATTCTTGCAAATTTCCAGAGGATCTTTTGCTTTACAGAAATTCTGGCTTTGAAAGTTTCTGACCCTCTTTTCAAGGACCAGTGTGTGGTCCTGCAATTATCTGTACCAAATAGACGGACTTGAATTGCTTCATTTTCTTTGATTTCAACAAAAGCTTTCTTCCACAAGGCATTTTCTGTATACAGTAGACCTAAATGAAGATTTGGGAGAGCAAATAGACTTGATGATTCAGAATTGGGGGTTTAAGCAACAAAACTGCAAGAAAAAAACATTACATATAAACATTTCTTCTCCTTTCCCTCTTCCATCTGCTCTTGTATCTTTTCAGTATCCTCCTTCATCTCCTTCCCCTCCCTCAAATCTCCCTCTTCCCACTGCCATCTTCATTTTCTCTACGTTTCCCTGCTTGCCTTTCTTTGTTCCATCTTCCTGTAAAACCAATCTCTTGTCTCATACACAGCAGTTTAGTCTCTATCTAAAAACATGTCTTCCCAGTATGCCTCCCCCCACCCCCATCCCTCTTTTACTTAGTGCTCCTTTCTCTATCTCAGCTACCTTTCCCCCAGAACATTGCTTTACTGGAACGCAATCATGAAAGTTTTTAAGTCTGCAACTGTATCTCAAGTGAATCATTAAAATAAATAAAGAAAGAAAACTAAAGAAAAAAACAAAAAAACTTGTCTTTCTGTTTCACCTCCTTCTCCAGGAGGCATTTTCCCTAATTATAGGAAGTTTTTGCATTCACTCTAAAGGTAATCACAATCACAATCACAACCATCCTGTTATTCATCGATTGCCTCGAGCAGGCCCCAGTAACGTCTCCTTTGTCCTAGCCCTGAGATTTTTTAAAAAGTGCCATATTCAATGCTCTTTCAGAGTTAGGAGAATGAGACCCTTCATTGTTACTGGTATTTGGCATATTGGGTACGCCACGGGGAGTTTGCCAGGCTTTGTCGTGTGGGCAGGTTACATTCGGTAGCCTGCCAGTTTGTCCAAAGTAGGAATGAGGTAAGATGTCGCGCAGCCGCTGGGTTTTATAGTCTCTGAGTCTTGGCCGTTGATGGGATTACTCTAAAGGTAATACAATAACTTTTACTTCCGTTTTCCAGATATCATCAGAACAAAGAGGTTTCTCTGAGGGAGATGCTGATTGGAGGATGAAGTGTTCTGAGGAGACAGGGTGTAACTTTAGTCTATGTTTAAACCCTTTGGGGAGTCTGAAAAACAGGCAGATATTCACACTCTGGTTGGGAGATTCAGTGGGCAGAACTAGGCTGCCAAAACGAAGAAAGACAAAAATGACTATCTGTAATTTCAATGCCTGGACGCTGGCATCAGATGCATCCATCGAGGACCTGATGGTACAAGCGCGATAGATCAAGTACGATATCATTAGTGTGACTGAGACAAGAAGGCATCAATCACATCATGGCATTATCGACACTGGACAAGAACTGTTCCTCAGAACATGCGACAAAAGAGGCATCGGTGGTGTCAGTGTCCTTGTCAACACGAACTTGGCCATAAGCATTGATTCATTCAAATGCCTAACAACCCAAATCAGGTGATTACACTTGAATAGATGTGGCTCACTACCGGCAGTTTCTATCTTCATTGTCTACACACCAACATCCAATTATGATGAAGGAGAAATTGATAAGTTCTACATGGAGCTGGAGAAGTTCTATAAAGAAGACCACACCTTCTACAAAATCATTGTCTGTAGGATGACATTGCTTTGTCCTTTCTCCCTTTCTCTACAAGGAGCTTATGTTTATCTGGTTACCCCCATCACAGTGCTCCTGAGTCAATTCCATTCCATTGTATTTATCTGTAAATTCTTCCCTATGCTCTCCTCCCCAACCAGTTAATCAGCTTTTCCCCTAATCAGATTCTGTTAACTTGTAAGATTAGATTTCTCAGAAATCTATGATTTTATATGTATGAGTGAAATATTGCCTTTCTCCTCTCTTTATGAATAGTTTACTTTAATGCAATGTCCTTTTTGTATAGATACAGGAAGACTGTTAACATTATGCTTTGTAATTTAGGATTTAATTGGCTTTGAATATTATTTACTCCCAGGCATCTGCTTTCTTGACTTAAGTCTCAGTTGCCCTTGGTTCCTAACACCCCAAAAGCAGAGTCCCAAAAGAATGGACTCAGGGCAAGTGGTGAGCTACCCTGGCATCGAAATGGGCCAGGCCAAAGTGCCACGATTCTTAACTTTAAGTTAAGAGTTTGATCATAGACAAATGCTGTCATGATCCAAAAGTAACGATGAGAGTAGGACCCTTCTAGGGATAGGAAAGACTCTCTGACCTGAGCACTGTAGTCTGAGATCAAGATGGCCCTAGGAGGGCAATTCTATTCATTTAAGGTATTTCTTACTGTATCCATACAAAATGATTTATATTATATCTGCTTATATGTTTGTTATACAAGGAGAGGAGAAACACACCTAGGGGAATCCACTCTAGAGTGGATTGATCTGATAATGAGGATCTGTCCTAGGAGCAGATGTCTCCGAGGAAAAGAATTCTGCCCCTATTGATTGTGATTACACCTATGTTTAATTGTTACTCAACCCCTCATACTTTGGGAAGAGTAGGCTTGGACATCAGAACCAGAATCCAGACTCGAGAGAAGGAGGATGAAGTGGGATTGAGAAGGAGAATGAAGTAGCATGGGGGAGGAAGAAGCAGGGGAGAAAGCAGAGGACAGAGACAGGAGTGGATGGAGAGAGGAGTAGAATAAACTGCAACTAAGACCAACCAGCCTGGCCCTCGTTTCCTTCCTTCGCCTGCCCATTGCCATCGACCTCCCTGGGGTGGGGGAAGCAGTGTGAGACTACCGAACCTGGGCAGCGGGAGAGACAGAACCGTTGCTGTGCTGTCTTTTTTGAGTTTACACAATTGTCGGTGATTTTAATGTCAAGATAGGACCAAGAAGATCAACCAAAGAACTCCACATTGGGGCCCGTGGCCTAGAATGGAACGAACAGGGTGACAGACTGTCTGAGTTCATCATGTCTACAAAGACAATTGATGGTAACTGACAGTTCCAGAAAGCTGAATCTAAACATTGGACTTGGGAGTCTCACAGTGGGCAGTTCCACAATGAAATTGACCACAGCCTATTTGATCAATGATTTTGCCTAACCAATGTTGCTGTTGTCCCAAAATTCCAAACGGGATCAGTCCACCGTCTCGTTCATGCAAAATTCTACTTAACAGAGAGGGGAGAAATGGCTGTAAAGTTTAAGAAGAGAACTGCCAGAACAACCACCAACTGGGAGCTCTTTGGCACTATCGCAACAACATGGGAAGATACCTTCACTGACAACATTGATGAGGAATACGATTGACTGGTTCAGCACCTCCATGATTGTGTGAGGAATGCCAAGAGAGAGATAGCCACAAAAAGATGCCTGTCTTTGAGAACTCTTGAGCTCATTCACCAACGTGGCTTGGTGCAAGCCTCAGGCAACCACAAGCAAATGTCTGAGCTCGCAAAGCAGTACAGAGAAACAATAAAGGAAGACCTCAAAGAGACAAGAGCAGCAGTGCTGACAGATGTGGCAGAAGCCGGGAAAAGCATTCACAATGCCCACCTGTCCTTCGCCAACTAAAAGACCAAGATGACTGCCCTCCGATGTCCTGATGGCTCTATCACATCCTCCAGAAGGGCAATGGAGAAGTTTATCCATGACTTCTACTTGGATCTCTTCGATAGCCACGTCTACCTGCCCACATACCAAATTCCACAGGATGGATATGTTATTCCCAACATTCTCTCTTCCAAAATTCGACATGTCATTTCGTCAGTAAAGAAGCAAACAGCACCCGGGCCAGACAAGGTCAGACCTGAACATCTGAAAAATCTGCCATTGGTACTCATCAATACAGTCACTCGGCTCCTTACACGCTACCTGTCTGAATGCAAGGTTCCATCCTGGTAAACCAGCAGAACTATACTACTGTACAAGAAGGGAGACATCCATGACATTGGCAACTATCGCACGATCTGCCTATATCTGTCATCTACAAGTTTGAGTCATCCTGAATAGGATTGCAGAAGACTAGATGAAGGACAACCATGCGAGCAAGCTGGGTTCCACAAAGGATTCAGCACAATTGACCATATCCACAAGATAACCAAGCTCATTCAGGTTTCTCGGGAGTTCAAGATGCCACTCTGTCTAACATTCATTGATTTTAAGAAGGCCTTTGATTCTGTTGAGACAGAAGCAGTCATCAAAGCCCTAGCCAAACAGGGAGTTCAAACTCAGTACATCTGGATCCTCCATGAGCTCTATTACAAATTCACTACCAGGATCTCACCATTCTACAAAGAAGTGATCATCAATGTCAAGAGAGGGGTTCAGCAGGGCGATACCATTTCACAGAAACTCTTCAGTGCCACCCTTGAGAACGTCATGCCATGACTGGAATGGGAAGGAATGGGAGTGAAGATAGACGGTTGGCAACTACACCACCTCCACTTTGCTGATGACATCATTCTAATAATATTAGCCAAACATTAGCCAAGGGGCACAAATTCTGGCCAACTTCAACTGTGAGTGTGGAAAGGTTGGACTCCAGCTGAATCTCACGAAGACAATGTTTATGAGAAACAATCTCGTTCCTGACGTTCCATTCGCTTTCAATGGAATGAACATCTCCGAATGCAACAGTTATATGTACCTAGGTCAAGAAGTCAACATGATGAATAACCTGGCACCTGAGTTGTGCAGGAGGAAGTGAGCAGCTTGGAACGCTTTCAAGAGCGTTGAAGAAATAGCTAAGAGGATGAAGAACCTCTGGCTCTGGGCACATCTCTTTGAATCCACTGTCCTTCGTGCATTATCATACAACTCAGAGACCTGGGACTTACGAAAAGAGGATGAGAACGCTATTCGGGTCTCCCAAAGAAGGATCAAAAGAGCTATTCTTGGAGTATCATGCTTTACTCAAATAAGAGAAAGAACCTAGAGTTTCAACCTCTGTCAATGGTCAAGAATCAGGGACGCTGTCTCATTTGCCAAGGAATCGAAAATCAGATGGGCTGGACACGTAATGAGATTTGGAGATGAATGCTGTACTAGAGCCATTACCAACTGGATTCCACGAGACATCAATAGATCGCATGGCTGCCCACCTAAGAGATGGTCAGACTTCTTTGTCAAGGCCCTGAATGATCTGTTTGAGGCTCTTCGTGTTCCTAGAATGAGGAGATGCCATTGGGCTACACTAGCACATTACAGGGATGATTGGAGACGTTACTGATGCCCACTTGAGCAAATTGATGAGTAACAGGATGTCAAGTGATCAAGTGATCAAGTGATATCCAACTTCATAATTTTATAAGGACATGTGCTCAAACTAAACTGTATGTTATTTCCTGGCTCACTTGTTTATTCCTAAAAATGGGAAGAAAAATGGGAAATAAACCCAATCCTTTTAAAAAATTAGTTTATTAGAATTTTTCTATGAAACAATTTCTGTCTAAAAAACAGACCCCCCATAGGTATATATATTATGAATCTTTTATTCATTGGATTAAAATTTTGCTTCCCCTCACAACCAAGTAAAGAGATTTCTAGACATTATAAAAAAGTGGAAATATGAATTCTTTTATCAATTAGTAGTTTGAAATCATACAGAACCCCATGGAGATCTGGTGAACCTATCTGTACTCTGAGTTCCAAGGAAAGCAATTAAGGTAAGGTAAGGTAAAGGTAAAGGCCCTCCCGTTGATCATCGATTTGCTCAAGTGGGCCCAGTAACGTCTCCATTGTAGACTTTGTTGTTACTGTGTTTGGCATATCGAATACTCTCGGTAGCTTGCCGGGCTCTCTGAGAGGGGCGGAGGAATCGAACTCGGCTCGGCCATGTTGGCTGCTTGTAAGGCGAATGCCCTACCCGCTGTGCTATCGCTCCTGCATAGTTCAATACCAGCAGTTATGATTTATTTAAATAGTACTAAACAAATGGATTTGTAATCCATGCAAACCATTTGAGAAAAATTCATTCAATTTTGAATAGTTTTGTTTGAATGATAGGAAACAAATTTTGGAGGTTATGAAGTTGTTGGGTTGGAGCAATAGCACAGCAAGTAGGGCATTTGCCTTGCATATGGCCAACCCAGCCGACCTGGGTTCGATTCCTCTATCCCTCTCAGAGACCCCGGCAAGCTACTGAGAGTATCTCACCTACACAGCAAAGCCTGGCAAGCTACCCATGATGTATTCGATATGCCAAACACAGTAATAACTACCCTCACAATGGAGATGTTACGGAGTCCACGCGAGCAAATCCATGAACAGCGGGAGGACAGTGCTATGAAGTTGTTATAGGCATCTTATTCATTGAGTTACTGAGTGAGTCTGAGTCCCACTGACCCGAATTGGTCTGTGATATGGTCGTAGCACTGTAGCACTGTCCTCCCATTGTTCATCAATTTGCTCAAGCAGGCCCAGTAATGAGATTTTAAGATTTGTTGTTACTATGTTTGGCATATCGAATACGTCACGGGTAGCTTGCCAGGCTTTGCCATGCAGGCGAGACACTCTCAGTTGCTTGCCAGGCTCTCCGAGAGGGGTGGAGGAATCGAACCTGAGCCGACCCGGTCGGCTGCATGCAAGGCAAATGCCTTACCCACTGTGCAATCGCTCCAGATAGGGTCGTATTTGATGTTAAATTTCCTACCAGATGATTTGATTTTGAAGTATAAGCCAGTTTGAGCTGGGTGTTAATGTCATTTGCAACAGCAGTTGCCTCAGTATTCTTTCCAAATTTGTAATAGTATACTCTTCTTTGTAACAAGTCTCACAATGGAGATATTACTGGTGCCTGCTCAAGCAAATCGATGAACAATGGGAAGACAGTGCTACAGTGCTGTACTTTTCTTGGAGAAGTACTTCATATAGCAACAGTTATACTTTTCACCCTCTTTTTTAGGTTCCCTATTTCCCCTTTCCAATTATTTCATGTTAAATTTGGACAAACTTGAAACTCTTGTTCTAACTATGATGTATGCTCACCATGCTACTAGATCTGTGTGAGTAAATTTTTAATTTTCCCTTTCTGCTTAGATGAAAATTTCTATTTCCACCTGCATTCATTCTACCTTGGATTATATTCTCTATTCCCATATATAATCCAGATCAAAGTCAAAATTTTTGTTTTTTCCATTCAAATTAATATTTTTAGCAATGTTTATCTCTTGTTGGAACCGATATTTTTCAATTAGTGAACAGTAAAATTCATTCATATTATTGCATGTGTTAGTAGTACATTATTTTATATTGCTGATTAATATCTTATAGTTAGTTTTGGACTATTTTAACTTTTGGTGATTGTTAATAGGTTTCTATGACATTTATTTGCAAATATGTTTTTTTGTATGCCCATTTTTCTTTATAGAACACTTTGACTTGGATTTGACATACAGTATATTTCTTAAAAAAATTTAAATTCTCTGACTTATCTAAAATTTTTGTTTTGTTTTACAATCTGACATGAATGTTTTGTTGCTCTATATCCTCACCAAAACTTTTTGTTGCTAATCTTTTAAGTTTTAGCCAATCTGATGAATGTGATTTTAATTTGCATTTACTGATGCTCACAGATATAGAGCACTTATGTAATGTATTTATTGACTATATATCTTCTCTTGGACAGTGCACAAATCTCTTGTCTATTAAAAATTGCACTGTTTTTATTCTATTAAGCTAATAAATTTATATATTAATATATATTTATCATTGTACATATCTTCAAATGTTTTATCTTAAACTATAACTTGCCAATTTTTGTTGTTTTTTTTTGTTATGGTGTATTATGGTGTTAGTGCTTTAAATAAAAAATATTTTTGGCATCACATGGGTTACAATACTATTAATGGTGTAAGGTTTTATGCCTAAAACATTTGGTTTCCACACCCTTTACCAGTGTGTCAACTTCTCTCCACCAGTGGCTCAGAGGATTTTCCCACCTGGAACCCAACCCTTTGGTATAAGCTTCTTACTGAAAAGCATATCACAATTTCTGTTGTGCTTTCAATTTAATGTCTAATTTGTAATTTTTCTTTGATCATATGGCTTTCAGTGTATTAAGAGAACAATCTATCCCCAGGCAAATATTTGCCCATGTAATCTATTATTTCTATAGCTTTAGCTTTTATAATTTAATTTATGCACCATATTGAATTAATTTTAGGTATAGTGCAATAAGGTTAAGGTTAATTTTTTTCCATTTGATTATCAAGATGGTCAGTGAAAGTTGTTGAAAGATTTGTATCTTCATTAGGTTGATTAAGTGCTTTTGTTGAAAATCAAATGACTATGTAAATGCAGTGATTTGTTTGTCTCTCAGTTCTGTTCCATTGATCTTTTATTTATTCATATGACAGCCACTTACAGAGTTTGATTGCTGTAGTTTTATAATAAATCTGGAGGTTAGATTGTGTAAATTCAAGTATTATTTTTGTAAAATTGTTTTGAATAGCTTAGGTCTTTTTCAAATATATCTAAATTTTAGCATTGACTCATCAGTTTCCACAAGAGACTGCTAATGTTATGATTTATCATATCAAATGCATAGATTAAATTAGATGAGAACTGACATTTTCAAAGTATTGACTTTTATCAACATAGTATGAAGGGTACTTTATTTCAGCTTATAAATAACTTCTTTCCTCCCCCCACGCTTTGTTTAAATGCCATAGTTTTACAAAATTGTTCATGATACATTTGTTTCAGGCATTCAGTATTCCAGCATCAATCCCACCACCACTGTGATCTTCCCTCCAAATGTCCCCATTTTCCCAGCCATCCCCAAAGCCTGCTCCTTAGGGAGCACACATTTATTTAATATTGCTTGTTACATCTAAATGGCTAATGGAATTTTTAAAAAATACTTCAGGACAAAAAAATTTGTGAATATTGTTATATCTCACCGTGGGGTCATTAAGTTCTGACCTGAGGGTTTACTAAGCTGTTTGTTGCTAGCCAAACCTTCTGTGTTGTTTGTTTGTTTTGAGATTAGTTGGCTTTTGCAGTGGCATCCCTTCTGAGTTCAGTTGGTTTCTATATTACTTTCCCATCTAATTTTGTGTGCGCCTACTAGGAGTCAGTGCTATGGAATATGGAGGTGTGCATTTGCAGCAGTGAGCTGCAGAAACTCTAGGATATCTAACTGGGCTGTGAGTTTACATGGCGGAGGTTGTGGGATGTGGGTGTATCTGCTGAGGCTTCTGGAAGCACAGGGTGGGATGGTGGAGGGAAGCTGTTTATCCCCACTCCCGGAAGACCCTCAGCCTGGACCTGCAAGGTTCTCAGCCTGAAGACCTGCCTATTTGGAAATTTCGGAAGTGTGGCTTTTCTGCAGAGATTAGTTGTGAAGTTGTGGAGTTGAGTTGTTGACGTGTTGGGAGCTGAAGGGTATGATTGTGGGGGGCCCTGGCAGGATGGGGATTCACCCCCTTCTCTCCTATAGACCCAGGCTTTTCAGCTGGGAGACCTGTGTACCTGTGCATTTTTGTGGCTTGCTTGATTTTTTTCCTAAGATTTAATCATGAGTCTGTAAAGTTGGGCCAAAGGATGAACTCACCTGGCAGTGGTTATGAAATGTGGGTATGCAAAATAATTTCTTTCTGACCATTGTTTTATAACACCGTAGTGTCAGCCTAGAGGTCTTGCATGCCATCTGTTAAAATTATTCTTAAGTAAATTTGCTTTTTTTTGTGACATTACCAAAAGATACATGAAGAACTAATTTCAAATTTTTGATGTTCGCATATATATATATATGTATGTTTTGAGCCATTAACCTTGTATGTTGTGACATTGATAAATTCATGTATTCATATCAGTTCTATTTTTCTTTTATAGGTTCTAATTTCAAATTTTTGATGTTCATATATATGTTTTGAGCCATTAACCTTGTATGTTGTGACATTGATAAATTCATGCATTCATATCAGTTCTATCATTATTTTATAGGTTCTTCAGAAATTATTATATAAAAATTTATATCACCTGTAGACAACTTTGCTTCTTTCTTTCTGATCTTTAGACCTTTTATTTCTTTTTTCTTGATTTTTTGCCAAGGTGACCTCATCTTAAAAGTCATGTGATAGCATTATTTTTCTTTTCCCCAAACTTTTGAGTGTACCCCTATTATTCCCAAGATCAAGAGTTGCCTCCTCCTCCTGAACTTTTCCTTAAAGTTCTTGTGCATTATGCTTCCTATGCCATGCTTCACATTTTTTGATGTAAGACACTTCATTTTAAAACTTTCAATCTTTTAAAAATGGTATGTATTTTTTAAATGTATGTGTATATTTAAAAACTGTACGTGTATATTTCCAACTCCTGTAATGTTGATAGTGCCTTGAATATTTTTTTAAATTTTTTTTCCCTTTATTTTATTTTATTTTATTTTTATTTTTTTACAGTTGTAGATTTACAATTTTTTGTGCTTTGGTTTCAATTATACAATGATCAGATACCGATCCCTCCACCAGTGCCCATTTTCCACCACCGTGGATAATATCCCTCCCACCCCCATCCCCCCATCCCCCCTGTCTCTGTGGCAGGGCAATCCCCTGTGTTCTCTCTCTCCTTTTGGGTGTTGTGGTCTGCAAAAGAGGCATTGAGTGGATAGTGCCTTGAATATTAAGGAACAGAAGAGCTGTACTCTCAGCATTCCTGGTGTGTGGTAAGTGTGACCTCATAGATCAGTCAGGTTTTGCTCAGAACATTTTATCCACCTGGAATGTTTCTGTTTATATCTATCATTAAAATTTCACCATTCCTTCAAGGACCAAATTAAATGGTATTCTTTTTTTTTTTAATCCACTATCTATTTTGGTAGGTGGGGATGAATCTGTTTCTCTGTATTTCAAGATGAATCATTTTTGTAGTCTTATTCTGGTACTTAAAAATTATGATTTGCTAATGTTTTGTATCTTACTCATTTCTATATGTCCTTTTTGGTACCTGGGGTAGCACATAAATGGCTAGTAGGGAATTTTTCCCTAAATACTCCTAATAATAATTCTTACTTTATTCACTGAGAGTAAATAGATTTAATATGAATAACTTGGTCTATTATGTCAATGAATTAAGTGTGTAAGATCATTAAATGAGATGATAATCTAAATTACCAATTATTTTGTGGCCCCGAGGATTCAGCATACAAAAACTGAAAATTTGGGGTCATTCTCGCATCCTACTATTACCTCTAGTTGTAATTCAGTCTTTAGTTGTGATTCCTAAATATCTCTCAAGTATATTAGTTGTATATTTAGTTGTAATTCCTAAATATCTCTCAAATATATTTATGTCTGCCCTCGTACCACACACACCTTGTTCATACTGCCTTAACTTAATATCATTCTGAATTATTGAATGTATTCTCTGTTTACAAGCTGCTTTTTTTTCAATCCCTTTTCACCTCTTGCTTAGCCATGGATCTTTCTATAAGCCAAATCTGACCACTCACTCTCCTGCTTAAAGGCATTTACTATGACTGGAGTTCGTCTCATTTTAACAGTGTTTTCAAGACATGAAAACGCTACAAAAAACTACCATTCCCAGATTTCTTGCTTCATTTTGAAGATAGGTTGGAGTGTTTTTTTTTTCTTTTTTGATGACAGAGATTAAGTGATAGAGTTATCAAGGTGAGGGGAAACAGGGAAAAAACAAGGAAAGGGAGACTGTCACTAACACTGTCTGCCTTGCGAAATTTAGTTTCTAGCAAGACAATTAACATGCAGATCAGCTTCACAGGGCCCCACACGCATTAGCAATTGAACACTCTCTTTCCAAGCCCTCTCTGCTTCACAAATTCACACACCTTCTGGCTGCTCTAACATAGCCCTGGTTCAGAATCCATTAACAGAATATTTAGTCCACGAACAAAAATGATTGTGCATGCTCATGATTAATGAGAAAGCTATTTCAAGTCATAATTAACTACTATTAATTATTTTTGTCATCATTACACTAAGAAACTGTTTCACATATTAGAAACAATTGTTCAAATTGGCTTGCTAGGACTGAAAGTGTACAATGTATCATTGAAAAGCAAGTGTTTTTCTGGTGTTTTTGATTTATGAAGATAGTCATAGAAATCATAGTCAACAGAATATGCTTCTAATAAATGTCACCTTGCAGTAAGTTATTTGCATATGCTTTCATTTATTTAACCCTCACAGCAACTCTACAAAATCAGTACTATTATTATCACTATTTTGCAGATGATCATATGGAGACAAGGGTTAAGTCATGAATAGGTGAAAAGTGGTAGAATGTGTATTAAAGCAAGTAATTTCATGACATAGCACATATTTTCACACTTATATTTACTGTTTTTGAAAGAAATATAAGAATACTATTATGGGTATGGAGAGATAGCCCAATGGGCTGGAGTACATGATTTGTGTACAGGAGTTTCTCTGCATGAACTACAGAACTGTATGATCCCCCAACTATGAGTGACTCCCAAGCACTGAGCAAGGAGTATCCCCTGAGTACCATTAGTGTAGCAGAAAGAAAAACCCCAAATCAAAAATGAATGTAATAGAGTACTTGTTAATGGTTGTGTTATCAGTCATATTAGCAGTGATTTTTGAGGGAGACAGTGGGGCAGGCGAATGTAAAATAGAGGAATTAACAACAGGGACAAAGAGAATGGAAAGCAGAGTTAGAAGACAGAATGACATCCTTATTTCATTAGGTGATTGTATTTAGTGGTAGGATTTGGGATGATATTTAATTTCTTGGTATATATTTCTTTTCTTCTTTTCTTTCTTTCCTCTCCTTTTTTGGTTTGCTGTTTGTTTTGTTTTGGGTTTTTTGGGAGGTCACATCTTGGGGGTATTCAGGGGCTATTCCTGGCTCTACATTCAGGAATCACTTCTGGCAATGCTTGAGGGACCATATGAGATGTGGGGGAATCAAACCCAGGTCAGTCATGTACAAGGCAAGCACTCTATCTGCTGTGCTGTTTCTCTAGTCTGGGATATATATTTTTTCAAACAGATACTATAATTTTTCTGTGGAAGAGTGTAAAATCAATTTTAAGGGTCAGGGAGATAATGCAAGTGGTAGAACACAAACCTGGGACTTGAAAGGCCCCTAGTTCGACCTGATACCTTATGCCCACTCTCATCCCCTATGAGCCACCAATAACTATGGTGGCTCCAAACTTGCCGAGAGTGAGCCCCACCCTTATGTGGTCTGCAAATTCAACCTATTGAATTCTACTGATATGGTCCCTATAAGAAATTAGAACTGTTTGCCTAATTGAATACATACCATATTATAAAATAGAAGAGCCCAATTTTCAAAAAGTACAAAGAATGTGTTTAAAAGTATTTTGACTATTACTTATGTGTTGATTTACACCTCAAAATTCAGTTCCTATAAGATGATTTTCTTCATCTGAAATATCTAAACTACCAGTTTCTGTCTCTCAATTACTATGCCTCCTTGTCTTATTTTCTTCTCTTCATAGCAATTATTGCTGTTGGATACAATTTATTTGCCTCACCTGCTTATTATCTATCTTCCTCTCCTTAGAATGGGAGTTCCTTGAGGAGGACACTTCCTGCTTGCTTCTGACTCAACTTCAGCATCCTTTTCACTGAGTGCTTCTCCACCCATTTTTATAGAATCAAGAATAAAGTGAAGTATCAGTGTTCATAAGGTCCAGCTGAAGCTGCAGTTGCTATACAGCCAGTCATCATGGTTGTATTTATTATTCTCCCACTCCCACCTCTTACTAGCTTTTCAGAAGAAGGAAACATCTGGAAAAGAGTCTGGGCCACAAAAAATAAAAAGGCAGTCACACTCAAGGCAGATGGTGCTATCAAGTAACAGCATCTGGGGCTGAAAATCTAGCTGACAGCAGGGATAATTGTCAAAATATTTAAAGACTGCCCACCTTGTTCATTTCAAATTAATCTTTATCCCAGAATTAATGGATGATTCTGTTAGCAGACATTGACTGACTGTCCCCAGCGTGCATATAGAGACTGTGGATGTCTTTCCTTTTTTGGATGTGAGATCTAGTCTCTGTAATAAGCTTTATCTGTGGGTCCAAAATGCGAGTGTTTTACCTGGAAAGCCTTTTTGAAGTTCACCACATCTTAGGATGGAATGTGTTTTTAAGAAATTAGTTTATAGTGAGCAGTGGACGTCTTTAGCAATGGACATTTTGGAAGCCCTAATCTGGTTTTCTTTCAAAGGGATGTAGCTTATTTCCTTTAAAAATCATCTCTTCTATGTCCTGTTAATATCCTGCCAATGAGGTGGGATCGTGAGGAATATAAACCATTTCACCTCCAACAGTTTTGCTATCCAACGAACACATTGGATTGCTGAGTTAGGGGAAGAATGGAAGGGGGCATAGAAGGCTATATCGAATTAAGCCCTCCATATAGATTAGCTCATTATTTGACGAGTCAGAATTGCTTTTTATTTTTTTTTATCTATGTAGGAGTACTGCTATTTATTCAGCCACTGATTAGCTGATTGAATTCGGCATGAACTCCATCTTACTTTTTTTCATAGTTTTATTTATTTATTTTTCATCTTATATTTATTTATTGAATCACTGTGGGAAAAGTTACTAAGCTTTCAGATTTAAGTATCCATCATACAATAATCAAACACCTTTCCCTTCACCAGTATTCACATTTCACCACCAAAAACCCCAATATACCCCCCTCCCCCCACCCAATGCCTGTGAGGCAGATGATTTCTACTTAACTCTTCTCTACATTGATTACATTCATCATTTCAACAAAAGATGCACCATTATTGTTTAGATCTCCCCCCCACCCCCCAACAATCAGAATTGCTGAAAAGGCATTGTGAAATACTTTGTTTTCTATAGCTGGTTATGGGAATCATATAATGTTGCCTGGCCGCTATTGTGGCCACGCAATTTTGGATTTTTGCAAAGAGCCTGATAATTCAGAGATTGGTTTCTGTGCATCTGGTGTTATGGCTGTGCTGGAGAGCCACTCGTGGGTGGCAACTCAGGACCTCCGTAGGTACTGACCCCCTTCCCATGAGACTGCAGTTGCTCTGTCACTGCTGGCTCATACCTGGCTTTCCAGTAAACTCTGAGGAGGCGGGGGGGTGGGGGGGGGGAGAAAGGCGGAAGGGAGCAACACCCTTTCCCTCCTGGGGAGGCATGGCGCCATAGTTTAACTCATGTCCATTCACTTTTCTGCTGCAAACTGCCGGGCTCTGGATTAAGTCCTTTTGCCTCTGGAGCCATGGCTGTGCCTGAGAAACACTCATGGTGGGCAACTTGTGACCTCGGTAGGGCGTGAAGGACGAGCCGGTACCAGCCCCCCTTCCCATGAGACTGCAGTTCCCCCGTCACCACCGGCTCATACCTGGCTTTCCAATAAGCTCTGAGGAAGTGGCCACCTTAATGCCAGGGGGGAAAAAGGCAGACAGAATTGCTTTTTAGAAGACACAGCATTTATTAATTTGTTTATTATACATTCTTGGACTGTTTATCTTTTTCTGATATCTACAAACTGATTAGAGTTATTTTTAGAAGATTAAAAATAGATCTACATATTATCTGTCTATTTTTTTTCAAACAGGTAATATCTTTTGGAATGTTAAAGGTCTTATCCCTAACCATGTCTTCTGTCAAGAGGAAAGTATATGGGAAGTTGATCTTTTAAGGCTAACTGATAAAAATTGGATTAGGACATTTTTTACTCTATGATCAAAGCAAGTAAAAACACAGCTTAAAATGGAGTAGAAAAGTCTCAGTTTACTTTTATTTAAATTGGGAAAAGTTTCAATTTAATAAAGTTATAATTGCTAATTCTATCTAACTAATGCCCAAAGTCTGTCACATGAACTTTTCTTCTCAGACTAGACTTAGTTAAATGGTAGTGCTGTATGAAAAGGACAGGATCAAACTTGGTCCAAAGTAACTTCACTTTTTTATGGTTTTATTATCGTATTGATCAGAAAACTTTTCTTCTATAATTAAGAAATATGATTATAAAACATAATAATGTCAATATTATACCTATTCCTGGTCTTGGGGTCTATATCCAGCTGTGCTCAGGCCTTACTCCTGGCTCTTTGCTCAGGGATCACTCCTGGTAGTACTCAGGGGATTATGGGTCATGTTGGAGATAGAACCCTAGTCGACTGCATGTAAAGCAAGTGTTTTACCTGCTAAGTCACAGTCACAGTCACGGTCCTCCCGTTATTCATCAATTTGCTTGAGCGGGCCCAGTAACACCTCCATCATGAGACTTGTTGTTACTGTGTTTAGTAGGGTATACTTTTAGCAGTATTAAACAAAATCTTTAATCACTTCACTTAATCACTTAATCCCCGTTATTCATCGATTTATTCGAGCGGGTGCCAGTAACGTCTCCATTCATCCCGGTTGCGTGCTAGCGTAGCCCAATGGTATCTGTTCGTTCTAGGAACATGCAGAACCTCAAACCGATCATTTAGGGTCTTGACGAAGAAGTCTGACCATCTTATAGGTGGGCGTCCACGTGATCTTTTGATGTCCCGTGGAATCCAATCAGTAATGGCTCTAGTCCAGCGGTTGTCTGTAAACCTCATTACGTGTCCAGCCCATCTGATTTTTGATGTCTTGGCAAATGAGACAGCGTCCCTGATTCTTGAGCATTGACGAAGATCAGAACTCCGGATTCTATCTCTCATTTGAGTGAATCGTGATATTCCAAGCATAGCTCTTTCGATTCCTCTTTGAGAGACCCGAATAGTGTTCTCATCCTGTTTTCATAGGGTCCAGGTCTCTGAGGCATATGTTAATGCAGGAAGAATAGTGGAATCAAAGAGATGTGCTCGTAGCTGGAGGTTCTTTGTCCTTTTAGTTATTTCTTCAATGCTCTTGAAGGCATTCCAAGCCGCTCTCTTCCTCCTGCGCAACTCAGGTGCCAGGTCATTCATCATGTTGATTTCTCGACCTAGGTATATATAACTGTTGCATTCGGAGATGGTGGTTCCGTTGAGAGCGAATGGAGCGTCAGGAACAAGGCTGTTTCTCATAAACATTGTCTTCGTAAGATTCAGCTGTAGTCCGACCTTTCCACATTCACGGTCAAAGTCGTTCAGCATTTGTGCCGCTTGGCTGATGTTTGGTGTTATTAGAACGATGTCATCAGCAAAGCGGAGGTGGTGTAGTTGCCGACCATCTATCTTCACTCCCATGTTTTCCCATTCCAGTCATCGCATGATGTTCTCGAGGGTGGTACTGAAGAGTTTTGGTGAAATGGTATCACCCTGCCGAACCCCTCTCTTGATATGGATGATTACTTCTTTATAGAATGGTGAGATTTTGGTAGTGAATCCGCAATAGAGCTCACGAAGGATCCTGATGTATTGAGTTTGTACGCCCTGATTGGCTAGGGCTTCCATGACCGCTTCCGTCTCAACAGAATCAAAGGCCTTCTTTAAATCAATGAACGTTAGACAGAGTGGCATCTTGAACTCCCGAGATACCTCAATGAGCTTGGTTATTGTGTGGATATGGTCGATGGTACTGAATCCTTTTCAGAATACAGCTTGTTCACATGGTTGTCCTTCATCTAGTGTTCTGCTAATCCTATTCAGGATGACTTGAGTGAATAGTTTGTAGATGACAGACAATAGGCAGATTGGGCGATAGTTGCCAATGTCGTGGATGTCTCCTTTCTTGTATAGTAGTACAGTCCTGCTGGTTTTCCACTGGGATGGAACCTTGCATTCAGACAGGTAGCGTGTGAGGAGTCGAGCCAATGTATTGATGAGTACTGATGGTAAATTCTTCAGGTGTTCAGGTCTGATCTTGTCTGGGCCAGGTGCTCTTTGTTTCTTTACTGACGAGATGGCATGTTGGATTTTGGAAGGGAGAACATTGGGAACGACATATCCATCATGTGGTATGTGGTATGTGGGCAAGTGGATGTGGCTATTAAAGAGATCTGAGTAGAAGTCATGAATAATCTTCTCCATTGCCCTTCTGGAAGATGTGATAGATCCATGATGATGTCGGAGGGCAGTCATCTTGGTTTTGTAGTTGGTGAAGGACAGGCGGGCATTACGAATGTTTTTCCCAGCTTCTGCTGCATCTACCAGTACTGCTGCTCTCCTGTTTTTGAGGTCATCCTTGATGGCTTCTCTGCACTGTTTTGCCAGTTCGGATCTTCGCTTGTGGTTGCCTGAGGCATGTGCCAAGCCACGTTGGCGAATAAGTTCAAGAGTGTTCGAAGAAAGACGGTTTTTTTGTGGTTATCTCTCTCTTGGCATTCCTTGCACAATCATGGAGGTGCTGAATCATTCGATCGTATTCCTCATCAATGTTGTCAATGATGGCAACTTCCCATGTTGTCGCAATAGAGCCAAAGAGCTCCCAGTTGGTGGCTGTTCTGGGAGTCCTCTTCTTAAACCTTGCATTCTTTTCTCCTCGTTCTGTGAGGTAGAATTTTGCACGAAGAAGACGGTGGTCTGATCCCATTTGGAATTTTGGGACAACAGCAACATCAGTTAGGCAAAACCGCCGATTGAATATGATGTGGTCTATTTCATTGTGGAACTGTCCAGCGGGAGACTCCCATGTCCAACGTTTAGATTCAGCCTTTTGGAATTGTGAGTTACCATGGAAGGTTTTGGTTGACATGATGAACTCAGACAGTCTGTCACCCTGTTCGTTCCATTCCAGGCCATGGGTTCCGATGTGGAGTTCATCGACTGATCTTCTTGGTCCTATCTTGGCATTAAAATCACCGACAATGATCTTGTAGAAGGTGTGATCTTCTTTAGAGAACTTCTCCAGCTCCATGTAGAATTTCTCAGTTTCTCTTTCACCATAACTGGATGTTGGTGCATAGACAACAAAGATAGAAACTGCCGGTAGTGAGCCACATTTATTCAAGTGTAATCGTCCGATTCGGGTTGTTAGGCATTCGAATGAATCAATGCTCGTGACTAAGTTTGTGTTGACAAGGATACCGACACCACCGACGCCTCTTTTATCACATGTTCCAAGGAACAGTTCTTCTCCAGTGTCGAAAACAGCATGATGGAATTGATGTCTTCTCGTTTCGGTCAGACCAATGATGTCGTACTTGATCTTTCGCGCTTGTACCATAAGGTCTTCAATGGATGCAGTAGATGCCAGCGTACGAGCATTAAAAGTACAGACAATCATTTTTGTTTTTCTGCGTTTTGGCAGCCTATGTCTGCTTTGGTGTTTTATCAGCCTCTCCTTCCATATCCTTCTCGACTCTGCATATTCAGGGTTAGGGAAATGAGATCCATTTATTACTGGATTTGGCATATCAATTTGGTCTATTTGGCATAGACCACGGATAGCTTGCCAGGCTCTGCCGTGTGGGTTGGATATTTAAGGTACCCTGAAAACTTAGAGAAAAGTAAATAAATAGTCACGCGGCTGCTTGTTGTGATAATCTCTGGATCCTGGCCGTTGTTGGGGTTACACGGCAGTTGGAGGGTGTTACTGTCTAGCTACTGACAGGTCCAGTCCCAAACAGTGCAGGCTTGGAGATCTCAGCCCCGGGTCCCACACACCTGGGTTCCTCTGCCAGTTCTGTTATGTCTGAGGCTTATCCAAGTGTGTGGAGAGTGGCCCCAGTAAGGCCTTGGTTGGGGCCTGGAGGTCTTCAGCTGTTGGTCCCTGGCGAGGATAGTCAGACACAGGGTAGGAGACTCTGCCTTGTGCTCTCCCGGGAGCTTGTTGTGATAATCTCTGGATCCTGGCCGTTGTTGGGGTTACACGGCAGTTGGAGGGTGTAACTGTCTAGCTACTGACAGGTCCAGTCCCAAACCGTGCAGGCTTGGAGATCTCAGCCCCGGGTCCCACATACCTGGGTTCCTCTGCCAGTTCTTTAAAAACAAAATCTTTAGGGGGGAAATTATAAAAATTATTAAAGAGCATGAATAAATCTTGAGTATATGAGAAAATAAAACCTCCATATGTGAAAGTTAATGTCTAAATAAATTCAAAGTAGCTATTATTTAAATAATAGGTTGGATGTGACAATGTTCTATGTTTGGATATAGAAGTTGACAAATAGTTCATATCATTCATATGACTGAAAGGTCAAGAATTTATGTATATAATTTTAAAGAAAAATAAGCAGAAGCAAATTATATTAAAGTTTCAAGAAATATTTTGCAATGAGATGATATTGATAAATTGTTGTTAAAAATAGACTATCATCAGAAGTAGGGACATGATGTAGTGATGGATTGTGCTTCATTGACAGAAATTGGAATGTTCTTTATAGTGTATAAGGAAAACTATTTCTGAATTTGAAAAATGAAATCTTTAAAATCAAAAGAATATTATTTTATGAGGAAATTACTTAAGAAATATTTTTACATTGGAATTGATATGTTAGTCCAATCTTAAATATTTGAAAAAATTATTGATGTATTTATGGGCCCAGCATACTTCTGCTGTTCCACTCTGTTATCTATATTGATACATTTAACTTAAATAAAGCTTAAAAAAATAAACACATGGACTTTCCAACTATTCAACTTTATTTTCTTTTGAGGAAAAGAATGATAAATTAATCTAAGTATTTGTAAGGCATAAATTAGTTCAACTGAATTAATAAATCTTAATCTAGAAAAGATAAAAGATCTAAACCCATCCCTCCAAAAATTACTGGCACTGCTTCAGAGTTAATAAAATGTTAATAATATATTATTGTATTTGAGAATTAGCTATCCCAAACCAATTTTCAAATCTTATATTCCGAAGTTAGATCTCAAAACTGCTAGGTTGGTTGTAACTTCCAAACTTTAGGTTCTTTTTGTTTATTTGATACCACACCTCGGGTGTTCAGGGGCTTTATCAAGCTTGGGACTCACTTTTGGTGGTGCTTGGGGACCATGCTGTATTGGGAATTGAACTCGGAACTACCATATCCAAAACATGCATACTAGTTCTTTGAGCTCTATGAAGCTTACTGGTTCTCATCAGTTCTTATTAGTTCATATCTGTAGTCTGTGAATTAGGTTTGAACTTCTTCCTGTTGATAGCCCACTCTGTAAAATTTTCAGGGGATAAGAGCAGATCTTGGTATTTGTGAATATGTAAAACCAGAACATTTGTATCAATAGTAAGAGAAGGCTCTTCGTGTTGATGGCATTATGGCATTAAAAAGAGCATAAATGTGTGCTACAGGCTATGACATTGGTATGTGGCCAGATTGGAAAGAAAAGGTCTAAACTTGTTATATTCCAAACAAAAACCAATCCAAATCAAACCAAACCAAAACCAAAACCCTAGAGAGGTGGGGAGTGGGAAGGTACAAAGAATACAGTAGCAAGAAACTGTAGGTGGAAGGGAGAGTTTTGAATGGAAATCTCATACAGTACTGAATTTCAGCTGCTTGTACATACATAAATGGACTGAATCCATTTACAGTATAGAGTAGAATGAGTAATTATTCCTAAAATTTTCTCTTCCATGAAGAGATAGTGAGTGAGTGAGACCCTTTATTGTTACTGTTTTTGGCATATTGAATATGCCATGGGTAGCTTGCCAGGGTCTACCCTGCAGTCAGGATACTCTCGGTAGCTTGCCGGGCTCTCCGAGAGGGATGGAGGTTTTTAGGAAGGGCTCTAGTCACCCTTACAGGTGCTCCCAATCTACCGAATACAAGCTTTTGGTCGACTGGCATGCTGTAACAATCTGTATACTGACAAGCACGCACCTGTCTGCGTTTCTGTGTAGCACCTGTTGGTTCACTCTTTACTGGTTGGAACCGTTGCTACCCCCCCCCCACACACACACACACACAATGAGGCAGTGAACAATCGAGGGGCATTTCATGGGACATCAAAAGAATGCCTGGCCAACCACCTACGAGATGGTCGGACTTCATCAAGACCCTGAATGAATGGTTTGATGCTCTTTGTGTTCCTGGAGCAAGCAGATACCATTGGGCTACACTAGCACGTGACAGGGACAGATGGAGACATTACTGGTGCCTTCTCAAGCAAATTGATGAGCAACAGGATGATAAGTGACAAGTGATACAAGTGAAGAGGAAGCAGAGTAGAATTTTTCCAAAGTTTGCTTAGTGATCAGATTAATTTAAATTGTTATGTATGTTCTGGAGGTAGAAGACAGACTGGTTCTTCAAACAGCATCCTTTTCTAGATTTGTGATGTTTGTAAGACTGTATTCTTTCATGACTTTCTCATAGGTATCACATGTAATGGGCAGGACTAAATGCTGGATGATTGAAGAAGAGTTTTGTTGTATGGAGTCAGGTGCACTAGAAATGGTAAAAATGAAGGTGGAAGCAATGAGTAATAATTTGAGTTAGAAAGTTATGGGTTTGCCAAGTTAAATGATCCAAATCGATGTCAGTACACACAGTGGTGTAAATGTTCTGCTTAACAATATTACTCTGGTTGCCAGATCCTTTATAAGTATATCTTTGAGTGACTTTTGGGGTAGTATTCTGGCCACTGCTAGAATTTGGGAATATACCACAAAATGTATTATTAGTCTTACTTACAAATTAAATATTATTTTTTGGTTAATAGGATAGTTGTTAGATTGTGATGGGACAGGTTTATCTTAAAGATATTTTTTGTCTTCCATTCCTAGGATAATTCATGGTTGGAATTTATCTTTAAAGAAATATGTGTCATGCTGTTAACTTCTGTTTCCTACCCCAGGTAGACCTCTAGATGCAAGAAATGTGGAAAGAGCAGTGGCTCTAAGCATCAGTTGCTTGAGCACATGCCTTTTTTAGACCTTTTCTAGACCTTCTTCCTTCTTATTTTGAAGACTTCTTTCTAAGCACATATGTGAGACAATGTGATCATACCATTATAAGGAGTATTTCTTGACTCTGACCCCAAATGGAGTCAGCCGAAGCAAGACATATGTAGCTCTTCTAAGTCTTAGGAGCACGGGAACCTTTTAAAACTCTGAGAAAACCCTTTCCCCATTTTGAAATCATTGTCCTTTGTCTCAAACTCCCTTTGAAATCTTCCTCCAACGGGAACTTGCATTTCTCTATCCAAAAAACACTTTATTTGTATGTCATATTCTAATTCCATTTCTATAAGAGTATCCTGTTACTATGACAACAGAAACTGGAATTTATTTAGAATTTACTCGGGTTGTTGTTTTATGGCTAAAATGATGCCCCAAATTTTTCTTTATTCTGTCTCTCTTCTACCACAAGTCTGGTTCACTTAAACAATTAAATTACTAAATTTATTAATACAATTATTATATCTTTTAACTGCATTCATGTTTATTTTAGCTTCTTTTCTAGATCAACACCTTTACAACCTTCTTCCCACCTTTCATAATTCTTCTAAGTTTTTATTCTACGAAAGAGTCCATTCATGATTTCCCCCATGTTTTATTTTTTCATTTTCCTTTGTACTTTTTTGCTTCTCTAACACATTGCTAGCACAGCAATAGTCATGTATAATATTGATAAATTCTTCACACTGAATCTCTTAAATTTGAAAGTCTAATCCTTTCTTTCCAGGATAATCTCTACTTAACCAGGCATAGGTGATAAATCCAGAAATATTGTCCAGCTGCCAGATAGAGCTGTGACCTACTTCCTCAACCATTGCTCCAGGGTTGCCATGATACCATGGTTCTTTGTGTTTCATCTACTCCTCTAATTATAACTCTATGCTATTTTTGTAATAGGTACCAAGGCTCAGGGTAGTGCTCCATATGCCACATTCTATCAATTTAATTTTCTTCTGTGGAAACATGAAAATAGGTGATCCCCATTCCAAGGAGGCTTAGTCTGTGCATCACTCTGTAAGATAAGAGTATTCCATGTGCAGTTTTCAACTGTGTTTCTCTGGGAGTAGTCTGAGACTTATTATTCAAAATTATTACCTGATTTTCAGTAGATGGATCTTTTTCTTTTTCTCTCCAATGCAAGCCAACTATAACACACTGTTGATCATTGGTCTCATAACAGACTGTATTTCATTCTTCTGCATAGCATGTCACTTCTGTTTCTGTAGTTGAATCAAAACAACTCAGTCTGACTTGTGTGAATAATAACCTACACTCTATAGAAACCAGTTCCAGACAGGGGTCCCACAACAGATGATTGTCAAAATGCACATTATTTCACCATGCAGGAGCCTTGAAT
Source organism: Sorex fumeus (assembly GCF_029834395.1). Lineage (NCBI taxonomy): Eukaryota > Metazoa > Chordata > Mammalia > Eulipotyphla > Soricidae > Sorex > Sorex fumeus. The sequence continues at coordinate 28,977,107 of NW_026606129.1, forward strand.
TCCATCATTCACTTACAGAACACACAGAAAGAGTTGAACACCATTATATCTCAGTTTGAAGATTCAGTTAGATCTCACCACCATAGGCAGAGTTATCAGATTTCAAATTTAAGAGCTCAGCAGAGACAAAGGTCTGTCAAAAACCAGAGAAAAAGTAAATAGATTTAAAAACAATATTTATTTCACATTTGATCATGTATATGTTTTTCATACATAGATGGTAAAATTCCACTCTGATCACTATCCTCAGTCCTAGTCCTCATTAGCTCCCCAGTCTAAACAACGATCATCATCTCTTTTTTTTTTTGATACACACAGATCTTTCTATATTAATATTCAATTTGAGGAACTTAATAACTGGGATAGTATAAGAATGAATTTCTCCCTCACATTTCAAATGATGGTAATTAACTTTTAAAAAATTATATTAATTAATTTTTGTTTATTTAACGCAGGTAAATAAATGTTTAAGTGTTCCGTGGTGTCTCTCAGAGATTCAGTTTCCTTCCATCTTGTTGTTCCACAATGTGTCCCTTTTCATTGTCAGCTCCTGATACAAGGTGGTTCCTAGTATGACAGCCATTATGCCTTAAAATCTCAGTCAGTTGGAGGAAAACACTTACAACAATTCCCTAATGTTATGGGCATCCGGTTTACTTAAGTAACAAGTCAAAACCTTACTTACATAACATATATATCTCAGCACATGACTGGGAAGTATGTATTACGTGTGACAGCCACAGTCTCAGGTAAAATCCCAGAATCCTATTACTGATTAAGAAAGTAAGAACAACCATTAGTGGAAAAATAACAATGAAATATACATAATCTTTTGGGTTTGTTTTGCTTTTATAATCAGAGATTTCCAGAAGTTATTACTGACTCTATGCTCAGGAGTGACCCTAAATTATGCTCTGGAAATTATATGTCATAACGGGAATTTGAAATCGGGATGTAAGTCAATCCCACTACACTCTTTGAAATACACTAATTTAAAAAATACTGTTGGGTAGTTTAGGGTATTTTTAAAATATCACTTCTTGAGAAGAAGTGCTTGTATGGAGAAGGGGGACGAATCCCTAGTAGTTGTGAATTCCCGAAATGATTGGCCATTTGCTGTTGCATATCAAACATTTCCTGCTTGCCATTCCAAATTCAATCCTTATCATCTTCATCACTCCAAATTCTGCCTGGGGAAGCTGCCTTTATAGGTGATACCTATGAGTTCTTTTGCTTGGCTTCCAGTTTGGTTGGCTAAAAGAAAATACTGAGATGATCAGAGGGATAGTAAGGAGTGATGGCAGAGTGTTTTTATTGCTCTCTATGGGTTGGCCTCAGGCTTGCTGTGTTCCATGATTGAATATCACAGCACTGTTCAAGCCTCTCTTTAATACATTGGTTTTCCCACTATTCTTTCTATGCCATTAGGCCTATAAGTGGAAATGGGCCTTCCACTCTTATTGCACTGTCTCTTATCTTTTTCTTACATTTAGCCAATATCTGTGTAAATGAAATATCAAAGTTAATTTAAATAGGCAAAGTGATTTTTGTTCAGACCTCATGTAATAAAAGTCCTGAAGTCTAAAATAGCTGGTGCACTAGCATTCCAATAGCAACACTTCTTTTGGCTGTGTGAGAAATCTACCCAGTTCTGTTCATTCATATATACCTGATGTTTTCTTCTGTTCCCAACAATTCCTAGTATAGATTTAGTAATATAGATGAGGTAGTAAATAAATGTTAAGGTGTTCAATAAATATATTTATTAAGTAATCAATAAATGTGAAGGACTAGAGCATTTATAATGTCATTCAAGGTAATATCTCTTGATTTGTTGGGTAAACTATTGCAGCCAGGAAGGCAATATTTTTTATATTAATTTACTGATGCTGCATCCCATTATGCACATTGAGTTATATTGCACAAGCTTTCAATAATTATGTTATTCCAAATAAGCTCTGTGTTCCAGATCTAGTCGGTTGTTTGTGAGTATTCAGTCCTTGGATGGTACATCAAACTGCTGCCAATCTGGCCTCATTAATGTAAGTTTCCTGTTGACAGTGAGCTCAATGCCAACTTCTTACATTTCTGCCAGTCTTTAACTGCCTGGCTGTTTATTTATCTCTTACCTGTTAGTCCAGCGAAGGGAAAAGATTATACACAAGTAACTGGGCACATGACAGGCTATCTTTTGATTCCAGTTTCTAAAGTCTGCAGTCATGGAAACCAAGTAGACAAGTCTGTGTTTTATTAAACAAGACTAAATTCTACACGAGTTTTTAATAACCCTAAACTCAAAATATCTTTTTTTGGGGGGGAGATGGGGAGGATATATACATTGCTCTGATAGGATCTTGTGTAAGCTAGCATCTGGTGTCACTCTCCTAGTTGCCTAGAAATATATTCTAATGTTTAATGTTTCATTTCCTTATTTCTTGTCTATTCTATTTCCTTCTGAGTTATGACTATAAAAAGAAATCTACTGTATCACTCTGGACTTGGTTGTAAGGGGGATATAAAATTTTAACTTGGTTAGAAAAAGAGACATAAGAACTTATTTATTTTAAAATTATATATGAACATTTATTACATGCCAGAAACTAGTCTAAATCTAGGAGGTTAATAGTGAACAAAAACATTTAGAAAGCCCTGATTTCATAGAATTAATGATATCATATGTCAGATCAAGAACATTGGAGTATGGCTGAGCTCCTGGAACCAGGTACTCAGATGTCATTAGGTCTTTGGTTTTGTTCATGTGGCTGTATTCATTTAGTGTTTACACTAAATGATTTAGTGTTTCAGTCTAGATTCTCTCAAATATTGAAGCATTTATTATTTTTTCCAGGCTGCATTGAAAGTGCTCAATAAGTACTTTCTATATTTAAATTTCTGTATTTGCTTTATTTTTGTTATTGTGGTACCATGATTTTCAATAGTATTAATAGCAGTGCTTTAAGCATGCTTAAGCATGACCATCACCACTACCACCAGAGTGATAATATCCCAATGTTGTAGAGTTTTTTTTTTGAAAACACTTTTTATTGATTGATGAAGCGATAGCACAGCAGTAGGGCGTTTGCCTTGCACGCAGCCAACATGGCCCACCCGAGTTCGATTCCTCCGCCCCTCTCGGAGAGCCCGGCAAGCTACTGAGAGTATCTCGCCTGCACGGCAGAGCCTGGCAAGCTCCCCATGACGTATTTGATATGCCAAACATAGTAACAACAATGTCTCCAATGGAGACGTTACTGGGTCCGCTCGAGCAAAATCGATGAACAATGGGAGGACAGTGATAGTGACAGTGACAGACGTCCTATAATTTACAATACTGTTAGTGATGGTTTTCATGCACATAATTCCAACATCAAAGCCATTATCAGAGTAGCCATCATCCTCCCTCCAAGAACCCTGATTTTCCTTTCAATATCCACCCCTTCTCAACTCAATTTAGATTAGATCATTTTTTCCATTGTGTGGCCTTTGGCCCTTTGTTGCCATTTGCTATGTATTACTGTGTATCTTTAAACTCTGGACCAGAGAGGTAGTACAGGAATTAAGACACTTGTTTAGTATCCCCTGACCCTGGTTTAAAGATTTAAATTCCCTGAGCACAGAACTGGAGTCACTCCTGAGTACAGAACCAGGATAGCACTTGAGTACCATAAGATATAATAAATAAATTAATAATAAAGGCCCTCCCATTGTTCGTCGATTTGCTCGAGCGGGTCCAGTAACGACTCCATTGGAGAATTGTTGCTACTGTGTCTGGCATATCTAATACATCATGGGGAGCTTGCCAGGCTCTGCCGTGCAGGCGAGATACTCTCGGTAGCTTGCCAGCCTCTCTGAGAGGGGCGGAGGAATCGAACTCGGGTCGGCCATGTTGGCTGTGTGCAAGGCAAACGCCCTACCGCTGTGCTATGGCCTTTACCATAAGATATGTTCTCTGCAAATATAATGGAAAAAAAATCAACCAACTCAGAATGTCCATTTGTGACATTTTCTTTGATCAGTGTCCTATTTCAAGGTTTTCGGATATAGTCATGCAAAAAATTAATTATTTTTGTTACTTAAGCTTTTTTTTCCTTTTATCAGGTTAGCTGATAATTAAACATTGAAATCATGACAAAAATCATGATAAAAACATTGAAATCATGACATCTTTTTGGCTCTCTTTGAACTATGTATAGTTTTCATACTTCTGGGAACACTTTTCTAATTTTTTCCATCTACTCCAGTGATACTGTCTCAAGTTCATCTCTTGAATAACTATTTTGGTGTGGTTATGCTGTTCTGTGATTTTTGCTTTAGGTTTCCTAGCGTGCCTGTGAGGGATGATGGGATGGATGCTTCACAAAGAATTGACTATAAAGCAAACACACTTATTGATTTAGGATAGCCTTTATCTTACTTCAGCCAAATTGCTCAGCAGTCCTTCCTGGCATTTAAAAACCACCTGATGATTCAAAGACCTGGTCAAGTCAGCTGGAGTCATTAAAACAAATATGAATGTCTTGACATTTTTCCACAACAGTTCTTTATTTTTCCAACTGCATTGCCAAACTACAGTGGAGACTCCACCATAGAAGTTTTTTTCCCCTCCAGACAAAATCAAGTTATTACATTTAAGGAGAAGGAGTCTGTGGAGGTTGGAAGACCCGTTCCTTTCCTCTGAGCTTAGGAAGTGCCACTGCCTGCTGTGATTTGTTGCAAGTGTTTCCCGTTTCCTGCTCACAGCTCTCTCCTTCATTTCACATGGGCTCTGCTGTGTGAAAATTGAAGCAGGCAAACACTGCGGGATTCTAATAAGTTTCTCAGTTTTGCAAGTGGTGTGACTTTTCTTACTGTGGAAAAAGATATCACAGTGAACCTCCAAACAACAAACACATTTCCACCAACAAAATCTGTAAAACTATGCAATGTAAACTTGCTCCCGAAGCCTTCATTTAGTGCACTTGAAAGACTCATCATCACTGTCTCCTTTAGTTTGGAGATAAAACCTTGCTTTCTTGGCTGCTTAGTATTTCTTACTCCATAAGAAAGCTGTGGGGTTTCATGTGGAGAATATATTTTGATGCCCCATAATGAAGAGCCTTCTGTAAGACCGCCTTCATCTGACTGTGTGTGGTAAAAGGAGGGGTGTCCATCGCACAGATCTTAATCTGAGCAACTGTATGTAATAGCATTCACTGAAGGCCTCTGTCTTTTTCATTCTCGGGGTTTAGAAGAGTGAGCCAGAAGAATGAACAAAAGAAAAACATTGAAAAAAACACAACCCTGTTACATAAGGATACATCAGCTGATAGAGGTTTTGTCCTGGTGAACAGATTCATTCTACTATCATCTTATTAAAGAGACAGATTCAGTGATCACTGAATTAGTAAATCTCAAAGAAATACTTTCACTTTTAGTGAATGAGATGAATTTTTTAAAAAAAGTCTTGATGGAGCAATATATGGCAGGGAACCTAGGAATCCATAATTCATGCAAAGAATCTGTAAAATATCTAAAAAGAAATCTATACGAACATCCCTATTTCAAATACCAGTATACTCTCATTGTGCAATCTCAGCTAATACTTACATGGAAAATGATAGCATATTTATTTAAGAGAGAGAAGAGACAAGAGGGTCAGTTAAATGTCACCTTCTTTGGAAGGTTTCTTCCACTTCTATACAATCATATCTGTTCTGGGATCCTTTGGTATTTTGCATTTATTTTCTTAATACTTGCTATTCTGCCTGCTATAGCAAAGTAGCACATGTTAGGTGATCTAAACAAAACATTTTCCATATTTCTGATTCTGGAAAAGTTCCAATATGAAATTCTGGAAGATTTGGTTCTTTGCTATGCCATTCTTATTGCCTTACAGATGATCTCTTTGTATCCTCACAATGCAGACAGAATGCATGCTCTCTGTTTTCCTCTCCTTACAAAGCCACCAATCTTGCCACAGTGACACAATTCTCATCACCTCATCTAATCCTAATTACTTCCTAAAGGTTCTATTTCCAAATATCACTGCATTAAAGGTGAGAAATAGATAATACACTTGTGTCTTAGAGGGAAGCAATTCAGTTGATAGAAAATACTATGTAAGTTTGTTACAGCTTTCTGACTTTCGTTACTTATCAGATCCTTAAAAGAGAACCAGAAACTATACCATATCCTCTGTGGCTGAGCCTGGTCGCTGTCAGAGTTTAGTGCTCAAAATGTTTGGCATTTAGTAAATAGTGGTCTGGCTTGTTACCAAGTGGACTCATAGGCATTCATTCTGTGATTACGGGTCTCAGAAAACTCTGAAGCCAGTGGGATCATGTTCTTTTGCCAATACCTCTTCTGCCATGGGGAGTTAAAACGTTTCTGAGCCATGCATTACAACTCCTCTAAAGAGGTTTTGGATGGCAGATGTTTCCTACAAATTAAAAATTAGCATACCTATTCACTTTCATTTTCTCAATAAGATGGAAAGAACAATTAATTATTTAATTTCAAAACAAAATCACTAACCCTGGACCTTTCCATTTGGGATAAAGTTTGGTGATTTGGGGGCAGTTTTGGCTTTGGTGAAGATTTTGGAACCCACAAAGTTAATTGCAGATTTATGGCTTTAAGAAGGAGGTTCAGTATGATTTGTCATATATCCTGATTTCTCTCTGTTTCTGAATCCAGGGAAGATTTTCTGCTTATTGAAGCACCTTTGCAGTTATACTAATTGCTTCCCAGGTATCCAGAGAGAGGTGAGTGATGTCCAGGAAAGCTTGTACAGTTCCAAATGTCACCAAAGAAGTCAGAAAATAGGATTTTGAGAAATTATGTAGAAGAACGAGTCTCACCTATATCTGTTAATGTTAGGGAAAGATTGTTTTTTATGTTTCTTTTTCTGTAGATATGAAAACTTGCCTTGAGGATGATAACCAAGATCTAGAAACACATAGAAATAGCATAGAAAGTTAACACAGAAGTGACTCATTGAGAAGGATATTTTAATTGAACTACTCTTTCGATATTATTTTACATTAGGCATTTCATATTCGTGATTACTTCATCTTTAATAGTATTTATCTTATATTTTTCACGACATTGCATTGTCTTAGTTAAGTGCTTACTTCATCAACATCTCAGTCGCTGTCTTGTCCCATTTTCCAAAACTGGTCCACTTTGGGGCCCATGTTGAAAATGATTCTCTTCTCTCACTATTTCCCATTGGTGGATGAGTCTCTGAATCTTATGATTTCAGTCTGGGATTCTTTCATTTATTTGTTAATTCACAAATCAAAACGCATGCCTTTCTACCTCGTCTGAATGTGTGCTGATTCTGACCTGGTAGATACCCATATTAGGATTTCCCGAAATATGCTTCTTCTTTCATTAAACCAGTTTTAAGTTGTGGCAGGCTCTGGTTGATTCTGTTGCGGGAGTAAATTTTGTTTGATGGACATAGAATTTTATTTCTTGCTTCTGTAAATTGAATTTGATATGCATTTTTAGCACCTTAGAGTCTCAACAGATCTTTGACAGTTTTCCTCTTTTTCCTATTTTAAAAATATTTCTACTACATGACTGTCTCTCAAGACATTTGAATTTGGGATTCTGCTCAACAGGTGCTAACTAATCTCTCCCTTTCACCCCCCATCCACTGTTTTCCTTCTCCATCACCCTATTCAAGCAGCTTCAAGTCCAATTTAAACCAATTTTCCAGTGTCACTAATTCCATGCCACTCTTTCCACTGCTCTGTCACTGTATTATTTGAACTTCTGCAGTACAATCCTAGTTCAACTCTGGCAAGTGTGATAAATTGTCTGAAAGCTATTTAGTATGATGGCAACTCCTAGATCTAATGTTCTTAATTGACTTCACATTTTGACTCAATCAAATCAATTTAATTTATCCTGGCAGGAAAGGGAGTCCATAGAATATTCCCACAATTTGTCTCAGCCACACTTTATTTACTTTAAATTTATTTCATTTGCACTCAACCAGGTTTCTCTGGGTTCTCTGAATATAACTGGAGCATCTCAGACCTTTGGTTTGGTCATCCTTTGCCAGCTCTGTGTGCTGATGATCTTTCAGTACTTTAAATCTGTACATATGGGAGCAGGACAAACCAAAGGAGGCTGTTCAGCAGACCAGGTATGGGTACAGTGGAGGGTGATGGGGACTGTGACCAGTTGGAGGAACCATGTCTGGTTTAAAGGAATGGGCACTAATCCATCCTAGGCGATTCTTCTCAGGCTGTAATGAAGAATTTTAGACCCTTTGGCTTAGTAAGAAAAGACAGAAGCTAAGTTACTTCTAAACAGTGTTACAAGTGTTGATATTGGCAAAAAAATTACAGAAAATATTTTAGAAATGGGCTGGAGCGATAGCACAGTGGTAGGGCATTTGTCTTGTAAGCAACCTATGTGGCTGATCTGAGTTCGATTCCTCCACCCCTTTGGAGAGCCCGGCAAGCTACCGAGAGTATCTCGCCCGCAAGGCAGTGCCTGGCAAGCTACCCATGACTTATTCCATATGCCAAACACAGTAACAACAAGTCTCACAATGGAGATGTTACTAGGCCTTCTGGAGCAAATCGATGAACAACAGGAGGACAGTTGCAACAGTGCTATTTTAGAAATATGAGAACTGAGCAAAACCCCTTGGTCTCATGTAGCTAACAGGTTCACATTGTCCAAAAGAAATCCAACCATATGTAATCTTTCCCTGATTCTTTCTTACTGTGCATCCCTCCTTCCTTTGACTGCTCAGTCTATCTTTGTCCTCTCTTCTTTGTTTATAGGACTTTGTGGCACTGAAAATGGAGAGTCCATCTTGCTCAGCTAAATTTCACAGTTGACCAGAATTTGTGATATTGCTTTGCATACCTTAATGTAAAAAACTCCGAGGGTGGCCAGGGGGTGACCCCGACGGCTCTTCCCCTGGCCTCCCAGGTTCTGGGGGGCCCTGAATGCTCCCCAGCCGGGGCAGCCCAGGCTCTGGGGCAGACTGTGGTCAAAACGAGGGCCAGGCCGGTGGATTGATCAGATGCGGTTTATTACATTCTTATCCCCGTTTGAGTTTCAGTAATACAATGATCAAACACCCATCCCTCCACCAATGCACATCTTTCACCACCAATGTCCCCAGTATACCTTTCCCCTTATCCCAGTCCTCCCCTTATCTCTATGGCAGACAATTTCCCCCATACTCTCTCTCTCTCTCTACTTTTGGGCATTATGGTTTGCAATACAGATACTGGGAGGCTATCATGTTTGATACTTTATCTACTTTCAGCACACATTTCCCTTCCTGAGCGATCCCTCCAACCATTATTGACTTAGTTATCCATTTTTCATTCAAGCTATGAGGCAGGTTTCCAACCATGAAGCAATATTCCTGGCCCTTGTGTCTACTGTCCTTGGGTGTCAGTCTCATATTATGTTGTTTTAAAGCTGATGTATTTTTAAATGAACTATCTAGCAGTAAACTTTGCAGTATATATTTCTAATAAGTACAGTCTAATAAGCAGATGAAATTGACCACAAAATTGTGGTCAATTGACAAAATTGACAACGAAATTGATCACATCATATTCAATTGACGGTTTTGCCTGACTGATGTCGCTGTTGTCCCAAAATTCCAAACGGGATCAGACCACTGTCTCCTTTGTGCAAAATTCTACTTCACAGACAGGGGAGAAAGGGCTGCAAAGTTTAAGAAGAGAACTCCCAGAAGGACCACCAACTGGGAGCTCTTTGGCACTATTTTGGCAACATGGGAAGATGCTGTCCTTGACAACATTGACGGAGAATATGATGAACTGGTTCAGCACCTACATGATTGTGTGAGGAATGCTGAGGGAGAGATAGCCAGAAAAAGATGTCTGTCTTAAAAAACTCTTGAGCTCATTCACCAACGTGGATTTGTGCAAGCCTCAGGCAACCACAAGAGAATGTGCGAACTCACAAAGTAGTGCAGAGAAGCGATCAAGGAAGACCTCAAAGAGAAGAGCAGCAGTGCTGGCAGATGCGGCAGAAGCCAGAAAAGGCATTTGCAACACTGCCTGTCCTTTGCCAACTACAAGACCAAGATGACTGCCCTCCGACGTCCTGATGGATCTATCACATCTTTCAGAAGGGCAATGGAGAAGATTATCTATGGCTTATACTCAGATCTCTTTGATAGCCACATCTACTGCCCACATCTCAAATTCTGCAGGATGGACATGTTGTTCCCAGCATTCTTCCTTCCAAAATCCAACACACCATTTCGTCGATAAAGAAGCAAACAGCATCCAGCCTGGACAAGGTCAGACCTGAACACCTGAAGAACCTGCCATCAGTACTCATCAATACACTGGCTTATCTCTTCACATGCTACCTGTCTGTATGCAAGATTCTGTCCCTGTGGATAACCAGCAGGCCTGTACTACTGTACAAGAAGGGAGACATTCGAAATTGACAGCTATTGCCTGATCTGCCTGTTGTCTGTTGTCTACAAGCTGTTTACTCAAGTCATCCTGAATAGGATTAGCAGAACACTAGATGAACGAGAGCAAGTGGGGTTCCACAAAGGATTCAGCACGATTGACCATATCCACACGATAACCAAGCTCATAGAAGTTTCTTGGGAGTTCAAGATGCCTCTCTCTCTCTCTCTAACGTTCATTGATTTAAAGAAGGCCTTTGATTCTGTTGAGACAGAAGCAGTCATCAAAGCCCAGCCAAACAGGGAGTTTAAACTCAGTACATCTGGATCCTCCATGAGCTGTATTACAAATTCACTACCAGGATCTCACCATTCTACAAAGAAGTGATCATCAATGTCAAGAGAGGGGTTCAACAGGGCGATACCATTTCACAGAAACTCTTCAGTGCCACCCTCGAGAACGTCATGTGATGACTGGAATGGGAAGGAATGGGAATCAAGATAGAAGGTTGGCAACTACAACTACCTCTGCTTCGCTGATGACATTGTTCTAATAACACCAAACATTAGCCAAGCAGCACAAATGCTGGCCGACTTTGACCGTTAGTGTGGAAAGATTGGACTAGAGCTAAATCTCACAAAGACAATGTTTATGAGAAATGGTCTCATTCCTGATGTTCCATTCACTCTCAATGAAACGACCATCTCCGAATGCAACAGTTATGTGTATCTAGGTCGAGAAGTCAACATGACAAATAACCTGGCATCTGAGTTGCACAGGAGGAAGAGAGCAGCTTGGAACGCCTTCAAGAATGTCGAAGAAATAGTTAAGAGGACGAAGAACCTCTGGATCAAGGCACATCTCATTGATTCCACCATTCTTCATGCATTAACATATGGCTCAGAGTCCCGGGCCCTACGAAAACAGGATGAGAATGCTATTCGGGTCTCCCAAAGAGGAATTGAAAGAGCTATGCTTGGAGTATCTCGCTTCACTTAAGTGAGAGAAAGAATCTGGAGTTCCAACCTCCATCGATGATCAAGAATCAGGGACTCTGTCTCATTTGCCAAGACGTCAAAAATCAGATGGGCTGGACGCTTAATGCGATTTGGAGATGACCACTGGACAAGAGCCATTACCAACTGGATTCCACTGGATGTGAAAAGATCATGTGGCCTCCCACCTATGAGATGGTTAGACTTCTTCGTCAAGATCCTGAATGATCATTTTGAGGCTCTTTGTTTTCCTGGAATGAGCAGACAACATTGGGTTACACTAGCATGTGAGGGCCAAATGGAGACGTTACTGGCGCCTGCTCGAGCAAATCGATGAGTAACGGGATGTTAAGTTATCAAAAAGCAGACTAATGGAGTCTTATAATATATCTATTAGGCAGAACAAACTAATGGAGTCTAATAATGTATATATAGGCAATTAAAATGTATATAAATTTCTTAATCCTTACCTCGCCATCTTTGTGCATGTTTACAATGCACCCTTAGTCCTAGAGAACCCCCATAATTCTTCATAGGAATATTAATTTGAAACAATATATTACAGTCAATTTTTTCCAACTCTATTTCGATATGCCAGACACAGTAACAACAAAGTCTCCAATGGAGAAGTTACTGGGCCCGCTCGAGCAAATCGATGATCAACGGGAGGGCCTTTACTTACTTTTTTAAATTTTTTTCTTGTTCACGTTGATCTTGTATCCTTTTCTAGAGAATGATAGTTTTGAAATGTCCAGTTTTCAGTTCCACCATTAAAGAGAGGGAGGGCTTGCCAGTCCTTCTCAAGCTCTTTCAGGAAATTGAAAAAACGGAAACTCTTCCAAACAGTTTCTATGAAGCCCATATCTCTCTAATACCAAAAGGAAACAAAGATATCACGAGAAAAGAAAACTACAGGCTGATATCCCTGATGAACACGGATGCGAAGATTCTCAACTAAATACTAGCAAATAGAATTCAACAACTCATCAAAAAGATCATACACCATGACCAAGTAGGATTCATCCCGGGGATTCAAGGCTGGTTTAACACTAGGAAATCAATCAACATAATCCACCACATCAACAAAAGAAAAGATAAAAATCATATGATCATATCAATAGATGCAGAGAAAGCATTTGACAAGATCCAGCATCCATTTATGATGAAAACCCTAGCCAAAATGGGGATAGAGGGGACTTTTCTCAATATAGTTAAAGCCATCTACCACAAGCCTACAGCAAGCATCTTCCTCAATGGCGAAAAACTGAGAGCCTTCCCTCTAAGATCAGGGACGAGACAAGGATGCCCACTCTCTCCACTGCTGTTCAATATAGTATTGGAAGTACTTGCAATAGCAATTAGGCAAGAAAAGGATATTAGGGGCATCCAGGTAGGAAAGGAAGAAATCAAGCTCTCACTATTCGCAGATGATATGATACTATACTTAGAAAACCCTAAAACCTCTATCAAGAAACTTCTAGAAACAATAGGCTTGTATAGTAAAGTGGCAGGTTATAAAATCAATGCCCAAAAGTTCATGGCTTTCCTATATGCAAATAGTGAAAGAGAAGAAAAAGACATGAAGAAAATAATCCCATTCACAATTGTGCCCCAGAAAATCAAGTACCTAGGAATCACCTTAACTAAGGAAGTAAAGGACCTGTACAAAGAAAACTACAAAACTCTACTTCAGGAAATAAAAGAGGATACGAGGAAATGGAAAAATATTCCCTGTTCATGGATCGGGAGAATTAACATTGTCAAAATGGCAATACTTCCCAAAGCACTGTATAAATTCAACGCAATCCCTATTAGGATACCCATGACATTCTTTAAAGAATTGGAACAAACACTCCTGAAATTCATATGGAACAATAAGCCCCCACGAATAGCTAAAGCAATTCTAGGGAAAAAGAAAATGGGAGGAATCAACCTCCCTAACTTCAAACTCTACTACAAGGCAGTAATAATTAAAACAGCATGGTACTGGAACAAAGGCAGAGCTGTAGACCAATGGAACAGGGTTGAATATACTGACGTCCCTCCCCAAGTATATGAGCATCTAATCTTCGATAAGGGGGCAAGAAAAGTGAAGTGGAGCAGGGAAAGCCTCTTTAACAAATTATGCTGGCAAAACTGGACGGCTATATGCAAAAAAATGGGCTCAGATCTCTGCCTAACTCCATGTACAAAAGTAAGATCTAAGTGGATTAAAGACCTCAACATCAGACCGGAATCTATAAGATACATTGAGGAAAATGTTGGCAAAACCTTTCATGACATAGAAGCTAATAGTGTCTTCAAAGATGTCACACCGCTGGCCAAGCAAGTGAAAACAGAGATAGATAAATGGGACTATCTTAAACTAAGAAGCTTCTGCACCTCAAAAGAAACAGTGACCAAAATACAAAGACAGTCAACTGAATGGGAAAGGATATTCGCCAACTACACATCTGATAAGGGGTTAATTTCAAGGATATACAAAATACTGGTTCAACTCCACAAAAAGAAAACATTCAACCCCATCAAAAAATGGGGAGATGAAATGAATAGAAACTTTGACAAAGAAGAAATCCGAATGGCTAAAAGACACCTGAGAAAATGTTCCACATCATTAATCATCAGGGAGATGCAGATCAAAACAACAATGAGGTATCACCTCACACCACAGAGACTGGCCCATATCCACAAGAACAAAAGCAACCGGTGCTGGCGCAGATGTGGTGAGAAAGGGACACTCCTTCACTGTTGGTGGGAATGCCGACTGGTTTAGCCCTTCTGGAAAGCAGTATGGATGATTCTCCAAAAACTAGAAATTGAGCTCCCATTTGACCCAGCAATACCACTCCTGGGAATATATCCCAGAGAGGCAAAAAAGTATAGCCAAAGTGACATCTGCAATTGTCTGTTTATTGCAGCACTCTTTACAATAGCCAGAATCTGGAAAAAACCTGAGTGCCCGAGAACAGATGACTGGTTGAAGAAACTCTGGCACATTTACACAATGGAGTACTATGTAGCTGTTAGGAAAGACGAAGTCATGAAGTTTACATACAAGTGGTACTACATGGAAAGTATCATGTTAAACGAAATGACTCAGAAAGAAAGGGATAGACATAGAAAGATTGCATTCATCTGGGGAACATAAAGTAACAAAATAGGAAACTAACACCCAAGTATGGCAGAGATTAGTACCAGGAATTTTACTCAATGACCCGGAGGACAACCACACATGTCAGGGGAAGGGGGAGCTCAGAAAGAGAAGGGAACACCAAATAAAGGGTGTTGGGAGGATCCGCCCATGATGGGAGAGCATGCTGAGGGTAGACTGTCGACCAAGCATGATTGCCACTCAATGCCTCTTTTGCTGACCATGGCACTCAAAAGGAGAGAGAGGGAAATGCCCTGCCACAGAGGCAGGGTGGGATAGGGGCTGGGGGGGCGGGGAGGGGATGCTGGGATTCGAGGTGGTGGGAAATGCGCACTGGTGGAGGGATGGGTATTTGATCATTGTATAATCGAAACCCAAGCACAAAAGTGTGTAAGTCTACAACTGTACCTCATGGTGCCTCACTATTAAAAAATAAATAAATAAATAAATAAATTTAAAAAAAAAGAGAGAGGGAGGGCTTGTTCATTATTTCAAAGAATACTTTATGATAGGAAAGAAAAGGATTGATGAACGAAGTCTTATAAGAGAACCTCAAAATGTTTCTTATTATGTGCTTAGGTTTGGTATTTTTTCCTGTTAGCTTTGGGCATGTAATTCATTTTAGGATTCTGAAACCCAGATCTGGAGGTATTTTGAAGTGAACCTAATAAGAATCCATTTTTCTGCTTCCTTTGCTCTGTATTTCATGAAGTAAAAAATGAGAATATAAGGTCAAACTGGAGTGTTTTGTATTAGCATTAAAGTTCAGTAAAATTACATGTCTTATAAAGTGCAGGAAAATAAAAGGGGAGAGGCTACACATGAAGGATGCTGTGCCTTCAGGATGAATGACTGCGTGCAGTGACGGAACCCCATTTCCATGGCCTGCCAAGATTGAGAAATGGAAATGCCACACAAGCCAACATGTTTTTTGGGACTGTGAAATTCCATACAGTTACCCCCCATGCCAAGAGTAACAGCTGAGAGAAACCTGAAGATAATGAAATGTGATTGATTACACTTGGGAAACATCACAAGCATGTTGAAACTCATATAAAAATAACATTACATATAATAGCCCCAGAAATAGTGTTGAGCCTAGATCACATTGTGTGAAATAACTGTCTTTTTCTGATTAATTTGGACACTGATTGTCTTTGTTAGGAAATCTTGCTGTGTGTGTGCATGTGTGAGAGTGTGTGTACGTGTATGTATGTGTATATGTGTATGTGTATGTGTGTGTCATGAGCATATGTGTGTGTTCAGTGCATACTTAATAGGGATTCAGTTATTCTGTTTGGCAAGCAGAAAGCTAAAGCCTGTAGCTGATTTATAGAGTATTTCTTTTTTCTTAATTGAACAGCCACGGTGCAAATCCCATTTTGTGAAAGTAGAGGCTTTGCAAAAACATCAAACACAATGAATCTTTTGGTTAAGGTCAAATTTTGTTGCTTTTACATTTTATAGTCCCACCCTCCTCTCCGAGGGCACTTTACAAAGGTTGAATTTTTTGCATCCAATTCTCTTCCCCTCTCCATTTCCTTTTCTTTCTTTTTCCCCAGAGCTGCCTCCTGGACCAGGCTATTTTGCTTAAGGAGGATTAGATGTAGATTTCTTTTCATACACAGACGTGTTATAAATATCCCTAGTCATGTTCCTTTCATTATAGCATCAGCAACTATACTTCAGTTGCTGCAATAGATACTTCTGGTTAGCTTGAATGAGAAACATTGATTGAACCAATAGAGAGCACTTGAAAGGGAAGTAAAATAACCAAGTATCATAAAGGACCCCAAAGTTTTTTTGAAATTTAGGCAGTGAAAACAAATATCTTTTCATGGTACCACTAACAGGCTAAATGAGTTCCAACAATGTTCTATGATTAGGTTATATCACTATAAAGTAAATGTTTCTGGTAGAGAGAAGTACAAACTGGTGCTGCCTCTTAAAACTGTAGATAAGACAAGCTCCCTGCCACTTTAGCTGACGTTCATTTGCCATTCATTTGGCAAAGCAAATTACATAGCCAAGTCCAACACCTGTGAGACTGATTACTGTTACTTTCCACTAATAGCAGAAACAGCAGATAGGTGACAAAGGGCATGGATATGCAGAGGGATCTGTAGAACAAGGATCTCAAAGGAGTGTGGATGCAACAAGGCAGGCACAGGGGATCTTCAGTGGTATAAGGTGCATTCATAATTAGTCTTGCATATGGGGAATTTGTCTTGTGTATAGGACTACTTATAAATCTCTTTTGTTATGTAAAATTGTGGGTGTTAAAAGAAATCCTCAACCACTATCCAAGAGCAGAGGTTGCAGAGGGAAGTGGTGTTGGATTTGTTGGGAAGGGAAGAATTCACAAACGAGGCTGCAGAAGACTGAGGTTGGAATCTGGATGAAAAAGGGTTTTAGAAATGTGCTCACACCATCCGGATGGCCATTTGATGCAGTTTTCATGCTGGAAGATTGCTCTTGGCATTTATTTTTTGCTCTTATTAAAAGCTTTTAGAATTAAAAGGAGAATCACACCATGGGCACTCACATCTTTTATGAATGTTCTCGTTATATATTACTTTGTCAAGAGTCACAAATGTTAGTGCTTTTAAACAGCCATATATTATTCTCAGGAATTCCTGTGCGTCAGGAATTCGGAGACTGCAGGGAGAAGGTCTGCCTCTGACTCCACCCTGTCCGTGACTTCAGATGGAAGAGTCAGAACTGGAAATGGTTGACAGCTGAAGGCTAAAGTCATCAGAAAATTTAGCCATTCACATGTGTGTTGATTGATGCTTGCTATTGGTTGATACCTGAACCCCTGAACTGGGACATCAATATAGACTTTGTCCTTGTAGTCTGGGCCTTCATTCCAAGAGTGACGGGATTCCTATGGCGGCAGAGAAACCCAACATCATCAGGTGGAAGCATTTGCCTTTTTAATACCTATTCATTACAATTGACCATGCAGTGTTACTTCTACAGTGAGTCAGTTACAAAGTCCCACTGGGTTTTGAGGATAGGAAAATGGATTTTACCTCTTGGTGGAAAAGTGATGGAAGAACACTTGAAACTGAAACATCGATGCAGCTATTTTTAGGAAATACAAATTTCTCATTCCTTCTACATCTACCTCTCTACCAAAAGCCTGAAAGTTTCATCTGCTGATATATCAATATGATTCAAACTACAAGCTCTGGATCCCATCGTATAACTCAGGTTTAGAATTGGCAAGGGTTTGATGTAGGAACAGCAGTGTAAGTCCTGCTTACTTTTATATTCACACCTAGGGATCCTATAGTGAAGTTCATATATTGGTCAGTCAGCCAATGGAGAGAGACATAAAACTGGTTCAATTCAGCATCTTCCCCAGAAGATCTCAAGATCCAGTCTCCTGAACAAAGATTTAAAGTATAAAATTGGCATAGTGCAGAAAATCAGCTGCGAGTGGACCATCATCTTAAGGCATATGGTTAGGAGTGCTTAAGTTTCAAGCTTTCGTGGTTGACTCAGCGACCTAGGAAATAGCTAGTATCTTAGCTATGTGATTAAGAAAGACAAACTGTGAAAACACGCTAGAACTGAACTAGAGTACTCCCTGCCAAACATGAAAAAGAGAGCAAGACTTGAGAACACAAGAGCTAATGTTATGCTTATTATTACTAATGATCTTGTTCTTCTGCTTTACAATGAATTTTTTTAATTATTGAATCACCATGGGCTTTAGTTACAAACTTTCATGTTTGAGTTTCAGTCATACAATGATCAAACACCTGTCTCTCCACCAGTGTACGTTTTCCACCACCAATGGTGGTGGAATCTGTTTTACATTTTAAGATACTCTGCTGGTTATATAATTACTACAGCTTCTCAATACAATTTTCTAGGCAAAAGAACTAATATAGATACCTTTAAAAGGCATTGCAGTATTACCCTGACTCAAGCTCAGCAGCAAATATGTCACCTCCCCTTAAATTGGATCTATGCTGTCAATATTTTTTTTCTTGAACTTAAAAACCTCTCAAGTATTGGCAAATAATATCCCTCAAATCACTTAGCTAGAATCAAAGAGTCACAGTGATGGCAGGAGCCTCAGGGATCACTGTGTCCAGACAGAGTAATTATAAAAATTTCAGTGTTCTCTAACAACACATGAAAACCTACATTTGTGTTGAATGTAAGAGTTTATAAAAATGGTTATAAAAAGCTATTCCGGGGGGTAGGAGGGATACTGGGATCAGTGGTGGTGGAGAATAGGCTCTGGTGAAGGGATGGGTACTCGATCATTGTATAACTGAAACCCAAACCCTTACAAAAATTTGTAAGTCTACAACTGTACCTCATGGTGTTTCGCTAATAAAATTTTTAAAAAAGCTATTACAGTTATACCAGATTTGATTTTTATTATTTTGGGGGTCATAACTGGCTGTGCTCAGAACATATTCCGATCAGTCCTGGCAGTTTTGGGGAATCCAATCCAGGTTGGTTGCATAGAAGATAAGTGCCTTACCTGCTGTACTATATCTCTGGCCCAACAGTTGTACTATATTTGTTGTATTTTTCTGTCATAACACAAGTTAAGTTGCTGTTGTTTTGGGGCCACTCCTAGTGACAATTGGGGGCTTGTAGAACATTTGGGGGTTGAATCTGGGGTTCCTATATACATATAGTCCATGTGTTCCAGCACTTTGAACTGTCTTCCCAGCCCTATGATTTGTTGCATCTGAAAAAGAGCCAGCTTCTTTACTGCTTCTTTACCTCTCTTATCTGTGTGTTCCATCTGGGCTGGCCATGGTAGGGGTCAGGTAAGGACAAGACACATCAGTCTCGCTAAGGTCATTAAGCAATGTCAAGATATTCATAATATTTCTTTGATTTTTAAGCTTTCCAGGTCTTTTCTTTTTTTTTTTTTTAGGGACCCTAAATGTCATGGCTCTTTTATTTCATGATTTAACCCATGTCACAGAGAAATGCACAAATGGCAGATTAATGCTGAGGAATCAGGTGTACTTGTTAATAAATCAAGTTTAACAATAATGGCAGAACTGTGTGTAGTGACTTTTTGGTCTTCAAGTCATAATTTACGTGAAACAGCCATGCTGAAACTCCAGGTTTTAAGTGATGCCAAGTTCCAGGCTCAGTGTCCCCTTATGGTCCAGGTTGTTTTGCTACCATTTCTATTTGGAGGCACAAAGAAATTTGTGCCAAAGTTGTCTACCTTTTTTTGTTTTTGTTTTTGTTTTTGCTTTTTGGGTCACACCCAGCAATGTACAGGTGTTACTTCTGGCTCATGCACTCATGAGTTACTTGTGCCAGTGCTCGGGGGACCATATGGGATGCTGGAGATCGAACCTGGGTCGGCCGCATGCAAGGCAAACACCCTACCCTCTATGCTATCACTCCAGCCCCTAAAGTCTATTTTTTAAATCCAACGTTTATCATAACCCTTAGGTGCAATTTTACTTACAAATTTAAGCAGAATTACAGACACTTGTACATAATTATATTTTAGAAGAGTAACATTTTGGGGAGGCTGGAGCAAGAGTACACAATGGTTAGGGTGCTTGCCTTGCACACAGCTGACCAGGGTCAGATTACCAGCATACAATTTGGTCCTCTGTATACACCAGGAGTGATCCCTGAGTGTAGTGGCAGGAGTAACCCCAAGAGCACCTGGGGTGTGGCACAACACACAAAAAGAGTAACTATTTTCAGTATCATGAGAATTCCATTTTGTCCAACACAGCTTTAATGAAATTACTGTTTCATTGGTACACAAAACTCAAAAGACTTGAGCAAAACTCCTTGTTCTATGCCTTGCACACTGCTCAAAGAGCACCCATCAGGTGTGACCCAAAAAAGGAGGGGGGAAAAGACAAAAAATAAAACCATAGGTTTTGTCATTTTAATTGAAAACCAAGATAAAATTGAGATTTATAAGAGCTTGGTTGATAGTACAACAGGTAGGGCATTTGCCTTGCACGTAATAGACCTGGGGTTCATTCCCCAGCATCCCATATGGTCCCCTGAGCACGACCAGGAGTAGTTCCTGAGTGCAGAGTCCGAAGTAACCCCTGAGCATCACCAGTTGTGACCCACTCTTCCAAAAGAAGCAAAAAAAATGAATAAATAGTACAGTATTTTTAAAATTTTTTAAATTGATGATAAATTGTGCATCACTGGGTATGACCCAAAAAGAAAAACAAAACAAAAAAAAATTTATTGGGTCCCATACTAGCAATGTGCTTTCACATGTTCCTCTACCTCTTGAGACACGTTCCCATGGGGAATGTATTGGGGAGGTACATCCTGAGGGTAAAGTATATTCAGTTCTCTTTTTTTCTTTTTAACTTATTATTATTTAAACACCTTGATTTACAAAGTTGTTCATAATCCAGTTGTTTAAGGCATTTAGTGTTCCAACACCACCAGTGTGACTTTCCCTCCACCACTGTCCACTGTGTTTCCCTCCCAACCCCAGCCTGCCCTGTTAGGCACATAACAAATTTACTTTATATTGCTTGTTCCAACAAAACTTAAAGAAATAGTATATAGAATGATCAAAAAATAAATCAATAAGAGCCAATTTGTGATTGCTATATGATTTCAACCTGTATAAATAAGGAAATTGATCACTTGATCACTTGATCACTTGACTTCTCCTTAATCGGCGATTTGCTCGAGCGGGTGTCAGTAACGTCTCCATTTGTTCCTGTCGCGTGCTAGTGTATCCCAATGGCACCTGTTCGCTCTAGAAACACGAAGAGCCTCAAACCTATCGCTCATGATCTTGATGAAGAAGTCTGACCATCTGGTAGCTGGGTGGCCACGTGGTCTTTTGATGTCACGTGCAATCCAATCGGTAGCAGCTCTAGTCCAGCGGTCGTCTTTAAATCTCATTACGTGACCAGCCCATCTGAGTTTTGACGCCCTGGCAAATGAGACAGCGTCCCTGATTCTTGATCATCGACAGAGGTCAGAACTCCGGACTCTTTCTCTCATTTGAGTGAAACGTGATATTCCAAGCATAGCTCTTTCAATTCCTCTTTGGGAGACCCGAATAGCGTTCTCATCCTGTTTGCATAGGGCCCAGGTCTCTAAGGCGTATGTTAATGCAGGAAGAACAGTGGAATCAAAGAGATGTGCCCGGAGATGGAGGTTCTTTGTCCTATTAGCATTTCTTCAACACTCTTGAAGGCGGTCCAAGCTGCTCTCTTCCTCCTGCGCAGCTCGGATGCCAGGTCATTTGTCATGTTGACTTCTCAACCTAGGTACACATAGCTGTTGCATTCGGAGATGGTTGTTCCGTTGAGAGAAAATGGGGCATCAGGAATGAGGCTGTTTCTCATAAACATTGTCTTCGTAAGATTCAGCTGTAGTCCGAACTTTCCACACTCACGGTCAAAGTTGGCCAGCATTTGTGCCCCTTGGCTAATGTTTGGTGTTATTAAAACAATGTCATCAGCAAAGTGGAGGTGGTATAGTTGCCGACCATCTATCTTTACTCCCATTCCTTCCCATTCCAGTCGTCGCTTGATGTTCTCGAGGGTGGCACTGAAGAGTTTCGGTGAAATGGTATCACCCTGCCGAACCCCTCTCTTGACATGGATGATTACTTCTTTGTAGAATAGTGAGATCCTGGTAGTGAATCCGTAATACAGCTCACGGAGGAACTTGATGTATTGAGCTTGAATGCCCTGATTGGCTAGGGCTTCAATGACCGCTTCTGTCTCAACAGAATAAAAGGCCTTCTTTAAATCAATGAATGTTAGACAGAGCGGCATCTTGAACTCCCGAGAAACCTCAATGAGCTTGGTTATCGTGTGGATATGGTCGATGGTGCTGAATCCTTTGCAGAACCCGGCTTGCTCACATGGTTGTCCTTCATCTAGTGTTCTGCCAATCCTATTCAGGATGACTCGAGTGAACAACTTGTAGATGACAGACAATAGGCAGATCGGGTGATAGTTGCCAATGTCATGGATGTCTCCCTTCTTGTACAGTAGTACAGTCCTGCTGGTTTTCCACTGGGACGGAACCTTGCATTCAGACAGGTAGTGTGTGAAGAGCCGAGCCAGTGTATTGATGAGTACTGATGGCAGGTTCTTCAGGTGTTCAGGTCTGACCTTGTCTGGGCTGGGTGCTGTTCGTTTCTTTACTGATGAAATGGTGTGTCGGACTTCGGAAGGGAGAACATTGGGAACGAAATATCCATTCTGTGGAATTTGGTATGTCGGCAAGTGGACATGGCTATCGAAGAGATTTAAGTAGAAGTCATGGATAATCTTCTCCATTGCCCTTCTGGAAGATGTGATAGATCCATCAGGATGTCAGAAGGCTGTCATCTTGGTCTTGTAGTTGGCGAAGGACAGGCGGGTGTTACGAATACTTTTCCCAGCTTCTGCTGCATCTACCAGCACTTCTGCTCTTCTCTCTTTGAGGTCTTCCTTGATCGCATCTCTGCACTGCTTTGTGAGCTCGAACGTTCACCTGTGGTTGCCTGAGTCATGCGCCAGACCACGTTAGTGAATAAGCTCAAGAGTTTTCAAAGACAGGCGTTTTTTGGTGAATTGTTCCTCGGAACATGCGATAAATAAGGAAATTAAAATCATTTAATACAGTATAATAAAAATGCCTGTTCTCATTTATATAAGTAAGTTTTCAACTCTGGAATCTAAAATACATTGCATTAAATTTTATCTCATTTTATCCATTAAATTGGATCTCACGTTAATAATTATGTCTTACCTGTCATTAATAAAACTAAAAAATTTCTGTGCTAATACATTTTGGAGTTTACATGAAATAGGTAAGGCCTAAACATATGTAAAATTTCCCCCCCTCACACACTTTATTTAAACACTGTCGTTTACACAGTTGTTCACACATTTATTCATGATGGTTTGTTATAGGTATTCAATATTCTAACACCAATCCTATCACCATCACCTTCCCTCCACATTGTCTCCAGTTTTTTCAAACACCCCTCAAGCTTACCCCTAGTGTAGGCTCAGAGTAATTTATCTTACATTGCTTGTTATCAATAAATTGTTAACAGAAAGAGTATATTCAGTTCTTTATGGATCCTCAAAGAATTTCTCTGGACAGTCTATAAGAGATCTGTACATAAATAAGAAAGGAGAATATCCTGTAGCAAGTATGGATACATTCTTATATTTTTGTTTTCAGGGTCACACCTGGCAGTATAGGGATACACCTATGTTCAAAGATCACTCCTACCAGTATTGGATGGGGGTGCTATCAAACCCTGTGCTATCTCTCTAACCCCCTTTTCCATTCCCTATGCAAGTTGGGCATATATGCATATATTCCAGTTCTATATATCTATGAAACCAAATCAATATACTGTGAGCAATTGAAAATTTTATTAAAACAATCCGCTTCTCTCGGAGAGCCAGGCAAGCTACTGAGAGTATCTCCCCCACATGGCAAAGCCTGGCAAGCTACCCGTGACGTATTCCATATGCCAAACACAGTAAGAACAAGTCTCACAATGGAGACGTTACTGGGCCCGCTCGAGCAAATCGATGAACAAGGGGAGGACAGTGACAATAGCAGTAACAGTGTGTACCTTGGAGTTTAGGAAACGATCTTCCTAGGAATACTACAGAGAGAGATCTACCCTTTTTGTCAATAGTCTGGGGACCTTTCAAGGAGAACATCACTGCCCCTTCTGCTCAGAAGACCCTTCCCTGTACCCATGTCATTCATGATGATATTCCTTCTCCCCATTTGTCACACTGAGCATAAGCACCTTGGCCAACTAAAGGATTTTGAAAACAAATGCCGTGCCCGGAAGTCTGTTGTACAAGCTCAGCTTTCCTACAGCTGCATTCCTCGCCTGCTTGACTTTTGAAAGAGAGAAAGGCCCATGCCAGGAACCGATATTAATAGTTCCAAAAATAATTAGTCATTCTGAAGAAGAATCTAAATATTGCTCCATTGGGAGAGTGTTTCCCACCATCAGCCTATAGACATTGACCAAAATGTCAGCTGGGGCAAATGTCTGATGAACTACAACACTTTTTTTGTGTGTTCAAAGGATGTAAATACCAGTATAGAGTTGAATCTATGAAGAAATACAAAATTGCTTCTCTCAGGGAGAAGCAAGCATTTTCAATTTCCCAGATGGGCTTGGAGTTGGTAAAGTTGAATGACCTCCTGAGGGGGTAGTTTTGCTATATTTGTTTAAATTCTTACAGTGTATCAGATTCAAATGATGTCCTTTTTGATTTTAGTGCCCTTTTGTACCTATTGACAGAGGAATAGAAATTAATCTTTTTGTTTATGCAACAATAAGTGTGCAATACAATTTAAAAAATATATTTAAACATTGTGATTTACAAAGTTTTTCATAGTATAATTTCTATGGGCTTTCAGTCTTCCAACATCTATCCTACCCTCAGAGTGTCCTTCTTTTCACCACTATCTTCATTTTCCCAACCACTCCCAAAACCTGCCCCTTTAGCAGGCACACAATATTTTATATTTCTTGTTACAACTAAATAGCTAATGGAATTATCAAAAATATTTCAATAGGGGCTGGAGGGATAACACAGTGGGTAGAGCATTTGCCTTGCACGCGGCTGACTCAGATTCGATTCCCAGCATCCCATATGGTCCCCTGAGCACCGCTAGGAGTAATTCCTGAGTGTAAAGCCAAGAGTAACCCCTGTTTTTGGGGGGGGTCACACCCTGAGCATCGCTGGGTGTGAAAAATACTTCAATAAAATAAAATTTGTAAAAACTGCTATATCTCATCATGGGGTCGTTAAGTCCTTGTCTAAGGATTTACTAAGCTACTTATTGTTACTTGAGCCATCTGTGTTATTGTTTTTGTTTGTTAAATTTAGTTGACTTCTATGTTACTTTCCTATACAATTTGGTGTGCATCTACTGGAATTTCAGTATTGTGGAATTTGGAGGTGTCCAAATTTGGAAGCAAACATGCCCATTTTTCAGAAACTTTCGGATCTATAGAGCTGGGCTGATGAGTTGACATGGTGGTGGCTGTGGGAGGTGGGCATGGCTGCTGGGGCTTCCCAAAATACTGTAGGGAAGAGTCTGCCTGCTTCCATTCCAAAAAGACCCCAGAGTTTTCTGCGTGGACACCAGAGTACTTGGAATTTTTGTGGTTCAGTGTATCTGTGGAGATAATTAGTGAAGTGGTAGAGTTGAGTCCTTGGCTTGGTAGTAGCAGTGGGGTGGATTGCTGGAACTTTGACAGGGTAGGGGACTTGGCCTGTCCCACTCCCAAGTGTATCCCAGATTTTTCAGTCAGGAGATCACTGTGTCCATGAGTTTTATCTGTTTTTCTTTCATCTCCTCAGACTTAAATGTGAATCAGAAGAGCAGGGCTGGTTTATAACTTCCATCTCCACATGTACATGTGGAGATAAGTATGTTTCTATAAAATTTACTTTTATAATTATGAAGAGACATATATTTATATATACTTCTATGGAATTAGTTCTTTGCGGCAGGGGGGGAGATAGTGAGTATTGGGCCATACTCTGTGGTACTCAGGGGTCTATTCCTAGTTCTGTATTTAAGAGTGACCCATGCAGTACTCATAGGACCATTTGTTGTGCCAAGAATTTGAAATAGAGTTAGTTAAATGCTATGTGAGCACCTTAGCTTCTAAACCACTGTTAGGACTCATTGCTATATAATGAAAATATGAATTATTTACATGTTTTTAATCTCACTAACATTTCTTGGACAAGTGTTTTTCATGGTATCTTCTTAAGAATTAGGCATACTCTATCAATTCCCTTTCTTCTCTCAGAAAGAGGCTGGATAGTAGAGTATGCTGAAGGTGGTCTCTCAGGTTACATTCCTCGCTCTGCTATCTGCTAACTCAGTGATTTTTTTTCAGTTTTAATTTTGAGGTTATGCCCTGTGATGCTCAGGGGTTACTCCTGACTCTGCACTAAGGAATTACTCTGGGTGGTGCTTGGGGGACTGTATGGGATGCTGGGGATTGAATCTGGGTCAAGAGTGTGCAAAGCATGTTTCTTACCTGGTGTATTATTTCTCTAGCCCCTAGCTCTGTGATTTTTGAACAACATGCTTGACCACTTTGCTTTAGTTTCTTTTCACTGTGATGGCACTGTGATAATAGTTCTTGTTCGCTTGGGATCTGGTAATAAGGCAACACGCTGAGAATGGTGATGTCATGGAACAGGCATCCATAGAAATAAAAGCCAGAATCCCTGGCATCTCTAATTTGCTTTGTTTCATAAACACATAAATGTAATAAAATGTAAGGAAAAATATAAATGATAATCTCATTCTTCAGCTAAAATCAGCCACATAAGCAAAATAAAACCTCAGGGATTGCTCCAGTTATCCTGCTTATGGAGCTTGTCAAAAGTTGTGATATCAGAAATGAAAAACTCAGCACAGCACAGCCTCAACCCACCCCCTGGCTCATTTCCACCTCCTCTAGACGCCATCCACACTAGAGTTCTGTTCATGCATATTCTTCCTCAGATGAGTTGGCTATGTGAATAGCTTTTTGCCTTCCCTAAGTCTTTGCTCTCTAGGAGAGTGTCTCATCTTTTTCTCCTATGAAAATCTTACCAATGTTTTAGGATTTGTATAGCTCTTTCTTTGCAATGTCCTACCTTCCTCAAGTCAGCATTACTACCCTCTCCGTACTGATAATGGTTAAATGAATGAGTGAAAAAAAAGGAAGCTGTATGTTTATATAAAAGTACAGGGACTCGAGAGATAGTATACCAGGTAGGGTGCTTCCCTTGCATGCGGCTTACCTGAGTTTGATCACTGGCATCCCATATAGTTCCCTGAGCACTGCCAGGAGTAATTCCTGAGGGCAGAGCAGGGATTAAAACCTGAGCATCACTGAGTGGGGCCCCAAAACAGACTAACAAAAAAATTGTATGCATGCTTATTATTTTCTATCTTGTTTCATAAGTATTTGTAGACTTGACTTTCATATTAGTTTTATATTTTTGCACAGCGGGTAGGGCATTCGCCTTACAAGCGGCCAACATGGCAGACCCGAGTTAGATTCCTACACCCCTCTTGGAGAGCCCGGCAAGCTACCGAGAGTATTCGATATGCCAGACACAGTAACAACAAAATCTCCAATGGAGACGTTACTGGGCCCGCTCGAGCAAATTGACGATCAACGGGAGGGCCTTTACCTTACCTTTACCTTTTAGTTTTCTATTCCAGTTTTTATTATTATTTTAAATATGAGAATGAGAGAAGAGGAAGAAATCAATCAAGGAGTTCAACCCACAAATCACTTCTATTCTACATTTTATCATGTTATCACATGTAAACATATATTTTACTTCCACTGAGTAATTTAAATGTGTTAGACATCATAGCACTTTATTTCTATGTTAGATAGGGGAAGACCATCTCACAACATCATCCCATCAGAGTGTCTAAGAAAAATTACAATTTCTTTGTACCACCTAGTGAGCAGCCCATATTGTTTCCCCAATTGTGTAAAGACTATGTCTTCATTCTATTTATATCCTAGTGGAGAATGTAACTTTTTATGGAATTGAAAAAAATCTGAGTGGTGATGGTGTCATTGGGAATCATTTTCTTGCAGAAATTTTTTCGTGCTTTGAAATTTCTGTAACTTTTTAGCCTCAGTTTAGATTCTCTTTCTCTCATTCTCTCCCACTTTCCCTCGGAATTTTTCCTTCTTTCCTCTCCCAACTGCCCTCCATCTCCCGCAAACACTAATGCCATGGGAGTGAGATGAAAGAAGTTTCACTTAGAAATAGGAATTTTCGAAGAGGGAGTTGCATTTTCTTTCTATTGGCACAGCAGTCTTGTTTACTTTTCTGAGGGTTCTGGTGTTTTGCATTTTTGCTCTTTCTTTTTTTCTTCCGTAAAGTTATAATCCTGGAGGCTATGACGATATAATCAACTCTAATTCAGGGATTGTTTTTTCCAGCCAGTGGTTTATACTTCTTTGTTTTCTTCTGTCTGCCCCAGGCTATTCCACTGACTAAAGCATTTCCATGACAGTGAAAATCAAAGAAAAGAGAACTAAATATGCAAGCCCTTATATTTTTTAGCAGTTTTGTTTAAAGACTGGGCAGTAAGTAAATCCCAGGTCAAGTTTAGCTTCTGACTGGATTTTTCTTTCCTAAAATCTTCTTTTAGGAAAATCTCCTTTCTTTCCTAAAAGGAGAATTTTAGGAAAATTTCTTTCTTTCCTAAAATCTCCGCACACATCCAAATTCCAGTAGGCGGGGGTCACACCCACCAACTGGCCCCCTGGTGCCCTGTAATCCCATCAGCGGCCAAGACTCTGAGACTATAAAAACCAGCTCCCGGAGGAGAAGAGTGCAGTCTCCTGCCCCTGCGCTTGGCTATTCCTCACCCCTCACCGGGGCCCCTTGGAGGGGAGCGGGTTGAGCTTTCCTCCCCGCCCTGACCAGGGCCTCAGCAGCCGAAGACCTCCAGGACCAGCCACCACCATGCTGAGACCACTCTCCGCACACCTGAAGGTACCGGCAGAGGGACAAAGCCACGTGGGTTCCGGGGCCGAGATCTCCAAGCCTACTCGGATTGGAGTCGAGCATCCTCCACCCAGATCCTCCAAATTCCAGTAGGCGGGGGTCACACCCACCAACTGACCCCCTGACGCCATGTAATCCCATCAGCGGCCAAGACTCTGAGACTATAAAAACTAGCTCCCAGAACTGCGTGGCCACAGCCGCGCGACATTTTATTATAACATCTCATTCCTACTTTGACAAACTGGCAGGCTACCGAATGTAGCCTGCCCACACGGCAGAGTCTGGCAAACTTCCCGGGCGTGCCCAATATGCCAAATACCAGTAACAATGATGGGTCTCATTCTCCTAAAGAGCCTTGAATATAACCTCAGGGCCAGGATGAAGGAGACGTTACTGGGGCCTGCTCAAGGCAATTGACGAATAACAGGATGATTTGTGATTGATTTGTGAAAATCTTCTTGTTCCCATAGATAAGAAAAATTCAGAGTTACTTTTAATAAATAAATAGTGATGAAATATGAAGAGCTTGCATCAGCATAAAAATGATTTTTTTTAAAACTAGCTGATAACCAGAAACAGATCCTGCTACTCACACTAGAAAATGAAGTGGCTGTTGGGATGACTCCGAAACTCCCTTCCCATTTGTGGCCAGAGCTAAATTCAGTTTTTTTTAATTGAGATTATAATTCATTAATTTCTTTATTGAGGTTTGGGGGACATACTCAGCAGTGCTCCCGGGTCTGTGTTCAAGATCACTCTTGGCATTTTCAGAGACCGTATGTGGTAACAAGAATTAAACTGGGATAAACTACCTGCAAGGCAAGTCCCTAACCCTTGTGCTGTTTCTCCTGATTCCTTTCCCCATTCTAATACGTGTCTATGCTGTTTTACTTTTCATAGCATTGTGACTTTGCATGAAGTACTTTCTATGCTGTTTTACTTTTCATAGCATTGTGACTTTGCATGAAGTACTTTAAATACTTTACCTACAAATATATTGAATTATTCACTTGTATCATTTGTCATCCTGTTGTTCATTGATTTGCCTGAGCGGGTGACAGTAACGTGCCCATTCGTCTCTGTCACATGCTAGCGTAGTCCAATGGCATATTGGGGGTTCAGGTTCAGGGGAATGAGACCTGATATTGTTACTGTTTTTGACATATCGAATACGTCACGGGTAGCTTGCCAGGCTCTGCCATATGGGTGGGATACTTTCAGTAGCTTGCCAGGCTCTCCGAGAGGGAGAAACTGTGTTGCTCGCTTCCAGAAGCTTTGTTTTATAGTCTTTGGATCTTGGCCATTGATGAGATTGCATGGCACTGGAGGCAGTTTGTGGGTGTGACTGACAAGTTACTGGACAATGGGAGATCTGGGTGGAGAAGGCCCAGTCCCGATCTGGGCAGGTTTGGAGAGCTCAGCCCCAGGTTCCACATGCCTGGCTTCCTCTGCTGGTTCCTTCATGCATGAGGCTCGTCTGAGCATGTGGAGAATGGCCTTGAGCATGGTTGTGACTGGGTTATGGAGGTTTTCAGCTGCCGGGGCTATTCTTGGGTCCAGGAGGGAAACTCAACCTGCCCCCCTCCAAGGGACCCTGGTGAAGACAGCCAGGCACGGGGCAGGAGATTCCGTGTCAATCTCTATTGAATTATTAACACATATATTTGCGTCTTCCTGTGTAACCAATTGAAAATGAGTGTTTTCGTATTATGTCATTTGTAACAATGAAACTTGTAATTAAACTTCTATACCATTGTATCATTGATTTTTATTTTATTATTTTGGTGGTGTTGAATATCTAAACTAGGACCTCACACATTCAAGGCTTGTGGTCTGTCTACCCAAAGCATGTGGTGAGTCACATCCTGAAGTCCAGTGTATCTTTGGTTCTAAAACACTTGTTTTAGTTTGCATACTAAACTATATTGGCATTAATTTTCACTCAACCCATGTCAGAAGAAATGCAGTCCTACTTGATGTTTATTCAGTTCAGAAAAACACAATAAATGGATTTAACAAAAGCAAGAAAAGAGATGATAGTGGAAAGAAATATGGAAAATAAAGCCAAAATTTCTAAGTATATACGCTAAATAAACATGTAGCTGACTAGAGTTCGATTCCTCTGCCTTTGATTCCTCCATCCCTCTCAGAGAGCTCAGCAAGCTATCTAGAGTATCTTGCCCAAACGGCAAAGCCTGGCAAGCTACCCATAACATATTCGAAATGCCAAATACGGTAACAACAAATCTCAAAATGTTACTGCTTGAGCAAATTGATGAACAATGGAGGACAGTGACATACATACATACATATATATATATATATGCATATATATCTGTAAAAATATTTTTCCCTCTAAGATTGGTTACCTTCCACTTTAAACCCCATCAAATGTGGTGCTCTACTCTTGAAGAATGAGTGGTGTGAGGTATGAGATGTCCCAGCTGCAAGGTCCATAGGTAGGTTTACTTGTGGGTGAGTCTCAGCCAGAGGGTGTGGAGAGTGGCCATGAGGAGGGTGATGGTTGAGTTCTGGAAGTTTTCAGCTGCCAGAGCTGGGTACCTTGGAGTTAGTAGGGGCCACACCTGACCGCCTCTGTGTTACCCCAAATGAAACAGCCTGGTGTGGTGTCCATTGCCATGGCTATGATGAGGTGGCTTGTATAGCACTCTTTTCAAGGCATGAAAGGGAACAGAAATTGGCTACACGTTCATGTCTGTTTTTCTGTTTAAGGTCTACTCTAATCCCAAGAAGGCAGAGGCTGTATTGTTATGGTTTCCCTGTGCCTGGTGGAAGAGGGTCTGTCTAAAGCATTCTTGGCTCAACCACGTTCTTCTGAATACATAGATGATCAAATCATATGTGATTAGTACTTTTGGTATTAGTTAGCTCAATGATGAAATAAATATATCACTATTAGATCAGCTGCATGTGAAGCATATGTCTTACCCCCTATACTGTCTCTCTAGCCCAATTTTTCCTCTTTGAAATTCTCATCTAAAGAAATATTCAGCGTCTTTGACAATAACAGGTAATTTCTGGGATCTCCCTCAACTTCCTTCATCTTAAAATCTTCCTATTGTTTCAAAAAGTTTTTTCATCATTGAACCACTTTGACTCTTCCTCTTAGGGATTGACCTTGCAAATGACAGAAATGAACTTAGTGACTTTCCCAGCCTCTTCATCTTACAGCAGTGATCTCATTTTGGACTTAAATGGACATCAAATTGCTCCCAGTCTAGTGATGTAAGGCTCTGTGAATACCATTGGTCACAAGATCAATGGGGTCAACAGAAAAGGTATCATTCCCTTAGTATTTATTTATTTTTTATAGTAAGCTCAAGTAATATGTCAAGGATAGAAAGTCTCCTATATTTTTGGAGCCATGAAAACTCTACTAGAGAAATCTGACAACTTGAGAATGGCATCCTTTCTGACCCCCAACTATATCATCCTTCTTTCTTCTCTGTTTCATTAAAACAACATGCTCCCTTCTTTTCTGCTCTTTCAGCAAGCTTTGAAATTTCAAATTAGAAAAAGCGTATGCTTGATTCAAAATCCTGTTTTCTAGGAGTCACCTACTTGCCTCTGAAAGCAGACAGGAAGTTACCTTTCCCCCCTCCCCCTTCCCCCAAGGAATATGTGTGCCTGCTTAGACTATGTTAATCAGATAGACTGTCCAATTCCATGGGGCCAGGCTGAAAATGTCTTGGTTTCATAAAGTAAGGGAAAGCTCAGATTTTCAATTCTTTTCAGAAGCTCAAACAATGTGTGGCTCAGACAGATAAGCGTTGAGGATAGCAAGCAGGTGTTTGTTTTCCCAGAAGTAAGGTAGGGAGAATGAATGTCAGAATAACCATTTCTCTGACTTTCTTTGATTTAGTCACACAACTGCACTTATCAAGCTCCTTCTGTGTTGCTCACTGGGCTCTGTTCCTTGTAAGTTTAGTAGAAATTATTGAGTCATTAGAAATTCATATCGATTTTTCTAACCCCTGGCTACTTAAATGGGGTCAAAAAACTGAATGTGAAAGTTGTGATAATTTTGTTTGGAGACAAATGTAGGATTTATTATCAGTAGATATTTGATCTGTATTTCTATTTTATATACCTATATGCCTAGACTCTGATAAATATTTCTTTGACATTGGATTATACAATCCCCAATACAAACAAACACTGAGACATACATAATCAATAAGACTTGGAATTGAGGAGGCTGCACTGGGGACTAAGGGGATAGGACTGTGGAGTATGGTGGTAGATGGGTCTTGGACAACTGGTGGAGGAATTGGTGTACTAGCTCCACAACTAGAAACTGATGACTTCAATATTATTATAAACTAGATACCTCAGTAAGAAATAAAGAAAATAGTGTCACACAAAAATATAATTGAATGATGGTTTAAAAGCAATTTAGGGAATGTAAAGGAGTTTGGGGCAGAAAAAGATTAGGAGCTCTGTTCTAACCCACCCCCAACTTCTTTCACAAACACCATGCAAGAACTGTTTGGTTTTGCTGGGTCTAAATTCTGTTTCTGCTATTTTGGAGTATCACTGATATTGATTATAGTTTTGTTCATGTTCTTTCATAGAGATGTGTGCTTCTCCCTCTCAGGTGGAGAAGTGGGTAGATAACATCTTTCCTTCTTTGTCTTCTGGGTGGAAATATGGATGTAGGTAGCTACTCTTTATCCACCAGTCATAGTCTGTTCTAGAATTTGCATCTCAAATGAAACTTCTCCAAAATAATAGAGCCCAATTATCACAACAGAAACATCAGACCAGAGGTTTGAATGATTCTCTATGCTGGAAATCATCCTAATCTTATTTTACTTTCTGTTTTTCTATGACCTCACTTTCCAACTAACAGGTTCTCCTTTCTGCTTGTTTGCTAGTGTTGCTTTCTGTGGCCTCTCTCAAGAAAATTCTGGCCACCATTCCTTTAGAAGAATTATTTAATTCTCTCATATTGGGGCTGGAGCGATAGCACAGCAGTAGGGCGTTTGCCTTGCACGCAACCAACATGGCCGACCCGAGTTCAATTCCTCTGCCCCTCTCGGAGAGCCAGGCAAGCTACTGAGAGTATCTTGCCCACACAGCAGAGCCTGGCAAGCCACCCGTGATGTATTCGATATGCCAAACACAGTAACAACAAAATCTCCAGTGGAGATGTTACTGGGCCCGCTCGAGCAAATAGATGAACAACGGGAGGAACTTTACCTTTACCTTTACCATATTCTTGATTCTGCATTTCTAAAATAATAGCAACCATGTTTATCACACAGGATGGGGTGTGGATGAAATGAGAAGGTGGCATCAAGTGCTTAGTACTATGCCTGGCACATGGTAGGCCTGTAATAGATGCAGTTAGAACCATGATGGATACCATTTACTCTCTCTTCTTGGAAGCCTATCTCTGGGCAGTTCCTTTCCAAGTCTCTTCAAGTACACAATCTTTTGCTAGTGGTGACCTGGCAGTCTGCATCATTAAAGGATCGCAGGTTGAGAATTAGAATACTTAAAGCCTGAACCTCAAAAGCAGCAAGGAACCCGACAGAAGAGAGGTCTGAGGAAACAGGGGTGTAAATTGGGAGGGAGGTGTGAGCAAAGAGGGGAGGGAAGTTTAAGATGTAGCTTAAATAAGATGCCTCTATTTTTCACCCCCATGTTGGAAGTTTGAATGTTCTCTTATTGTGGATCTAGTTCTAGATCCTGCTAGCAGAATCTTTCTGCAAATGACATTTTATTTTTTTTCGAGAATACATACATAGACATGGATATTTTATCAATCTCCAAGACACGCTTGCGTCTTTCTTAATTCTTTGGTGTGTTTTTAGTCAGAGGAAATAATACCTTTTCATTTCGCTTAGAAAGAAGGAGCAACGTCTTCTTGTTCCATGTTTTAATTTTTTGTGTCTCTAGGCTCAATAAGAAATGAAACTAAGTTATTCAGAGAGGAAACTCCTTTAAGAGGCACAAACGGGGTTGATTGCCTGCAAATCTGAGCTATTCTGCTTAGGTTTAAATCATAAATTTCCAAACCAACTGGATACAAGAGTTTGGGAAATAACAAAACCTTTCTCTACCTCAGTTTTTCCATCTGTAAAATCAGGTAATAATAGGATTTTATTATATAAAAAATAAATGATATATAAAATACATGTACAAATATATATAGAAATTTAGAAATTCAGGGAATTATAGAGATTAAAATAACACGGTCAAGTAGATACTCAGTACATATTCTTTTTCTTACACTAACTTATGTTTATTGAATTACCATGAGATAGAGCATTACAAAGCTGTTCATGATTGGGTTTCATGATTGGTATTACAATGTTACAGCACCCATCTCTCCACCAGCATAATTTCCTACCACCAATGTCCCCAGTTTCCTTCCCATCCCTCTAAACTACCCGCCCCCACCCCAGCTTCCTGCTTCTATGGCAACCACTTCTCCTCTCTCTCTCTCCTTTTCATTTTAGGCATTATGTGTTTTAATACAGATGCTGAAAGGTTATCATGTATATCTTTTTACCTACTTTCATCACTCAATTCTTGTCCAGAATGATCATTTCCAATAATTTTGTCATAATAGACCCTTCTCTATATTAACTGCCCTCCACCCCCCACACCAATATCCAACCATTGACCAGTTCTCCTGGCTTGTTTTCCCTGGCCTTGGATATTAGTTTCATACTATTTTTTTTATATCCCACAAATAAAAGAACCCTCCATGGCTTTGGAGATAAAGGAATTTTCAAAGATGAAACACCACTCACTAAGCAAGTGGAAGTAAAAATTAACAAATGGAACTACATTAAACTCAGAAGCTTCTGCACTTCAAAAGAAACAGTGACCAAAATACAAAGAAATCCCAGAGAATGAAAAAGCTGTTCACCTAATACCCATCTGATAAGGAGTTAATATCAAAGATATGCGAGGCACTGGTAGAACTGGTAGATAAAAACATCCAACCCCATCAAAAAATGGGGAGAAGAAATAGAAACTTCCTCAAAGAAGAAATTCTAATGGTTGAAAGGCACATGAAAAAATGCTCTACATCACTAATTATCAGGGAGATGCAAATCAAAACAACAGTAAGAGATCATCTCACTCTAAAGACTGTCACACATCCAAATGAACAAGGTGCTCAATATATATTCTTATATATTCAGTCCATATCAGTGGCCACCAACTGACATGGACATTGTTTAACTTAAACAAAAAGGAGGACTGGATTAGAAAGGAGATGGGAAATTTATAGCAGTTAAGACAGAGCTGGTAGCTCTGGATGAAGAGAAAGGGAACCCAGGCCCAGATGGACCCTTAGGAGAATTGGGTCTCCTGAGGGTCCTGGAGAATTAAGCCTAGGGCTGGAGCGATAACACAGCGGTAGGGCGTTCGCCTTACAAGCGGCCAACATGGCCGACCTGAGTTCGATTCCTCTGCCCCTCTCGGAGAGCCCGGAGAGCTACCGAGAGTATTCGATATGCCAGACACAGTAACAACAGAGTCTCCAATGGAGACGTTACTGGGCCCGCTCGAGCAAATCGATGATCAACGGGAGGGCCTTTACTTATTTTACTTTACTAATTCCTTTGGGACTCTGTCAGCACATTGATGCATGCCTGCTCAAATAAACCAACTGGACTCACTGTCCCTCCTTTCAAATGCACAGCTCCCAAATATCAAGCATCTGAAAGAACTGTTAAACCCCAGATCTTATCACCTGGGAAAGATTACTTTATGCACACATGATGCCTTAGTCTTTGGAAATGCGTGAACTTCACTTATAAAAAATGAAATCGGTGTTCATAAAGGGCATTGCTCAGGTTGAGCTAGCAACAGAGAGGAGCCCTGCAAAGACTCAGCTCTTTACAAATCCTCCTTCAAGGCAGAATCCTCATAGAGAAATGTAAGTTTATTATCCCAGAGATTATGGAAGGAAAACCCAGAAAAACTGCCTATCTTTGATCCTGAACATTTTGACCAATCAAAAAGTTTTCATATTTGCTTCAGGAGATAGCTAAGCAGTCCTATCAATTGCTGAAATATCATTGTTCTGCTTTGGATTGTTTTAAACATTGTACTTTGGGAGTGGAAATTTGTATGTAGAGAACAGGTTTAGAAAAAAATGCTCTGAATTATCTAGGAGTTTACATAAAAATGATTCAAGCAGCAACTTACAGTAAGTGACCTGTAGCTATAGAGCTTTTTGAAAGGAAACTTTTTTGGGGGAAAGTGCACTGAGACATTTATTAATTGAATATTATACCAGTGGCCAATTAAGTTTGACACAATTTCCAAAATATTGAAGTCTCAGTGTAGAAAGTAATGATGATGAAGAAGAAGAAGATGATGATAGCTAAATCAAATGCTTGTGATCTGTGCCATATGAAG
This sequence comes from Sorex fumeus, assembly GCF_029834395.1. Classification (NCBI taxonomy): domain Eukaryota; kingdom Metazoa; phylum Chordata; class Mammalia; order Eulipotyphla; family Soricidae; genus Sorex; species Sorex fumeus. Next base: position 29,014,608 of record NW_026606129.1, read on the forward strand.
TATGCTACACATTCTAATTCATCAATTTTTTCCAACAACCCAGGGAAGTAATTCCTGTTATTATTCTACCTTTATAGGTTAAAAGGCTATGACTTGCTAGAGGTGAGTTAACTCCTTAAAAATCAGAAATGAATGTGAATTTATTTCATCTTTGGCCAAAGCTTGACTCTCAGTCATATATTCTAGAAAGGTTTGCAGATGAATTAGAGGGAAAAGGAGTCAGTGAAGTGAGTGTAAGAACATTATTCTGTTTCTTACAGTACTTTATTGAAGAAGATCACTTATCACTTAATCACTTAATCCCCGTTATTCATCGATTTATTCGAGCGGGTGCCAGTAACGTCTCCATTCATCCCGGTTGCGTGCTAGCGTAGCCCAATGGTATCTGTTCGTTTTAGGAACATGTAGAGCCTCAAACCGATCATTTAGGGTCTTGACGAAGAAGTCTGACCATCTTATAGGTGGGCGTCCACGTGATCTTTTGATGTCTCGTGGAATCCAATCAGTAATGGCTCTAGTCCAGCGGTTGTCTGTAAACCTCATTACATGTCCAGCCCATCTGATTTTTGATGTCTTGGCAAATGAGACAGCGTCTCTGATTCTTGAGCGTTGACGAAGATCAGAACTCCGGATTCTATCTCTCATTTGAGTGAATCGTGATATTCCAAGCATAGTTCTTTCGATTCCTCTTTGAGAGACCCGAATAGTGTTCTCATCCTGTTTTCGTAGGGTCCAGGTCTCTGAGGCATATGTTAATGCAGGAAGAATAGTGGAATCAAAGAGATGTGCTCGTAGTTGGAGGTTCTTTGTCCTTTTAGTTATTTCTTCAATGCTCTTGAAGGCATTCCAAGCCGCTCTCTTCCTCCTGCGTAACTCAGGTGCCAGGTCATTCATCATGTTGATTTCTCGACCTAAGTATATATAACTGTTGCATTCGGAGATGGTGGTTCCGTTGAGAGCGAATGGAGCGTCAGGAACAAGGCTGTTTCTAATAAACATTGTCTTCGTAAGATTCAGCTGTAGTCCAACCTTTCCACACTCACGGTCAAAGTCCGCCAGCATTTGTGCCGCTTGGCTGATGTTTGGTGTTATTAGAACGATGTCATCAGCAAAGCGGAGGTGGTGTAGTTGCCGACCATCTATCTTCACTCCCATGTTTTCCCATTCTAGTCATCGCATGATGTTCTCGAGGGTGGCACTGAAGAGTTTTGGTGAAATGGTATCACCCTGCCGAACCCCTCTCTTGATATGGATGATTACTTCTTTGTAGAATGGTGAGATCTTGGTAGTGAATCCGCAATAGAGCTCACGAAGGATCCTGATGTATTGAGTTTGTACGCCCTGATTGGCTAGGGCTTCCATGACTGCTTCCGTCTCAACAGAATCAAAGGCCTTCTTTAAATCAATGAACATTAGACAGAGCGGCATCTTGAACTCCCGAGATACCTCAATGAGCTTGGTTATTGTGTGGATATGGTCGATGGTACTGAATCCTTTTCGGAATCCAGCTTGTTCACATGGTTGTCCTTCATCTAGTGTTCTGCTAATCCTATTCAGGATGACTTGAGTGAATAGTTTGTAGATGACAGACAATAGGCAGATTGGGCGATAGTTGCCAATGTCGTGGATGTCTCCTTTCTTGTATAGTAGTACAGTCCTGCTGGTTTTCCATTGGGATGGAACCTTGCATTCAGACAGGTAGCGTGTGAAGAGTCGAGCTAATGTATTGATGAGTACTGATGGTAAGTTCTTCAGGTGTTCAGGTCTGATCTTGTCTGGGCCAGGTGCTTTTTGTTTCTTTACCGACGAGATGGCATGTTGGATTTCGGAAGGGAGAACATTGGGAACGACATATCCATCATGTGGTATGTGGTATGTGGGCAAGTGGATGTGGCTATTAAAGAGATCTGAGTAGAATTCATGAATAATCTTCTCCATTGCCCTTCTGGAAGATGTGATAGATCCATCATGATGTCGGAGGGCAGTCATCTTGGTTTTGTAGTTGGTGAAGGACAGGCGGGCATTACGAATGTTTTTCCCAGCTTCTGCTGCATCTACCAGTACTGCTGCTCTCCTGTTTTTGAGGTCATCCTTGATGGCTTTTCTGCACTGTTTTGCCAGTTCGGACGTTTGCTTGTGGTTGCCTGAGGCACGTGCCACGCCATGTTGGTGAATAAGTTCAAGAGTGTTCGAAGAAAGACGGTTTTTTGTGGTTATCTCTCTCTTGGCATTCCTTGCACAATCATGGAGGTGCTGAATCATTCGATCGTATTCCTCATCAATGTTGTCAATGACGGCATCTTCCCATGTTGCTGCAACAGAGCCAAAGAGTTCCCAGTTGGTGGTTGTTCTGGGAGTCTTCTTCTTAAACCTTGCATTCTTTTCTCCTCGTTCTGTGAGGTAGAATTTTGCATGAAGAAGACGGTGGTCTGATCCCGTTTGGAATTTTGGGACAACAGCAACATCGGTTAGGCAAAACCGCCGATTGAATATGATGTGGTCTATTTCATTGTGGAACCGTCCATCGGGAGACTCCCATGTCCAACGTTTAGATTCAGCCTTTTGGAATTGTGAGTTACCATGGAAGGTTTTGGTTGACATGATGAACTCAGACAGTCTGTCACCTTGTTCGTTCCATTCCAGGCCATGGGTTCCGATGTGGAGTTCATCGACTGATCTTCTTGGTCCTATCTTGGCATTAAAATCACCGACAATGATCTTGTAGAAGGTGTGATCTTCTTTATAGAATTTCTCCAGCTCCATGTAGAATTTCTCAGTTTCTTTTTCACCATAACTGGATGTTGGTGCGTAGACAACAAAGATAGAAACTGCCGGTAGTGAGCCACATTTATTCAAGTGTAATCGTCCGATTCGGGTTGTTAGGCATTCAAATGAATCAATGCTTGTGACTAAGTTTGTGTTGACAAGGATACCGACATCACCGACGCCTCTTTTATCACATGTTCCAAGGAACAGTTCTTCTCCTTGAAGAAGATAGTTAACATATATTCCATACATGGTTTAAGAGATGAGCTGAGGAAATAAAAAAATTAAAAACTTATTTGAGCAAAAACCTATTCATGTCCAGCAGTATCCAATAGGAAAGTGACTAATGAACTGTCCAAAATAAAAGGCTCTTTTGAAGTGCTAAGGACCCACGAAGTAGAATCAGATAAAAAAAAGCAGGTTGAGAGTCCTTATCTCCCTGAATCCTGGCCAGGTTTTTCTTGTTCTTATTGATGTTAGTCAGTTTCTGTGCTGTAAGATGATACCCCATTGTTGTTTTTATTTGCATCTCCCTGATGATTATCGATGTAGAGCTAATTTTTCATGTGCCTTTTGGACATTTGAATTTCTTTTGTGAGAAAGTTTCTGTTCATTTCTTATCCCCATTTTTTGGATGCAGTTAGATGTTTTTTTTTGTAAAGTTCTACCAGTGTCTTGTATATCCTGGTTATTAAGCCCCTATCTGATGGTTATTTGATTGTTGTTGGATGAATATTTTTTTTCCCATTCCATGGGCTCTTTCTGTAGTTTAGTTAGTTTCTTTTGAGGTGCAGAAGCTTTAAAGTAGTCCCATTTGTTTACATTTGTTTCCACTTCCTTGGTCAGTGGTGTTTCATCTTTGAAGATGCTTTTAGCTTCAATATCATGTAGGGTTCTGCCTACATTTCCCTCCATGTACCTTATGGATCCAGGTCTGATATTGAGGTCTTTAACCCATTTTGATCTGACTTTTGTGCTTGGCATTAGCCAGAGGTCAGATTTCATTCTTTTGCATGTAGCTGTCCAGTTTTTCCAACACCTGCTGAAGAGGCTTTTTTTTGCTCCACTACACATTTCTTGCTCCTTTATCAAAGATTAAGTGAGCGAATACTTGAGAGTATACGAACTTGAGAGACTGTGTCAGAATATTCAACTTTGTTCCATTCTTCTGTGGTACTGTTTCTATTCCAAAACCATGCTGTTTTAATTACTACAATTTTGTAGTACAGTCTTTTGAGAAAACAATACTGACGTTTCTCCAGGAATTAAAAATTAATCTTCCATATGACTCAGCAATACCACTCTTGGGAATACATCCCGGAGATGCAAAAAAAAATGACTCAGTAGAAATGGCATCTGCACTTATATGTTTATTGCAGCACAATTCACAATAACCAAAATCTGGAAAAACCCGAGTGCCAGAACAGACGACTGGTTAAAGAAACTCTGGTAAATCTACACGATGGAATACAATGCAACTGTTAAAAGAGATGAAATCATGAAATTTGCATATCATGATAGACATAAAGAGTATTATGCTAAGTGAAATGAGTCAGAAAGAGAAGGACAGACATAAAATGACTGCACTCATTTGTGGAATATAAAATAACATAATATGAGACTGACACCCAAGGACAGTAGAGGCAGAGCAAGGAAGATTGCTCCATGGTTGCCTAATGAGCTGGGGGAGAAGGCAGCTGGAATAGAGATCACTAAGTCAGTGATAGTTGGAGGGGTAGTTCCGGTTGGGAGATGAGTGCTGAAAGTAGGTAAAGGACCAAACATGGTAGCCTCTCAGTACCTGTATTGCAAACCATAATGCCCCAAAATAGAGAGAGAGTATGGGCAAAATTATCTGCCATGGAAGCAGAGGGATGGGAAGTGGGGGCAGGATACTGGGGACATTGGTGGTGGAAAATGTGCACTGGTGGAGGGATGGGTGTATGATCACTGTATGACTGAAACTAAAACATGAAAACTTTGTAACTGTGTCTCACGGTGATTCAAAAAATATTTTTAAAAAATCCAGTTTAGTGCATCCAGATTGCTGTTGGTAGGGAATGGCTAGAGTCTATCAGGAGAGATGTGATCAGATGATTCATGATGCACTAGTTTGGAATTCTATTCTGAAAGAGCAGAAATGATTCAGCAAGTCAGTTATGGTTATATGGAACTAAGCACCAACAACTTCATTTTGCGTATGTTGTCTTATTCTTTTAACAAGTCCTAAAACTGAAGTTACTTATTGTTATGCAAACTTTAAAAAAAGTGGGACTGGTATCCATAGGCATCCTATGGAGACTGTTTATAATTAAAACAATCAGTCTTGAAATTGTCTTTCCAGTGTCAAGTAAGCTTCAAACTATATTCTGTTGCTTTTAAAGTATTTTAGATTTAACAAAAAGAAAACCCTGTAACTAGAAATTTTAGAGTTATGATCAAGAGAATGGATCTGAAATATGAACTTCTTGTAATGGCTTCATTAATGAATTTCTGAGAACCATTTAGCCACATGTTATGTTTGGAATTAAGTCTGTCTGTGGGAAACAACTCATCCTCCATCTCAGAAAAAGCAAATTAAGGCACTTGTCATTTAATTGATTAAAAAAAATTTCTCCTGAAAAATCTGTGCACTAATTAGGGGTTTTTAAAATATACCTTTCTTAAACGAATAAAGTTGTTCATTTAAAAAAATAAGCAAAACAAACAGAAGAGCAAATAGTAAAGGATTTGAGATGAAAAAAAAATTAACCTCTACACATATCCACAGATGATTCAGGAACCTCAGACATGATACCAGCATATTTCTGGAGGATTTTTCCACAATTATTCTACCTAAAAAAAGTGGAATATACTGCCAGATTATTTTCTATGACAAAGATGAGAGAATTGGATGCATTGTTTATCTACTGTTATTATAACTTATTATAAGATATTTTAGAACAGAGTATTTACTCCTAAATATAGTCAAAGGGACTATATTTACAAAAATGTTGACATAAAACAATGACAATGCCTGGTCATATTCAGCAGATTTTCTTGAAATCTTGGTCACTTTTTATGACCAAGAGCATGATAAAATTCAGAAATGATTTCAGTGAAAGAGGCCTATCTCTGTTATTATGAAAAGGCCAATTATGCTCACAAATCCTCTCTTGATACCTAATGACATATTAACAGATGATACTGGATTTAGTATAGCTTATGGATTTTTTTTAGTTTTTTTCATCTTTATGAACAAGGCTTAGGAAGCCCAACATGTGCCATTGGCGTCTGCAAACATCCTCTTTGACCTCACTTGCTGGTGGTTTTGAGTGAACTATAATCCAAATTCAAATACAGAAGCCTTAAATATACAATAGGGACATTTAGTCTCCAAGTATGCCTTCTCCAACTTAAACAGACACAGAGGGAAATTACTGAAAAGGAAAGGCCCAGGCAAAGTATTAGAGCTAGCTAGAAGAGAGGGAAAAAAGTTGAGCAGGTTTAATTTTGTTCATTCGTCTCTTTTCAATTCATTCCTTTCATTCTTCAACATAACATCTTGATTATATCATCACATGCTAAAAGCATCACATATAGCACCTTATTTACTCTCCATAGCCCATGAGACAGGACTGTGTTCTACTTCATACATAAGGAAAGAGGGTCTCAGATAAGGAAAGAAACATAGGTGAATTAATACAGTGTTAAGTGATGCAGCCTTGATTTGTTTTTGGTTTGGAGCCACATCCAGTGGTATTAGGGTTTACTCCTGACTCTGCTCAGAGATCACTCATGGTGAAGCTAGGAAGACTTGACTACATGTGTCACTGGAGAATAAACCCAGGTTGACTGTGGGTGTGCAGGAAGCAACTTATCTGCTGTATTCTCTCTCTGGCCCCTATGCTCTCAATATGAATGCTGAACATTTTAGGTCAAATCCCACACTAATGATGCCAGACTATGTTTAAACTCGTCAGTGTCAGAGTGAAGCTCCTTCAGCATATATTACAGGCTTTTATCTATCGTGATGTAGGTAATCTGGAGAAGAGTTCTGGAGATAGCTATAATTTTGATGCCTTTCATAAGTACATTCTACTTTGATAAACATTGTCCTATAATAGGTTGTCACTAACAAACAGTAGTTTCAGAAAAACTCTGAGATCCTTTTCATCTTCACTAAAACTAATAAAATTTACCTTGATTCCTAGTGGGAATAAGGAAGAAGATGATCTATGGAATGCTGGATGTCCAACATGCAGAAATTATTCTCTCTTTTCTAGCAAAGTAGAAAATACCAGAATGTTCAGCAATTAGAGATTTACAGATACACACATAAAATCATCATCAATGGTATTCTAAAGTATTTTATAATGATTCAAACAATATAAAAAGAACTTTACAGTGACTAATTTATAAGGCATATCACAATTTATAATGTATATTTATAAAGTGTTTGCCTAACTTAAGTCAGAGCTAAGGGACAGAGCAGAGATAGTGGGATGGAGTTTGCTTATACCAGGAAAGGTGAAAATTGAAAAACAGTTACCAATAGAAATGAAATTAATTGAGAAGTAAATGAATCTCTTGGTAAAGTAACCCAGAGAAATCTCACAAATATCAATTCCGCTGATGGCCATTGTGTGACTGTGGTTGTTATTTCTCTGAGAACATTGCTCTCTTCAACCCTCATAAAGAAGTAATAAAATGTTCTTCATAGAGTGGTTGTGAGGATTAAATAAAATCCGAGTATATGTGCAGCTAGAAAGCTTTCACATATGGAACATTTATGTGAAGGAGTAGCACTGAAGCACTGTGCTCCTGTTGTTCATCAATTTGCTTGAGCGGGCACCCACCAGTTGTTACTGTTTTTGGCATATCGAATATGCCATGGGGAGTTTGCAGGCTCTGCTGTGTGGGCAGGATACTCTCAGTAGCTTGCCGGGCTCTCCTAGAGGGACGAAGGAATCGAACCTGGGCCGGCCACATGCAAAGCAAATGCCCTACCTGCTGTGGTATCACTCCAGCCCTGTAAAGGAGTATTTTTGTTAAATATTCTTACTGAGCTTATTACAATAGGAGAATTATTTAAAGGTAAAGGTAAAGGCCCTCCCGTTGATCATCGATTTGCTCGAGTGGGCCCAGTAACCTCTCCATTGGAGACTTTGTTGTTACTGTGTTTGGCATATTGAATACGTCATGGGGAGCTTGCCAGGCTCTGCCGTGCGGGCGAGATACTCTCGGTAGCTTGCCGGGCTCTCCGAGAGGGGTGGAGGAATCGAACTCGGGTTGACCATGTTGACTGCGTGCAAGGCAAATGCCCTACTGCTGTGCTATCGCTCCAGCCCAGGAGAATTATAATTATTTGCATATAGTCAAATCTAAGAAAGAAATAGCATAAGCCCAAAATCATTTAGAGGAATTTTTTTTAATTAGTGTATCACAATGAGGTACAGTTACATACTTACAAATGTTCATGCTTGCATTTCAGTCATATAATGATCAAGTACCCATCCCTCCACCAGTGTCCATTCTCGACCACCAATGATCCCAGTATCCCTTTAGAGGAAACTTTTGAAGCCACAGGTGTATGAAGATTTTTGGCTTTTGGAATGATAACATGGCACAAAGAACACATATCTTCTAAATATCAGGAATGGGAAGCTTCTTTATATCTTCTAAATATATCTTCTAAATATCAGGAATGGAAAGCAAACAGTGTTTGCTTTCACTGTTACTTACTGTTACTAAAAGCACTGTTACTTACTGTTACCTTATCACTGTTACTAAAATTCTTTGATTAAGAGCACTTGCTCTAAGCCATATTAATTATTTGATTCATGATGATGTCAAATTTTGCTCAAAAGTTTTAAAGATAGTTGACCAAATCTAGGGGAAGGGATAATAGGAGCAAAGAGTGACAAATGGCTATGTTCTAATGGTTGATGGTGATCTAAAGGTCAAAAAAGGAAGTCTGGGGAATTATCTCAATGTTTGATGGGGGAATACTTCAAAACTGGAGTTGTAAAGAGAATGGAGTTTAAGAAGAGGGGTAAGCAAGGGTCACAGAGAATGTTTCCATACAATGTGTGGGTCAGTGTTACAGGTTCTATGGTCTTATGATAGACCCATTGACTTGGTCTATAGTCACAAGGTATAATGGAAATGTTCCTGCTTTATACGGAACATTTATTCATTAAATGATTTATTCATTAATGTATTCATTAAGTCATTTATTCATTAAATGATAATGTTGATTGCTTCAAGTCCATAGCTCTACGAGGCAATAGTCTAAGTTACCACTAACTCTCTCTCTTACTTGGGTACAATCATCTAGACATTTCCAACATTCACCGTAGAACTTCTCTCATCCATTTCCCATGCCACATTCAAAGGATGTTTCTGAAGTGTAAATTTATTCATCCTTCCTCTACTTTTTCGGAACCTTTCAGTGTCTACTTGCTGTCCTTTGGATAAAGATGAAAATACTTAATGTGAATCAGTGGATTCTATTTATACATAGTAATCAATCTAGTTCAAATTGATTTAAAAAGGGAGTTTTTTTTGACAAATATAACAATGAACATCAGAAATTTAACAAGTTTTTATTTAATCGTCATGAGATGTACAGTTACAAAGTCAATCATCTTTGGGATTTAATCATACAGTGCTCCAACACCTGTTCCTTCACCAGTGTACATTTCCCACACAATAATGAGGTCTCTTTTTGTGGCCTTAGCAGACTGTTAGCAACTGTATATATTGTCCGATGACAGTTGAACCCTCCCCCACCCCTACCATTCATCTAACTGATCTTCATAGCTGTAATTCTGACCCATGAGTGAATTCGCATTCCATGATAGTGGAAGAGATGCATTTTATTTATTTTTTTTTAATTTTTTTTTTATTAGTGAAACACCATGAGGTACAGTTGTAGATTTACAATTTTTTGTGCTTGGGTTTGATTATACAATGATCAGATACCCATCCCTCCACCAGTGCCCATTTTCCACCACCATGGATAATATCCCCCCCACCCCCATCCCCCCATCCCCCCCTGTCTCTGTGGCAGGGCAATCCCCTGTGTTCTCTCTCTCCTTTTGGGTGTTGTGGTCTGCAAAAGAGGCATTGAGTGGCAAATATGTTCAGTTCATAGTCCACTTTCGACAGAGATGCATTTTATTTAATTAATTAGTTTTTAATTGAATCACATGATATACACATTTGCAAAGTTGTTCAGATTGGATTTCAGTCACATAATGTTCCAGCACTTGTTCCTTCATCAGTGTACCACCTTGGTCCCAATTTCCCTCCTGCCCCCATCTCTCTCTCTCTCTCTCTCTCTCTCTCTCTCTCTCTCTCTCTCTCTCTCTCCTTTTGGTCCTTATAGTTTGCAATACAGATAATGAAAGGTTATCAGGTATATCACTTTACCTGTGCCCTTCATGCCCCCACACATTCTCATGGCAAGCTTCCAACCATTTTCCTGTCCTCCTGGTCTCTGTTTACCCTCACCGTTGATTTTAGTATCATATATATATATATATATGTATATTATATATATAGCACTGTAGCACTGTCCTCCCGTTGTTCATCGATTTGCTCAAGCAGGCACCAGTAACGTCTCACAACAAATTGTGAGACTTTTTACTGTATTTGGCATATTGAATACGTCACAGATAGCTTGCCAGGCTTTTCCGTGCAGGCAAGATAATCTCGTTAGCTTGCAGGGCTCTCCAAGAGGGGCAGAGGAATCAAACCTAGGTCAACCGCATGCAAGACAAACGCCTCACCAGCTGTGTTATAATATGTATATATATTATATATCACTATCACTATCCTCTCGTTGTTCATTGATTTTGCTCGAGCAGGCCCAGTAACATTGTGAAACTTGTTACTGTGTTTGGCATATTGAATACGTAACGGGTAGCTTGCCAGGCTTTGCTGTGCAAGCGAGATACTCTGGGTAGCTTGCCGGGCTCTCCGAGAGGGGTGGAAGAATAGAACTCGGGTTGGCCATGTTGGCTGCGTGCAAGGCAAACGCCCTACCCTCTGTGCTATCGTTCCAGCCCATATTATATGTATAATGTAACCTGCCCACACGGCAGAGTCTGGCAAACTCCCCGTAGTATACCTAATATGCCAAATACCAGTAACAATGATGGGTCTCATTCTCCTAACCCTGAAAGAGTCTTGAATATGCCACTTTTTAAAATCTCAGGGCTAGGGCGAAGGAGACGTTACTGGGGCCTGCTCGAGGCAATCGACAAACAACAGGATGGTCGTGATCGTGATTATATTATAATATATATAATATTATATATATATATATACATTCCACAAATGAATGCTGTCATTCTATATTGTCCCTCTCCTTCTGATTTATTTCACTCAACATAATACTCTCCATATCCATCCATTTATAAACAAATTTCAATTGTTCTTAACAACTGCGTAGTATTTCAGTGTGCAGATACACCATGGCTTCTTTATTCAGTCATCTGTTCTCGGACACGCAGGTTATTTCCAGATTCTGGTTATTGTGAAAAGTGCTGTAATTAACATGGAAGTACAGATGATGTTTCTGCTGTGTGTTTTGGGGTGTCCAGGGTGTATTCTCAGAAGGGGTATTGCTGGCTCAAATAGGTGCTAAAGTCTAGTTATTTGAGGAATATTGTTTTCTAAAAGGCTGGACAAGTCGGCATTTCCACCAACAATGAATGAAAGTTTCTTTCTTCCCCATATCTGTGCCAGCACTGGCTGTTCTTGTTCTTTTGGATGTGTACCAGTCTCTGTGGTGTAAGATGATATCTTGTTGTTTTGATTTACATCTCCCTGATGATTAATGATGTAGAGCATTTTTTCATATGCATTTTGGCCATTTGAATTTCTTCTTTGGGGAAGTTTCTGTTAAATTCCTCTCCCCATTTTTTATGGGGTAGGATGTATTTTTTCTTGTAAAGTTTTATCAGTATCCTATATAACTTTTATATTAACCCTTTATCATATGGATATTGGGTAAATAATTTTTCCCATTCCTTGGGCTATCTTTGTATCTTAGACACTGTTTCTTTTGAGGGGCAGAAGCTTCATAGTTGTATGTAGTTCCATTTGTTTATCTTTGCTTCCACTTGCTTGGTCAGTGGTGTTTCATCTTTGAAAAGCCTTAAGCTTCAATGTTATGGAGAGTTTTGTCTGTGTTTGGAAGAGATGCATTTTGCTCCTTCTTAATGAGGGTTTACTCCTTCAACTTGCTCTTTCCTTATTTGAAGCAGTGCTGAAAACTTATTCAGCTGGTTACATTGTTAAAATGACAAGACAAATTTAACATTAAATTATTATTTTTGGCTATTGTAGTTTGGATCGAGATAACTTTATTTATAAATTTCATCAGCAATATCTTTCCTCTGGGCATTTTTGGTTAAGAATTGATGGACGCATGGATATATGTTAACCATTGTTTAAATCATTTTATTTTCTTATATTTTAGTGGGGGGAGACACATCCACTGATACTCAGGGATCACTCTTATCTCTGCTCTCAGGGAAGGGATCACTCCTGCTGGGCCTGATGGCCAGGGTTTGAGCCTGGATCCACTGTACAAGGTAAGTGTCTTACCCACTGTACCATCTTTTTGGTTGTAAATCATTATTTTATTTAGCAATCATTTATGAGGACCAATTATATTCTATAATTTATTAAAGTTATTATGAATTTACATGCAAAAGAGTGAAATCTGGAGGGGGTTTGTTTACTGATTAAAAACTCAATAAATGCACTTTCTAGAAGTCTCTTACTGTCTGATTTTTAAAATTTTTTTTTGGGTTTTGGATCACACCCAGTGATGCACAGGGGATACTCCTGGCTCTGACTCAGGAATTATTCCTGGTGATGCTTGGCGGACCATATGGGATGCTGGGAATCAAAACTGGGTTGACTGCATGCAAGGCAAAAGCCCTACCTGCTGTTCTATCACTCCAGCCCCCTGTCTGATTCTTTAAAAGAACCAAGAGAACCCTTACTGGGATTTTTAAAATATTTTTTTTATTTTGACATATGTTAAAGGAGCAGTAATTAAATTACAATGTGAAAATGAGAAAAAAACAGACCTGTTGAAATTTGAAGAAGAATATTGATACTGGGATGAGGCAGAGAAATATGACCTAAGATAAATGCTTATGTCTGCTGCAGTAAAAAAGTTTATGTTTCTCCGTTCTTCAAGTACTTCCATATTTCTAAAATGATGGCTCTTTCATTTTTAATTGGTTTTAGCCTTATATGAAACCCAGTCATAGAACTACAAAGTGTTTTGAAATTTATTGAGGAACTGCAGGAAGAACCCTTATAAGGCAAAGGGGAGAGGTAGTAAACTTCATGTGTTGAATGACACTGCAGTATGGTAGTAGCTGGGAAAAGGAAGCCACTCATCATAGTTAGTCTAAAGTAGCAAGAAAAGTGCAGTGAGAGCTCCAATTCTTCACACTGTGTTATGTTATTTTGCAATTCCCTCACATATGGTTTTTATGACCTGCCCTGGCCCTTAGCATCACAATGAACTGTGAAATCTGCTTTGGGCAATGGAATATTAGCAGTCAGTAGAAGCAGAAGCAGCTGCAGTGGGGTTGCTATTGTTATGTATCTTCCTCTATAATCATCATAAAAAAAATTCAGGTTATCTTGCTCATCTAAGGTGAAAGATTTATTCTGGCCATGTAGAGGTGTGGTAACAGACTCATAGTCTAGATGCATCAAGTCATGTCTAGATGATTTAAGAGTCAGGCAAAACCATAAATGTTAGTATCTCATTCACAGAGAGCATATTCCTGTTTATCTCTGAGGCCTGAATGATAAAACCCTGTTTTGTGCTACTCACATTTTATGCAATATGAACTAACAGAGCAGATAGGTTGACTTTCATGACTTTTATTAAGCAGCTTTATTGAATACAGAAAGGAAGTAAAGGATTAAGTTGAATACTCAGGAATGAAAGTCTTTGTACTTTCCTCATTGAATTTGAGGGTCAAAATGTATAATTTGAAAAGAAGTGGCCTGAGGTCAAAAATAATTCAACTTTTGTTTTATTTCTGTCTTTTTGGGGGGGCCTCACTGGGCTGTGCTCAGGCTTCCTCCTGACTCTACACTCATGGATAGCTCCTGGCAGGCTTGGGATCCAGGGATTAAACACAGATCAGGCACATGCAAGGCAAGCACCTTATCTGCTGGACTGTCTCTCTGGCCCCAATATCCAAACTTTTAAGAAAATTGTTCTTATTATTCTAATTTAGGTAACATGTTGACAGAAGTATTAGTATTTATGGCCTTGATGGACACAATTGTCACACCTAAGCATCACTGAGGTGATAAGCTGGTATCACTTGTAACCTACCCCATCATCCCATGTTCCCCACAACCTCTCCCCACCCCTATCTCCTTTTCCCCCTTGGCCTTTTGGTAGGGGCAATTTTGTAACCCAAGTTTAAGATTAAGTGTGTGTCATTTTTGGTGCTGTCTATGCCTAATACTCTCTAGTTTTCAAAATAACTAAACTTAGATGCTGACCTTGCAACATACTAAAGTAAAAGTAAAGGCCCTCCCGTTGATCATCAATTTGCTCGAGTGGGCCCAGTAATGTCTCCATTGGAGACTTTGTTGTTACTGTGTTTGGCATATCAAATACGTCACGGGGAGCTTGCCAGGCTCTGCCGAGCGGGCGAGATACTCTCGGTAGCTTGCCGGGCTCTCCGAGAGGGGCAGAGGAATCGAACTCGGGCTGCGTGCAAGGCAAACGCCCTACCGCTGTGCTATCGCTCCAGCCCAGTTGTAGTATAATGCAACATACCAGTTGCATTATTTTGACAAGTCCTTTAATTTTGCTAATGTCATTCTTCTCTCAAAAGTTGAAGGATAAGAATACTTGCTGCAAGAATTTTATGATAATTAATTAGCACTATTCTGGTAAGATATATATTTAATGCAAAATATAGCTTGTGCTCCCAATCATATTTCCTCCAAACAAATGATGAATTCCTAATCCCAATTACCTTCCAATGTGAGCTTATACCTGATAGTTTTATTGCAAAGGTAATAAGTTAAAATTGACAGACCCTAATTTAATGACTGGTAACTTCATTAGCAGATTTGGTGTTCACAGAGGAATAAGTCTAGGGGAAGATGGAGGTATAAATTGGAGTCAGTTACTTTAAGGATATCTGGTAACAGCCAGGAACTCAGGAGAGTCAAGGAAAGATTCTTTCTTAGAATGTTTAATAGGACCATCAGCCTGTGGACATCTTAATTTTAGACTATTGGCTTTCAAGTCTGTGAAATAATAATTTTTTAAGTCACTCAGTTTGTTGTATTTTGTGATGACAGCCCCAGGAAACTAATACAATATGGATGTGAGATATTGTGCTAAATTATGAATTTTACAAAGCAGAGTATCAACTTGTTTATTTGTTAGTCACCTTTGGCAACTTTAGAAATATTGAGATCGTGGATAATTTTCAGGATTCATAATACCTACAGATGAAATATCTAAGCTGTGGAATTTGAATATTAATATTAATGAGACCTCAATTGTATTCATAAAAACGTAAAGCTCAGACTTTTATTTAGTGGAAGAATAATATGTAAACATATTTAACAATCACTTGTATTTATTGAGTTCTAAGTACTGTTCTGGAGCAATAGCACAGTGGTAAAGTAAAAGTAAAGTAAAGTAAAGGCCCTCCCGTTGATCAATTTGCTCGAGCGGGCCCAGTAACGTCTCCATTGGAGACTTTGTTGTTACTGTATCTGGCATATCGAATACTCTCAGTAGCTTGCCGGGCTCTCCGAGAGGGGCAGAGGAATCGAACTCGGGTCGGCCATGTTGGCTGCATGCAAGGCAGATGCCCTACCCGCTGTGCTATCGCTCCAGCCAGCACAGTGATAGGGCTTTTTTTTTGCCTTGCATGAAGCCAGCCCAGCCAAGCCGGGTTAGATTTCTCCACCCCTCTTAGAGAGCCCCGCAAGCTACCGAGAGTATCTCGCCTGCACAGCAAATCCTGGCAAGCTACCTGTGACATATTTCATATGCCAAACACAGTAACAACAAGTCTGACAATGGAGATGTTAGTGGACCCGCTCAAGCAAATCGATAAACAATGGGAGGACAGTGCCACAGTGCTACAGTGCTACTGTTTTCAGTGTTTATATATAAACTCATTTAAATGTTCCAATAACTCAAAAGATACCGGATCACTCAGGTTCTAACTAGATCTGGTCAGGAAAATCATACCTTGAGTATTTAAAAGAAGGAGGAGTGCTCAAGAGAGACTCAAGTAACTGGAACACTTACTTTGCCTGCAGAAGGACCAGGTTTGATCCCAGCACCACATGGTGCCCTGAGCAGGACTAGGAGTCATATCTGGAGCACTGAACTAGAAGTAGCCCTTTAGCACTGCTAGCTGTGACTCCCCCTACTCCCGAAAAAATAAATAAACTAGAGAGGATCAACTACACAGCAGTTGAAATTGATGGGAGGCCAACACTGGATGTTGAAACACTTTATATTGGCAGCATCAGGAAGTTGTAATCACAACTCAGCTGGGATCGCAAAAGGAGAAGCTTTTCTAAAAGAAGTTGTTGGCAAGGGGACATTGAGTTAAAGTTAGGATAGCTGGCCTCTCCTGAGAGAATGGAAGTTTGTGAAGGAAATGGAACCACTGTGGGCAGACTGCCTGAAGATGGAAAAGAGGTGTGCTGAATTTATCCTTCCATGCACTCTTATCAGTGCCTTCCCTTGCCCCAACGGATAGATCCAAAGGACTCAAGTGTGTGAGAGTGGAAGGGGAGGAGCTACTGTGACACAAGAGCAAAGTATAAGTGTGTCCTGCATCAATCTGGTATGCATGACTACTACTACTAGTACTACTCCCAGCAGGCAAAACTGAGCAATTAGAAGGGAAATGATCTAAAGTCTAAGTTTTCTCAGCTGGAACAGAAATTCAAACCCAGGCAGTCCAGTTGGACCCTGCACTCTGAACCTCAGTCCACAATAGTACCCTTTGATTCAGCAGGAGACTGAGCAGGTGACATTATTACAATTGGCTATGTTGGGAATTAAGGGTCTAGGTTATACTGGCATTTGTGAATTGGAATAAAACAAATTTCTTACATATTACAAAGGAAAGAATTATTTGCTTAAGAAAATGAGAAAGAAAATAACTCTCGGTTATAAAAAATATTGAAAAAAGAGAGACAATTTATTTTAACTGCAACAGTATCCAATTTCAAGTCAGAAGTAAACGAGACAGCATGGGGAGATAAAAAAAAAAACTCTCACATTCATTTTAGCAAGTTTCATCTCCACAAAATAATTTGAGATATCTCTGAAAGTCTGTTTTCCTTTTGTTAAGCTTCCAAGGTTGCTACTCATTTATAATTTCTTTTCATTATTTGTTGAAGGACAAGGTGGTTTGGTATTCTCAATAAAATAGCAGTACTCCCATAAATAACAGTACTCTAAGAGGTTTTACTCTTTTCTTTGCAACTTGAAACCATCAGTCTAAGATGACAGTAGTAAAATTAGAAGTGTTGTTTTATGCACAGTTTGCTTTCTTGTCTAGGGTTACCAAATAAAAGAAATAATTCATTCATTGGGCCTGAAAAAACTGTTATATTTTTCTTTCTTCTTAAACTTATTTGTTAGCTAAGTTTAATTAAGAAAATCAACAAAACTAGAAACTTATAAGTACTTGAATAATGGATGATGCAAACCTTTCCTAAAAATAAAAGTTACAAAAGAGAAAAATCAACGAAAGGGTGTGTTGGTGTTCTTCCTAATAGGTGTGGCATATGGAAGAAGCTGTAGATGCAGATTATTTGGAGAAATTACTTTAATTTAGCTAAAACAGATGCCAATCTGAATGATTTAGGTAACTCTGAATTGCCCTTTACATCATGACTGTATTTGCCTAAATTGCCCATATGGTTGCTTTGACTGTCTCTTTCACGGTGCCTACCCACTAAAACATAGGGTGCAGTGGCTTCCATTGCAGTTGAGTTAATACAAAGCTGCCCAGAGGATGCTACTTGAATAGATATGAGCTTTCCTCAACTTTAGATACTACTCAATGGCTACCTTTATGTCACTACAGAATCTAAAAGATATATGTATGTCTTTGGTTTTAGGTGATGGAAAATACATGAGAAAATATTGGGTTTTGGTGTCAGCATGATTTGGATTATGGGGCATTATAAACAACTTGGCAGTTTAGTAAAACATTGTTTGAGACAAATATTAGACAGGGACATTTTAAACAAAGACAGTGAATTAAGAATCTCTTCAGACAAATTGACATTCTGTTAGACTCTATGGTTATATGACTATATGAAATTTAAAAATGTGTCTTTGCAAGCATGATTGAATCGTGTGGTATTAAAAATAGTCTCTTGATAGCCTTGCTTTCTGTGGAAGTGGTCATTAAACTGACGCTGAGAGAAATGGCAGAACAGTCCCTTTGATTCCATTCTATTTCATTTCATGCTTTGTATATTGCTGTGAAAATTCTAAGGAGCATTTATGTTAAATCAACTGCTGAGTTCACCTGACTATAAGACATATAGATTAGAAAGGCCAGTATATTACTGGGGACCAGCTTTCCAAACCTGGCATGTGAACATAATAATAAGGGTCACTGACTTATATTCAATTTTTTAAAGCCCAAGTAAATTAAAAAGAAAAATTAAAAACCAAATATCTGGGAGAAAATGACATGTGATTGTGCTTAATAAATTGTGGGAGAGAAATTTAAACGCAAACTTGTTGGTAGAGAAGATCTTTCAAAATATGGAGCTTGTGAGAGAAAAGTGAGAAAATGTGTGTTTAATGTTCGTGGGGATATGGTCACTTGCACTTTACATTTCTCAGAGTAAAAACTGAAGTAAGAACTTTAAAACAGGTTTATAAGGCCACAGAGACCTTTATTGGCATAATGTGAAATCTAGAGATTTCTGTCTAGCACGTAAAGGCCAAAACTCACATGAAGACTTTCTGGTAGAAAGATATACAATTTCATTTGTGGATTTAGCAGGATCATTTATGTGAATAAAAATATCTTATGAAAAGCATTTTTAAAATTGTCTCTTCCACTATATCAAGTCCCTTTTTCAATAGAAAATTGCAAAACACGATACAGTTTACCTTTTAGTATTTCTTTATCTCTTTCTAGTCTTCTCTACATAGTTACTTTTTGCTGATAAAGATTTTTATGTGTGCAAGTGTCAGATGATACCAACACTGTATACAAGTCAATCCATTAGTGATTGTAAAAGCATAAATACCAAAAAATACCTCTGTAGCTACAAATTGAAGAAGGTAATTGAAGCAAAGTTTTTATATAAAGTTACTAGTTTCTAGAAATCTTGTAAGTGAAGATGAGCAAATAATTTAATTGTACTTAAATATCCTGGTGCTTTATATTTCTTTGAATATAAGACTTACAATAGGATTCATGTATAGAAAGATTAACTATGTCATGTATTTAAAAATAAAAGCAGTGTAATATAGGAGCTTTTTATGCAGCTATCAGAATGCCAAATGTGCAAAATCGAATACCCAACTTGCTTAGTTATGTTTTATAAACATACCAAGATAAGAAATGAAAAAGGTATTGGTTCACTAGACTTAGGAGCTCGTTCCTATGTGATTAGTGCTTGAACTTCTGCAGCGAATGAGGAACACAATGTTTGATGTGGATATGACTGTCTTTTTCTCCAAGAATATATTCTAGAACTGCCAGAAGAATATGGAAACCATAGCTACAAATGCCTCCTTATATCCAGCTGATAGGAATTGGAAACAGAAAATCAGTCTTTTTTTCTCTCCTCGAGTTTCTTTTTCTTTCTTAAGTTTCCCGTTGGCAAGACTCACTAGGGTGCCTAAGGACATTATACAGCCTATAATGGTGGGATTTATGTTGAGACTAATAGGTAAAACATCTGCATAGATGCTACTTGTGACAAAATAGTTCATCATTTTGCCTATCCATAAGGAAGAAAAACAAACTACAACATAATACCTTAACATCTTAAAATTTTCCACAAAATATTGCAAAAAAAATTCTTAAAGAACACTTTGATGTTTTGCCCCTCAGCAATCTGCAATAAATATCCTGTAAGCTTTGGTGTGATTGCCTCCAAGGCCTAATCTAAGAAGTAGCCACTGAAGGATTTATTTGCAACCAGAATTAGCAACTAAATTATGTGCTCCCCAAACTTACATGTTGAAGTCCTAACTCCCAGCACAATCCTAGAACAAGTTATCGGATATTAAAGAACTGATTAAGATAAATAAAACCTAAAAAGTATAACTTAGATCCTGTTGATTGGTGTTTACATAAGAAGAAGGTACTTAGGCACACAGAAGGGACACTATAAGGACTACACTGCATCGAGAAAATTGCTTGGGAGAATAATGTAAAAAGATGGCCATCTGCCAGAGCAGGAGAAAGATCCGCGGAGAAATTAGTTCAACTGGCTTTTTCCTATTGGGTATTTATTCAGTGTATGTAACTTTTGAAAAAAATATCTGTAATTTAGAAGCTAACATAAGCAAATGAGATTACATCTAATTAAGAAATTTCTTCACTACAAAGGAAACAGTGAGAAACAATGACCAAAATAAAAAGACCCTACTGTCCAGGAAAAAGTATTCACTCACCATATATCTGACATAGGACTAATATCTAATAACATATAAAGCACTCAGAAAATTTAGCAAAATTATTTTAAAATGTGACAAGACATTGAACAAACACTTCTTCATAGAAGATGTACAATTGGCAGTAGGCATCTGAAAAAATTCTTCATCACATAATCTGGGAAATGCAAATCAAAACAATGAGATGTCACTTTGTGCTAGTGAAACTGGAATATTTCAAAACATAGTATAATCAGTGATGGAGGTGATGTGGTGAAAAACAAACCCCCCACTCAATGTTGGTGAGAACATTGGTTAGGCCTCTATGAGAGGCAGTATGGAGATATCTTAAAAAAAACTAAGAATTGATCTCCCACATGATCTAACAATTTTACTTCCTGACTTCTACCCAAAGAGCGCAAAGTCAGTATTTCAAAAAGTTAGTTGCATTCCTCTACTAATTATGGTATTATTCACAATTGCCAAGATCTGGAAACAACCCAAGTGCCTAAGAACAGATAAATGGATAGAGAAACATTGGTCTGTACGTGCAGTGGGATACTACTTACCCATGCACTGCACTGTAGCACCGTCCTCCCATTGTTCATTGAGTTGCTCGAGCGGGCCCAGTAACATTTTTATTGTTAGACTTGTTGTTACTGTGTTTGGCATATTGAATACGTCACGGGTAGTTTGCTAGGCTTTGCCATGTGGTGAGATACTCTCGGTAGCTTGCCAGGCTCTCCGAGAGGGGTGGAGGAATTGAACCTGGGTCGACCCTGCTGGCTGTGTGCAAGGCAAATACCCTACTGCTGTGGTATTCCTCCAGCCCATATATATATATATATATATATATATATATATAGTATGAGACTTATATCCAAGGTGAGGGTAGGGTAAACAGGGGCCAGGAGGACTGGTCAGTGAATGGATGCTGGCCACAAGTGTGCGGGGGGCAAAGGGCAGTTAGGATAGAGAAGGGACTGGCATGACAATAATCGTTGGAAATGTTCATTTTGGACAGGAACTGAGTGTTGAAAGTAAAGGGATATACCTGATAACCTTTCATTATCTGTATTACCAATCAGATGGCCCAAAAGAAATTGTGGCAGACAGCAGGGAGGAGGGTGGGAAGGAAACTGGGACCAGTGGTAGTGGGGAAAGTACACTAGTGAAGGACAGGTATTGGAAGATTATATGCTGAAATCCAATCATGAACAATTTTATAAATGTGTTTATCACTGTGATTAAATTAAAAAAATAGTGATCTTACTCTACAATCATCACATAATCCCGTAAAAATCTGAGCTTTCAGGAACAATCCAGAGGATCCGTACTTCATGACAACTTTTCTTTGGTTGGTTAACTTCTCTATCACAGTTGGTGATCCTCAGGATTTACTGCTGGCTCTGTGTCCAAGGTTCACTCCTGGTGGGGCTTGGAGGACCATAGGGGAGTGTTTGGGATCAAACTTGGATCAGGCAGGTGCAAGGCAAGTGCTTTATGTGCTATACTATCTGACTACATCTGAGAACTTTGAATGACTAATTTGGATGTCCCTAAGAAGCACAATAGACCAGTATCATGGTATTTCACTCTCCAATACATAGAGCATTCTGAACTAATCTAATGGCACCATGTAGCAATTTTTGGTTTTGTTTTTGGGCCACACCTGGTGGTGCTCAGGGGTTACTCCTAGCTCTGTACTCAGAAATCACTCCTGGTGGGCTAATGGGACCATAAGGGATGCTGGGGATCAAACTCCGGTCAGCAGCGTGCAAGGCAAGCACCCTACCAGGTGCACTATCGCTCCAGCCCCCATGTGGCAATTCTTTTCATTTTATTATTATTATTATTATTATTATTTTGCTTTTGGGGTCACACCCAGCGATGCTCAGTGGTTGCTCCTGGCTCTGCACTCAGGAATTACTCCTGGCGGTGCTGGGGGGCCATATGGGATGCTGGGAATTAAACTTGGATTGGCTGCATGCAAGGCAAATGCCCTACCCGCTCTTCTATTGCTCCAGCTCCATGTAGCAATTCTTAAGGAACCTGATTTCATCAGACATTTAGCTAATTTGTGACTTTTGCATCAACTATACCCATTATACCGACCAAATCAAAGTCATTATTTCTGGAGTGCATTAAACGTTCTCTCCTAAAGAAACAGAGATGAGTTCCTGAAACATCAAGAAGCTCCTATCAGCATAGCCAGGAAAGCCTTTCATGGACACAATGTGAATTAAGACTGTTTAATTGGTCTGTATGTGCAATGGAATACTACTTACCCATGAAAAAAATAAAATAATGCAATTAAAAACTTCATGGATGGGAGTAGAGGGTATCAGCTTGAGTGAACTCAGTCATAAGTAGGTGGACTGATACAGTACAATATCTCTTATAATGTGGAATATAAGGATGCATGCAAAAATGGCCAATGGAAACAATCTGAGAGTCAGCATACAAAGTTGAATCAGTCAGTAGGGTAGAATGGGAGGGTGGGAGGAGACTGTCAGAGGTATGAAGAGTGGTGGGGTGGCTGAGAGTGACTAAAACTCTGCTTTTGGGTATGGTGTTGGAATATTGTATACCTGAATACTTACTATTACAGTATTTTAAATAATGGTGCCTATATAAATATTGAAGAAAAATTATGAAAAAATTGTGTTGTTAGGACACCTATTCTGTAATATTTTGTTATGAGAGCCTTAGTAAACTAACACAACCAGACAGGCATTTTAATATCTAAATCCCATATACAAAAGACCAGTAATTCACATAACTTTCTGAATGTTAACTATATGAAAGGACATCTATGATAAGGTTTACATCCATGCAGGCAATCAGAACTACTGAATTGAGGTAGACTAGTCAATATGTAAAATGCAGTTCCATTTCTGAGATCTAAATGAGAAAAATGATGTGAATCTCAAACTAAATGCAGTGCAGTTTCTCCTTCAGTTTTTCACCTTTCATATGCTGCAATTCCTTGGCAGGTCTGTTCTTTGCTTTTTAGAAGCATTTACTATTCATTATGTTTTGTACACATGCTTTTGTGTGAAATTATAGCTATATTCTTTACGTAGTCATTGACTCAGGAATCCAAATAGGAGGAAACAATTTTATCTTGAATTGAAAACTGAGCCATCTGTGTAGGAGTAATTTTAATATGTACACCTGAGCCCTTTTATCAAAGAATAATCTAGGTCAGCAAGTAGAATCCTAATTTTTACCAAGTGAGGGAGAGCTATGACTGAATAAATTAAAACATGCAGAGACTCACAGATTGACCAACTTCTATGTGAGCAGAAGAATGTTGAAGTGGGGATTTTTTTGCTCTGTAGCATATAGCAGCAAATTGTATTGTTTTATCTAGAAGGTCAGACATTAATATTTAAAATGGATGACAAATAAAAGATTCTACCATATTCAGAAAAGGTATAAAATATAAACTGTAAGCATCTCTCATTAAATTGTCACCCCTTTGTCTCATTATTGTCCTTATTCATTTCCTCTAAGTCTCCTAGGACAAAACATGCCACTTAAAAATGTGTATAAGCAAGTCACCAGAATATTATGGAGCTATCGTGAAGAACAGTAATTCTTACAGAAGAAATTTCAGGCTTTATCAATTTGAGAACAATGAGTAATTTTCTTCTTTTGCAGCTCCATTTGGGTGAAATGTTCCCCTTTGCAAGTGCTGTTTCTAAACTGCAATTAAGCAATTATCTTCTAGTTTCCAGCACTGATTTTTTTCTTTAATTGTATTCTGGACTCTGTTTGAATAGGATTATTTTCAGACTTATTCAGTTCTTTGTTCCAGTGCCCCAAACTCCATTATCCTTTGGCTCCTTCTTGCGTGCAGTTCATTCAGGTATTGAGTCAATTAGAAACTTTTGGTTGCGAGTAAAAGAAAATGAAAGTTCAACTGGCTTCATCAATAGGAGGTATTCATTGATTCACATTACAAAGAGTCCAGAGGTGCAGCAGAATTTGGGCTTGTTTTATTAAGGGTTTAGCTTTCTTTGCCATTCTCTAAGCTTTGCTTTCCTAGGTTAACTCTCTGAACACGGGGGATTGCCCTGCCACAGAGGCGGGGGGGATGGGGGGATAGGGGTGGGGGAGATATTATCCATGGTGGTGGAAAATGGGCACTGGTGGAGGGATGGGTATCTGATCATTGTATAATCGAAACCCAAGCACAAAAAATTGTAAATCTACAACTGTACCTCATGGTGTTTCACTAATAAAAAAAAAAACACATAAAACAACAACAAAAACAAAAACAAAACTCTCTGACTCTTTGTGGTTCTAATAGAATATCCAGGAAAGTTCCATTTTCCAGAATTACTCAACAGAATATCCAAGTGCTTTGTAGATTAGATTTCTCCAGCACTACAAACTAGATTTGCTGATAGCAAATCTTTAATCTAGGTCAAATACCTAGCTAATAAAAGAGCAGATATGGAAAGAGTCTAAGTATCTGTCAATAGATGAATGGATAATGACAATGTGTTGTATGGCTGCAAGTCTTAACAGTGTTGACAGATTTTGGAAACTGAAAATTTAAATGAAATGACATTACTAAATTAAGTCCTCAGATAATTTTGTTTTATTTGCTTGGCCTAGATTCTTTCTTATATCATCAACATTATAATGAAACTATTCTTCAAAAGTCCTTCCTTCCTTCCTTCCTTCCTTCCTTCCTTCCTTCCTTCCTTCCTTCCATCCTTCTTTTCTTCCTTCCTTCCTTTCCCTCCCTCCCTTCCTTCCTTCCTTCCTTCCTTCCTTCCTTCCTTCCTTCCTTCCTTCCATCCTTCTTTTCTTCCTTCCTTCCTTTCCTCTCTCACTGTCCCCACTTCCTTCCTTTTATTTCTACACCCAGAAGTTCTGGATGGATATCACCCCAGTGAGGCTCAAAGGACCATATGTGGTGCTGGAGATTGAACCCACGCCAGCCATGCACAAAGCAAATGTTCTTCCTGCTAGTTGTCATTCTGGTTCCTCTTCAATGACTTTCTATATGATGGCATATTATTCAACCACAAGGAAGGAAATACTGTCATTTATGATACAATAGATGGGAATTGAGGGCCCTATGCTAAGAGAAATAAGCTAGGCCGAGGAAGGAAAATATCAGTGAAAAAATCACATATAGGTTATCTGTTTTTAAAATTCAAATTCACAGATAATAGAAAGAAAAGCATTTGAATTGGTAAAGGAAATAGGTAGAGGCTAGAAAAAAGGCACATGCTTTCAGTTATGAAATGAGTTCAGTTATGAAATGAATCTGAGCATCTACTGTAAAACAGGTAGCATTGTAGCACTGTCCTACCGTTATTCATCAATTTGCTTGAGCAGGCACCAGTAATGTCTCACAACAATTTTTGAGACTTGTTGTTACTGTTTTTGGCATATTGACTACATCATGGGGAGTTTGCCCATCTTTGCTGTGTGGGCAAGATACTCTCGGTAGCTTCCCGGGCTCTCCGAGAGGGGCGGAGGAAGTGAGCCTGGGTCGGCAGCATGCAAGGCAAATGCCCTACCCACTGTGCTATCACTCCAGCCCAATGTGTAACACATAAGTGGCTGTAATTTGTAAGATTATTGTATAACTGAAATTTGCTAGGAGAATAAAACTTTAATATTCTCTGTCACCTGCATCTATCCTGAAATGAACAGACTGGTTAATGATCTAGATTTGAGGTCCTATATCCATGTATATACATATGTATCATGATATACATATGAATAATGCATTTCCATTGTGTAAAGGTACATAATTATCGTTACTGATGTGTTGTTGTTTTTCAACACTGTTTTTGGAGTGTATCTTTACACATCTCTAAATATATATACCACATCAAACCCATCACAAAAGTTCTGTAGGATTCTTCACTAAAGATTGAGCCTCTCTATAGCTCTGCCTCCTTCCCCATGGTAATTTTGTTGTCAAAGTCAACAAAAGACCATGTCAGGCTATTTTGTTTTCTTTTGTTTGATCGTTTGTTTGGTATCTTTATATTACACAAGGAAGTGAGATCTTAGCTGTTGTTTGACTTTTTCTGATGTTTTTATTTAGCATAATAATTTTTAGTTCCATTATTTTATAATACATTACAAGATTTTACTGTGGGGTTTTTTTTTGTAGTGGGGTGTTTTTTTTGTAGTTAACTAGTATTCTAGACAAATAATATTTTCAGTATCTTTCCATTTTTCAAGTGTGCATCAATAGAGTTGTGCTTATAAAATGAAAAGAAAAAATATCTAGTCATGTTATCTAAGAAATTACTTATGACAAAGGAGTTGGGACTTATGAGAATGGATTGTCCAATCAAATTTTACCTAGAACTGGAGCTGAGGGTGAAAATTGGATAGTGAAGGGCTAACTAAAACACATATTCTAGACTCATAATTATTTTACTTTTCTCTTTCAATAGTATTTTCATAGCCTACCATTTTTCCTGATTTTTTTTCAAGTAGGTAGTACCTGAAACTGCTTTCTAAATTTCCTTCAGTAATGAAGAGATTTTGAGTAAGGTTCTTCTACACAATCAGACTGTGACTTCCTGATCTGAAGTACTACCATTTTTGTCTTATTATCAGCTAATGCCTGCTTTTTACTGAAAATAGTTTCCTTTTCTCTTACCATGTGAGTATACAAGGATGCAAGAAGCAAAAGCAAGTTTTTGTTGCTTTCTTTTTCTGTTCTTTTTCATGTTTCCCAGACATAATAGAGAGTAGAAAGAGATGTGAGGAGAATATCTCAGCAGCCTGCAACCTTCAAGGGCCTGGTTCTGCCTCATGTCATAATTATGCCAACAGGTTACAAATAAAATAGAAGATATGCTGACATTCTCAGTGTCCAAGAGAGGCAGGGAGGTTGTTTATTTTATAAGATATTCTAGTAATGCCAAACTTCTTAAGAAAGAGAAGGAACTCAGAAGCTACCCTGGGAAAACATATGTACTTCAATAATAATTCTTAAAGTTTAAATATAGTATGAATCCTTAAATTAAAACTGTAGATTTATAATCATAATACATTCTTTTTTATCTTAAATCTGGCAAGACTTGAGGGACCATTCTGGTGAATAGTGAATCTTCTTCCCTCCCCTCACTTCCTTCCTCTCTCTTCCCTCCCCTCTCCTTCTCTCCCCTCTCCTCCTTTCCTGACACCAGTGTCTCCATTCTCTGTCCCCTCCTCTATCCGCCATAGCTGTCTGTCTCTAGGGCAGAAACTTTTCTTCATCTCTCTCTCTCCCTGAGAATTCAGTTTTTAATCCACTTTTCAAATTCCATAGCTCTTTCTATTCTTCTTTGGGAGACCTGAATAGCGTTCTCACCCTGTTTGCGTAGAGCCCAGGTCTCTGAGGCATATGTTAATGCAGGAAGAACAGTGGAATCAAAGAGATGTGCCCGGAGCTGGAGGTTCTTCGTCCTCTTAGCTATTTCTTTGACGTTCTTGAAGGCGTTCCAAGCTGCTCTCATCCTCCTGTGCAGCTCGGGTGCCAGGTCATTTGTCATGTTGACTTCTTGACCTAGGTACACATAGCTGTTGCATTCGGAGATGGTTGTTCCGTTGAGAGCGAATGGGGCATCAGGAAAGAGGCTGTTTCTCATAAACATTGTCTTCGTAAGATTCAGCTGTAGTCCTACCTTTCCACACTCATGGTCAAAGTCGGCCAGCATTTGTGCCGCTTGGCTGATGTTTGGTGTTATTAAAACAATGTCATCAGCAAAGCGGAGATGGTGTAATTGCCGACCATCTATCTTCACTCTCATTTCTTCCCATTCCAGTCGTCGCATGATGTTCTCGAGGGTGGCACTGAAGCGTTTCGGTGAAATGGTATTACCTTGCCGAACTCCTCTCTTGACATGGATTACTTCTTTGTAGAATGGTGAGATCCTGGTAGTGAATCCGCAACACAGCTCACGGAGGATCTTGATGTATTGGGCTTGAATGCCCTGATTGGCTAGGGCTTCAATGACCACTTCCATCTCAACAGAATCAAAGGCCTTCTTTAAATCAATGAACGTTAAAAACAGAGCGGCATCTTGAACTCCCGAAAAACCTCAATGAGCTTGGTTATTGTGTGGATATGGTCGATGGTGCTGAATCCTTTGCGGAACCTGGCTTGCTCGCATGGTTGTCCTTCATCTAGTGTTCTGCCAATCCTATTTAGGATGACTCGAGTGAACAACTTGTAGATGACAGACAATAGGCAGATCAGGCGATAGTTGCCAATGTCATGGATGTCTCCCTTCTTGAACAGTAGTACGGTCCTGCTGGTTTTCCATTGGGACGGAACCTTGCATTCAGAAAGGTAGCAAGTGAAGAGCCGAGCCAGTGTATTGATGAGTACTGATGGCAGGTTCTTCAGGTGTTCAGGTCTGACCTTGTCTGGGCCGGGTACTGTTTGTTTCTTTACCAACGAAATGGCATGTCGGATTTCGGAAGGGAGAACGTTGGGAACGACAAATCCATCATGTGGAATTTGGTATGTCGGCAAGTGGACATGGCTATCGAAGAGATTTGAGTAGAAGTCATGGATAATCTTCTCCATTGCCTTTCTGGAAGATGTGATGTATCCATCAGGACGTCGGAGGGCAGTGATCTTGGTCTTGAGTTACCATGGATGGTCTTGGTCGACATGATGAACTCAGACAGTCTCTCACCCTGTTCGTTTCATTCTAGGCCATGGGTCCCGATGTAAAGTTCTTCAGCTGATCTTCTCGGTCCTATCTTGGCATTAAAATCACCCACGATGATCTTGTAGAAGGTGTGGTCTTCTTTATAGAACTTCTCCAGCTCCATGTAGAACTTCTCGATTTCTCATTCATCATAATGAAATGTTGGTGCGTAGACAACGAAGATAGAAACTGCAGGCAGTGAGCCAGATCTATTCAAATGTAAACGTCCGATTCGGGTTGTTAGGCATTCGAATGAATCAATGCTCTTGGCCACGTTTGTGTTGACAAGGACACCGGTGCCTCCGACACCTCTTTTATCGCATGTTCCGAGGAACAATTCTTCTCCAGTGTCGAAAACGGCATGGTGAGATTCGTGCCTTCTTGTCTCGGTCAGACCAATGATGTCGTACTTGATCATTCGCGCTTGTACCATCAGGTCCTCGATGGATGTATCTGATGCTAGCGTACGTGCATTGAAAGTACAGACGATCATTTTTGTCTTCCTTCGTTGTGGCAGCCTAGTTCGGCCTTGAGATTTTGTGGGCCTCTCCTTTCTTATACTTCTCAGTGCTGCCATGTCGGTGAAGCCTTCAGGGTCAGGTGAATGAGACCAGTTGTAGTTACTAGTTTTGGCATATCGAATACACAACGGATAGCTTGCCAGGCTCTTCCGTGCGGGTGGAATACTCTCGGTAGCTTGCCAGTCTTTCCGGGAGGGATAGAGGCTTTTGGGGCAACCTCTAATCACCCTTGTAGGTGTTACCATATTTGAACCCTATCAAGTATGGTACGACAATTCCGGAAGATGGGTATTTAGTGTCTTATGATGTGAGCGGCCGCGCAGGTCCGGAAAGCATCCTGGAGTGTGGCGATGGCTGGGTAGTGGAGGTAGTGTCTTGGAATATCACGTTTCACTCAAATGAGAGAAAAAATCCGGAGTTCCGACATCCGTCGCCGATCAAGAATCAGGGACGCTGTCTCATTTGCCAAGGTGTCAAAAATCAGATGGGCTGGTCACTTAATGAGATTTAAAGACGACTGCTGGACTAGAGCTGTTCCTGACTGGATTCCACAGGATGTCAAAAGACCGCGTGGCCGCCCACCTACCAGATGGTCAGACTTCTTCGTCAAGATCATGAACGATCGGTTTGAGGCTCTTCATGTTCCCAGAATGAACAGATGCCATTGGGCTGCACTAGCACATGACAGGGACAAATGGAGATGTTACTGGCACCCTCTCGAGCAAATCGACGACTAACAGGAAGTTAAGTGATTAAGTGATTTCAAAATTCAAGATAAAGAAATATTAATTTTTCTTTCTTCTTAAACTCTATCATCCTATTCAACTCTCAATAAAATATAGTCACATCCTAATGGGTTAAATCAATATTTGTTTTCATTATTATGTCTGGGATATTACTCCCAGCTGAACCAAGTTGTATAATATTATTGCATCTCCTTCTCTTCTCAGTTATTTTCTCTGGGAATTTTGATAATTTCTCCGCCATTTCAATGATTTGCTTAATCATTAAGCATCATTCATTTTTGTTTCTTCCATCTTTCCCCCAATTAAATCTTTGCCTGACCTGTAAGGTTCTTCTTCACACATTTCTTCACAGATTTCCACCTTTCAGAAACTACAGATGTCAACAGTGCTAAGCTCTGTGTTCAATTGCTCATCTAGGATTTTATTTTTTGCCCAAGGTATATGTAAGAAAAAGGAAGTTCTGTACAACATGTATCTACAGAACTTCCTTTTTCTTATGTAAAGATTTCTAAGAGAGAAAAATATTAATATTATCTTGGAAAGTGCAAATGAATTCTATCAAAACTTTGTTCCTGTCGGGCATGCTAACCATTGGGAAGGTTCAGACATAGAAAATAAATTTTAACAGCCTATTTGATCAAAGAGAATGAGTTATATGCAGGATATGCAGTTCAGACAAAATCATATTATTATTTTTGATATCACTCTAACTTCTTGACCATCTATTTTTAGTATATGAACTGAACCCAAATATTTAAATTAAAGAGTGTTTTGCTTTCATTTTTTTTCCAATTTTTCTTCTATTTCTTCAATGCAGTTTAGCTACCTTCTCAGCTACAGATTTGTCTGTCATTTCTGTGACCTATTTGATCTCTGGACCAAGACCTCCAGGTTATTATACACTGTTTAGCATCTTCTAAACTCTATCAAAAATTTGAAACTTAAATTAGAAAATATAAATCTAACAAGAACTTAATTAAAAATATTCTCATAAATTCATATAGTTAATAAGTATTTTATGTGCTGCATTGAAGTGAAAATGTAAGACAGGTTTTATTTTTGCAATTATTTGAATGCTTACCAGTACATTAACTGATAGCTTCTATGAAGCTCATTGCACACAAAACTTACCTTAGTATACTTGAAACATCCGAACAAATATATGTATACACATTAAAGGAGATATAGTTTGGATAAGCATTTACATTGATGAAGCATCTACTGTGTGTGAAGTGCTGTTTTAACTATAGTATTTACATTAGTACCATGTGTTCTTATGATTAATGTTGTAAAATAGGCATTGTTAGGGTCTCTATTCTAAAGACAAGAAAACATAGGCCTGTATGACCTTCCCAAAGTCATATAATTAAGACAATGTAAGAGCCCGGTTTATGATTCCTACTTGTCTAAATCTTCTCTGGAACTCTGTTACACAGAGAAAGTGTTAGATCAAAATAAAAACCAATTAATTGGGTCTATCATGTAGAATATTGATTTCTCAAGTACCACATTATAACCCTATGTAAACAATCTTTTACTTGACTTTTGTTATACATATATAACATTTGAGTATTTTTAGATGTATCTATAGTCATTGTTAGATATAATAAGGGTATATTCAATCTTAGTAAGTGCAGTCAACAGTTTCTCTAAGTACCAATTTCAAGTTCCTCCAGTAATATTTGAAATTTTTTCTTGAACCTTATTTGATAACAATTGATAGTTTGTCTTTTTCATTTTAACCATTGTCCATGGTCTCTCATTGGAGTTTTAATTCGCAGTTTTTGATACATAATGGAGCTGAGGACTTCCTTATATGTTTGTTCATCACTTGGATACTTCTTTTGTAAGATTTTACCCATTTATTTTATTTGCTATTCTGCATGAAAATATTTAATTGCCTAGATTATAATTTGGAACCATATTTTTAAGAGCAAAGAATGATGCCACTACTTTAGGCCTACACATTTTGGCTATATATGGTTGCTGAAACTTATTGAATATAACTGAGCAGTTTTACAAAGTTGTCTGGGAAAAATTGTCTTCCAACTTCCTTCAGAAATTAATAGCTGTCATAAGTAATATATATTTTTGGCAACTGGTATTTAATATCTGCCATGCAAGTGGGGCATTTTCTTTTATCCCAATGGCCATATGCTTCCAGATGACAACTCTGAGAATATTTACCTATTAGACAATGTTGACCTGCCCCTGCCTGACATATGGTGAGTGGTAGGAGGACCCTTGATTCCCTATAGGGCATCTGCTCCCACTGTTTTCCTGAAAGGTCAGTATGGTGTTGGGCATATGCTTATCTAAGCCTTACAGCAGTGACTCTTCCCTTCCCAAGGAGGCAGAAACCCAGCCCATGCCAGTGTCTGTGACAGAGTTTCTTTCCAGGGCCCAAACTGGGAAATGACCTTATGAAAGTCAAATTTGGGTATTGTTTTATTATATAGAAGCAGGAATAAAAATAACAGGAACATTGGTGATTACATGACTTTTGTGAAAACCAGTTCCTTATCTGTAAAATGGGAATAATTATTTAAAACATACTTCTCCAGACTGCTGTGAAGTTTGAAACAATGGTCATAAGACTCCCAATACACCTAATCTGGATGTTTTTCTGGCTGTAAACAAGGGTATAATAGGTTCTGTTTCTGTTATCTATGCTACGTTTTAAGCCATGCCAAAACTGATGGGCTTCCAAAGACCTGCAAAGGATGAAGTGTGGACTAACTGGCTTTCATCAAAAGGCTAGTGAGGGAAATGCCATTTTTAGGTTTATTCAATTTGCTGAGTCTCAGCCAGGAGTCTATTCAGTTCTAGAGGCAGGAACACTGAAGTTTTAGGCCAGCAAAAGTACATTGAGTCTTTCTCAGTCTTCAAGTCTGTCTTCTAACTCAGCATGGGGAATCAGACTATATCTTACTCCACCTGTATCCCTTCAGCTGTATGTGTTCAGTAGACTTATAGCTGCCAGCATATGTATCAATCAGCCAAAAGACTTTTCTGGAAAATTGAAAAGCTACTCTGCCCATGCATGAAAGTTAAAAAGTTGAGTTATTCCACTCTCCGTATTGCAAACCATAATGCCCCAAAGTAGAGAGAGCGAGAAAGAAGGAAATTGTCTGCCATAGAGGCAGGAGGAAGGTTGAAATGGGGGGGTTCACTGGGGATATTGTGCACTGGTGGAGATTTGGGTGTTTTATCATTTTATGACTGAAACTCAACATGAAAGTTTTGTAACTGTATCTCACAGTCATTCAATTAAAAAGAAAGCAATCATTTGTTGGTAGTTTTTATTTCAAAGATAATGTAAGATTCACAAGTGATATAAAAATGAATAAGAATAAAAATGAAAATGAATGTTCTTTCTTTTATTCTCTTGAGGAACACAGTTGGGAGAAAAACAAATATATACATCCTGTTTCTGTTATCTATGCTATGTTTATTATATATATATTTGTATATACTATATATACAAATATATATATAATAAAAAAAGCATATCCACAGATTCAATAAACATAGTAATTCATATGAAAGGAGAGTACAAAAAATGCTTTTAGAGTGTAATGTTTTCATCTTTGCATACAAGTATAGTTCTAGTTGCAAGGTCTGTTAAATACATGAACCACTGTAGATGCATAAAATTTATCAACATAATTTTGAATTAATAATATCAATCCAAAAAAGTTTAATAAATTTCTTTTCTTCAAAAAAAAAAGAAGTTGAGTCATTCTCAGCCAACTGATGGTATGGTTCCTTTTCTTTCTTGTAGTATATTAGTTTCCTATGATTTCTATAATGAAGGATGACAATTCTGGGTTCTTAATAAAACAGAATTTTATTCTTTTTTATGTAGGAGTACTGCTATTTATTCAGCCACTGATTAGCTGATTAAACTGGGCATGAACTCCACCTTACTTTTTCCCCCATAATTTTATTTATTTATTTATTTCCTTCTTATATTTATTTATTGAATCACTGTGGGAAAAGTTACTAAGCTTTCAGGTTTAAGTCTCAGTCATGCAAAGATCAAACACCTTTCCCTTCACCAGTAATCATTTTTCATCATCAAGAACCCCAATATACCCCCTCCCACTCCTCCCAATGCCTGTGAGGCACATGATTTCCACTTAACTCTTATCTACATTGATTACATTCATTATCTCAACAAAAGATGCGCCATTATTGTTTAGAATTTCCCCCCCAACAATCAGAATTGCTGAAAAGGCACTGTGAAATACTTTGTTTTCTATATCTGGTTATGAAAATCATAAAATCTTGTGTGGCCACAATAGCACCCTTGCGATTTTGGATTTCTGCAAAAAGCCAGATAATTATGAGATTGGTTTCTGTGCATCTGGTGTTATGGCTGTGCCAGAGAGCCACTTGTGGGGGGCAACTCGTGACCTCGGTAGGGCATGAAGAACGAGCCGGTACTGCCCCCCTTCCCATGAGACTGCAGTTGCTCCATCACCGCTGGCTCATACTTGGCTTTTCAATAATAAGCTCTGAGGCAGCGGCCACCTTGCTGCCGGGTGGGAAAAAGGCAGAAGCAAGCAACACCCTTTCCCTCCCAGGGAGGCATGGAGCCATAGTTTAATGCATGGTCCATTCACTTTTCTGCCGCAAGCTGCTGGGCTCTGGATTAAGTCCTTTAGTCTCTGGAGCCAAGGCCGTTCTGGAGAGTCACTCGTGGGGGGCAACTCATGACTTCGGGAGAGTGTGAAGGACATGCCGGTACCGCCCCCCCCCCCCCTTCCCATGAGACTGCATTTGCCCCGTTACTGCTGGCTCATACCTGGCTTTCCAATAAGCTCTGAGGTGGCGGCCACCTTGCAGCTGGGCGGGAAAAAGGTGAAAGGGAGCAACACCCTTTCCCTTCCAGGGAGGCATGGGGCCGTAGTTTAATGCATGGTCCATACACTTTTCTGCCACAAGCTGCCAGGCTCTGGATTAAGTTCTTTTGCCTCTGGAGCCATGACTGTGCCAGAGAGCTGCTCGTGGGGGGCAACTCGTGACCTTGGTAGGGCAAGAAGGACGAGCCGGTACTGCTCCCCTTCCCATGATAATGCAGTTGCCCCATCAACACTGGCTCATACCTGGCTTTCCAAGAAGCTCTGAGGCAGCGGCCACCTTGTACGTGGTCCAGATGCATTTCTGCCAAAAGCTGCTGGGTTTTGATATTTGTTTGAGTCTCTGGGATCATGGCTGTTAATTTGCTTGATGAGGAGACAGAGAGGCCGTTTGTAGGCGGTGACTTGGGGTCTCGCTGGGATGGGGAGGAAAGGACTGGTTCCATCCCCATCTGGTGAGGCCTCGCATGTCACGTCACTGCAGGCCCAAATCTGACTGTCCAGTAGTCTCTGGAGTATGGTGGTCACCAGGCTGCCAAAGGAGGGAACAGACTAAGGCACGAAACCTGTTCCCACCTGGATTGGCCCAGAGCCAGTAACCTGCTGCAGGAACAGGACACATTTCTGCCAAAAGCCTTTGGGTTCCAAGATTCGTTTCTGAGTCTCTGGGATCATTGGCCATTAAGCAGTTCGATCAGGAACCAGAGAGGCCTTGCCTCCAATTATATAGTTGAGCCATAGGTGGTTTGTGGGTGTGTCTCCCACATACCTAACTTTTGACCATTTACTTTCTTGGTAAAGTTTGCCCCCAAGTTTTTGGGGTCTGACCAAAAGCACAGCAGCAATTTTGGGGTATCTGAAAGCCTGACAGTGCTATCAGGCTGCTGATGCACTCACCTCACAGGTAAAATTGGCCTGCTGGCAGCATCATACCCCCAAATAATTTTATTTTTTCAGAGTTCTTGAGACTAAAGTTCCCAATTTAGGTGCTGTCAGGTCATGTTCTCTCAAAGATATTGAATGGAACCTTTCTTGCCTTATCCCAACTTTCGCATGTTGCCATTCATCCTTGGCATTCCTTGGTTTGCTGCTGTGTAACTTCCAGTTTCTGTCTCCATCTTCACATTATGTTCTTCCCTCATTTCCTATAATCTTCTATAGTGAAACTGGGAGTATTGACTAAAGTGCCTGGCTATTTCAGTTTAACTACATTTCTACTGGAGATATCTACCATAATGCTGTTTCCAATAAAGTTATATACTGAGGTACCAAGGACTTCTTATATTTGAGAGGTGGTTGTAGGGCCATCCCTAGCTGTACTGAGAATTTACTCTTGGCTCTGTACTCAGAGATCATTTCTGGTGGTACTTGGGGGACCACATGCAGTATACGGTGTGGAACCAAGGCAGTTTCTTGCAAGGCAGGTATGTTACCTCCTATACTTTCTGACCTACTTCACATGTTCTTAAGGTAACACAATTTAACTATTTTGATGAAACTTTTAGGATAGAAAAGTTCCTTGGCAAGAATTGTATGCCATTTAAAAATTTCTTAGGGGACACAGAAAAAAAATTCATGGCAAAATCACCCCCCCCCCAAAAAAAATCTTGGAGGATGTTTGAAGATGCATTGATTTGTTAGAAACTTATATGGACTTTAGTTAACTTATTATATGGACTATAATCACATTTGGGTAGATTGAGTGGTGACACATAAATGCACTGGAGTTTAATAGATGTGTGGGATGCCATATTTATATCCATTCTAGATTGGATAAAAAAAGACAGAATGGTGTCTTACTTTTTATAAATCCTGTTAGTACCTGCTTCTCAGGTTCTGATTAAACCAAACAATTGCATGCGTCCATCAAATACTCTGAAAAAGGTTTTAAGCTCTTAATTATATTATCTGAGATTTATACTGCCTTTAAAAATAGTCTTGATAAAGGTTGCACAGTGGTCAAGTTAAAGAGTATGC
Organism: Sorex fumeus; assembly: GCF_029834395.1. NCBI lineage: Eukaryota > Metazoa > Chordata > Mammalia > Eulipotyphla > Soricidae > Sorex > Sorex fumeus. The sequence continues at coordinate 29,051,841 of NW_026606129.1, forward strand.
CTTCTTGTGTATTAGCCTCAGGGTTTCTTATACTCTCAGCTCACCTCAGAATTGTTAAATATGTAATTTCAAAAAAATTATTTTTGTCCTAATTTCTCCATCAATTAAATTTAGTGCTTATTAAATTCACCATGAAGAGCTGTTATTTTAAAGCAAGAAAGCAGAAAACAAAATATTGTTCACTGAGAAAAGAAGTGACAATAATAGTAATAAGTGTAGCCTTTCCATTATTAAAGATGACTATGATATAAATTCAAAAGATGGTGAGAGAAGGATTGAGAAAGGGCAAAGTGAGGTTATTTTATGACTTCCTTCTCTTTATTCTGTGCTCCTCAGAGAATTGCCCACTAACTATCAGAAAGCAATGGTCATACATCCGTTTCACATATGAAGAATTATTTTTGACAACCTTGCAACTAAGAGTTAGATAATTGAAGAAATATGTGATCAACTCCTTGACCCCTGTATGATGATCCTTCCAGATTCATTTAGCAGGTGAATACATCAGAACAGACTCCCAGGGTTTTGTGGCCAGTGCTTAAGAGGGGCTGGAAGGTCTCATCTGCCTGAAACATGTTTTCTTAGGTCAAAGACCCCACATCTATCCAGCTGTGACAGTACTATCACCAGAGAAGAAATGAAGGTCCCACAAAGTTCAGTTTCTGATTAGATGTGCTATTTTTATGCTACATGACTGACAGTTCATGCATTTGTTATATCATTTGTTGTATTCTGATTTGTGTTTCAGTAGTGATTCATTTTTATATATGAATTTTCAATTCTCCCACAAAGTATTACAAATATATGCATACAAGTAGCTTAATAATTCCTAAGATGAGGCACACAGTGGAAGATTATGTCAGGAAAGGTGAGCCTAGAGCTGTGAAGATATAGCACTGTAGCACTGTGCTCCTGTTGTTCAACGATTTTGCTTGAGTGGGCACCAGTAACGTCTCTATTGTGAGACTTGTTGTTACTAATTTTGGCATATCAAATATGACATGAGGAACTTGCCAGACTCTGCAGTGTGGGACGGATACTCTCTGTAGCTTGCCTGGCTCTTCGAGAGGGGCAGAGGAATCGAATCCAGGTTGGCCACGTGCAAGGCAAATGCCCTACCTGCTGTGCTATTGCTTCTGCCCTGAGAAGATATACAATGAAAAAAGCTGAAAACCCATATATGGAAAGAAGTCACAGAATAGCTATTACTTTCTACATGATTCCATACATACTTATGTCAGCAAACAAACAACAAACTGTCCTCCCGTTGTTCTTCGATTTCCTCCAGCAGGCCCAGTAACGTCTCCATTTTGAGATTTTGTTACTGTTACTGTGTTTGGCATATTGAATACGTCACATGTAGCTTGCCAGGCTTTGCCACGCGTGCGAGATACTCTTAGTAGCTTGCCGAGCTCTATGAGAGGGGCGGAGGAATCGAACCCGGCTCGGCTGGGCTGGCTGCGTGCAAGGCAAACGCCCTACCACTGTGCTATTGCTCTGCCCCACATATTTATGTATCACTGTATCACTGTCATCCTGTTGTTCATCAACTGCCTTGAGCAGGCCCCAGTAACATCTCCTTCGTCCTAGCTCTGAGATTTTAAAAAGTGCCATATTCGAGGCTCTTTCAGGGTAAGGAGAATGAGACCCATCATTGTTACTGGTTTTTGGCATACTGAATACACCATGGGGAGTTTGCCACACTCTGCCCTTTATTAATTATGAAGTAAAAATAAATAAAAAATAAATTATGTATATTATATTTATTTTAAGCTTGGAAGTATAACTTAAAGCCTCACACAGGTTAACATTTAAGTGCTCAATCACATGCTTTACCCCTCACACAAATTCTGAGGAGGCATAAAGGATGTATGGAAATAGCTCCTAAGGAATTATAGTTTTGTCAAATTCCTTTTTCTGAAAATGTGTTTTGAGTTGCTGTTATTTAGTTTGGGTGAACAAATTGATCACTTGATCACTTGACATCCTGTTACTCATTGATTTGCTGGAGAGCGGGCACCAGTAACATCTCCATTTATCCCGGTCGCATGCTAGTGTAGCCCAATGGCGTCTGCTCATTCTAGGAACACGAAGAGCCTCAAACCTATCATTCAGGGTCTTGATGAAGAAGTCTGACCATAGGTGGGCAACCACGCAATTTTTTTACCTCCCATGGGATCCAGTCCATAGTGGCTCTAGTACAGTGGTCGTCTCCAAATCTCATTATGTGTCCAGCCCATCTGATTTTTGACGCCTTGGCAAACAAGACAGCGTCCCTAATTCTTGATTATCAGCAGAGGTCAGAACTCCGGATTCTATCTCTCATTTGAGTGAAGCGTGATACTCCAAGCATAGCATATGGTAATGCAGGAAGAACAGTGGAATCAAAGAGATGTGCCCAGAGCTGGAGGTTCTTTGTCCTCTTAGCTATTTCTTCAATGCTCTTGAAGGAATTCCAAGCTGCTCTCTTCCTCCTGCTCAACTAAGGTGCCAGGTCAATCGTCATGTTGAATTCTCGACCTAGGTACACATAACTGTTGCATTCGGAGATGTTCATTTCATTGAGAGCAAGTGGAATGTCAGGAATGAGACCATTTCTCATAAACATTGTCTTCATGAGATTCAGCTGTAGTCTGACCTTTCCACACTCATGGTCGAAGTTGGTCAGCATTTGTGCTGCTTGGCTAATGTTTGGTGTTATTAGAACGATGTCCTCAGCAAAGCGAAGGTGGTGTAGTTGCCTACTCTCTATTTTCACTCCCATTCCTTCTCATTCCAGTTGTCGCATGACATTCTTGAGCGTGGCACTGGAGAGTTTCAGTGAAATGGTATCACCTTGCCGAACCCCTCTCTTGACATGGATGATCACTTACTTGTAGAATGGTGAGATCCTGGTAGTGAATCCGCAATACAGCTCACGGAGGATTCGGATGTATTGAGTTTGAACTCCCTGTTTGACTAGGGCTTCAATGACTGCTTCTGTCTCAAAAGAATCAAAGGACTTCTTCAAATCAATGCACGTTAGACAACGTGGCATCTTGAACTCCTGAGAAACCTCAATGAACTTGGTTATCGTGTGGATATCCTTTTCGGAAGCAGGTTTCTCATATGGTTGTCCTTCATCTAGTGTTCTGCCAATCCTATTCAGGATGACTCGAGTGAATAGCTTGTAGGCAACAGACAACAGGCAGATCAGGCGAATAGTTGCCAATGTTGCGGGTGTCTCCCTTCTTTACAGTAGTACAGGCCTGCTGGTTTTCCACTGGGATGGAACTTGCATTCAGACAGATAGCATGTGAAGAGCCGAGCCAGTGTATTTATGAGTACTGATGGCAGGTTCTTCAGGTGTGGAGGTCTGACCTTGTCTGGGCCGGGTGCTGTTCACTTCTTTACTGATGAAATGGTGTGTTGGATTTCAGAAGGAAGAAAGTTGGGAACAACATATTCATCCTGTGGAATTTAATATGTGGGCAGGTGGACGTGGCTATTGAAGAGATCTGAGTAGAAGTCAGGGATAATCTTCTTCATTGCTCTTCTGGACAATGTGATAGATCCAACAGGACATCATCTTGGTCTTGTAGTTGGTGAAGAACAGGCGGGCGTTGCAAATGCTTTTCCCGTCTTCTGCCGCATCTACCAGCACTGTTACTCTTCTCTCTTTGAGGTCTTCCTTTATCGCTTCTCTGCACTGCTTTGCGAGCTTGGATGTTTGTGTATGGTTGCCTGAGGCTTGCACCAAGCCATTTTGACAAATGAGCTTGAGAGTTTTCGAAGACATGCGTCTTTTTGTGGCTATCTCTCTCGGCATTCTTCGCACAATCATGGAGGTGCTGAACCAGTTGATCATGTTCTTCGTCAATGTTGTCAATGACAGCATCTTCCCGTGTTGCTGAAATAGTGCCAAAAAGCTCCCAGTTGTTGGTCATTTTGAGAGTTCTCTTCTTAAACTTGCAGCCTTTCTCCCCATTTCATGAAGTAGAATTTTGCACGAAGGAAACAGTGGTCCAATTCTATTTGGAATTTGGGGACAACAGCAACATAGGTCAGGCAAAACCATCGATTGAATATGATGTGGTCAGTTTCATTGTGGAGCCATTCACTGGGAGATTCCCATGTCCAATGTTTAGATTTGGCCTTTTGGAACTGTGAGTTACCATGGATGGTCTTGGTTGACTAATGAACTCAGATAGTCTTTTACCCTGTTCTTTCCATTCTAGGCCATGGGTCCTGGTGTGGAGTTCTTCAGCTGCTCTTCTCGGTCCTATATTTGCATTAAAATCACTGACAATGATTTTGTAGAAGGTGTGGTCTACTTTATACAACTTCTCCAGCTCCATGTAGAACTTTTCAATTTCTCCTTCATCATAATTGATGTTGGTGCGTAGACAATGAAGATAGAAACTGCCGTCAGTGAGCCACATCTGTTCAAGTGTAATCGTCCCATTCGGGTTCTTAGGGATTCGACTGAATCAATGTTTATGGCCAAGTTCATGTTGACAAGGACACCAACACCACCGACGCCTCTTTTGTTGCATGTTCCAAGGAACAGTTCTTCTCCAATGTTGAAAATGAACAAATTATGGGATTCTTTTAACAAGCAATCTTGGGAGCAAAGAAGGTGTAAGGAAGAAAATGGGGTGAAAATATCTTGCCAAATATATTTTATTCAGGACTGAGACATAGCTCATGTCCTTGCAAAGATTTTCTTTACTTAAAAGTGAGTCTCTTCTAGGAAGCACCAAGTAGGGGGTATTGGGAGGATCCGCCCAGTATGGGAGATGTATGTTGAAAGTAGACTATGGACTGAACAATATTGCCACTCAATTCCTCTTTTGCAAACCACAGCACCCAAAAGGAGAGAGAGAACAAAAGGGAATTCTCTGCCATAGAGGCAGGGTGGGATGGGGCGATGGAGGGTGGGAGGGATACTGGAATCAGTGGTGGTGGAGAATGGGCACTGGTGGAGGGATGGGTACTCGATCATTGTATAACTGAAACCCAAGCACAAAAATTTGTAAGTCTACAACTGTACCTCATGGTGTTTCACTAATAAAAATTTAAAAAACAAACAAACAAACAAACAAAAAGTGTCTCTTCTATCTCCTGAGATCTGTATAACAAAGTGTGTCTCTTCTATCTCCTGAGATCTGTATTCATGCATATATGTGTGTGTATGAATAAATGCGTTGATATCACATTAAACAATTATATAGTCAGTAACATATTAAACATGGAAAATTGTCATAAATCTGGAATTTCCTTCCTGGTTGTCTTACTCAGAGAGCAAGACCATGTTTCTCAAATTTGGGAGCCACCGTGGCATAAGAAAGGTCTCTGAAGAAAGATCTGCAGACTAAAATAAGAGATCTCAGTTATTTTAGATCCCCAAATTAAGCAGGTGATCAGAATTTTGACTCAAATGTTGAGACATAATCACTTGTATTACTTTTCATCCCTTTGTTTATAGATTTGCTCGAGGGGGTGCCAGTAATGTCTACATTCGACCCTGTCATGTCATAGTATAGACCAATGTCATATTGCGGACTCTTTCAGGATCAGGGGAATGAGACCCATTTTATTACTGGTTTTGGCATATCTAATATGCCACAGGTAGCTTGCCAGGCTCTGCTGCGTGGGTGGGATACTCCCGGTAGCTTACCAGGCTCTCCGAGAGGGATGGAGGCTTTTGCTTTTTTTTTAATAGTTTCTGGATCTTGGCCTTTCATGAAATTACATGGCGCCGGGGGCAGAATCTCCTGCCCCCGCGCCAGGCTGTCTTCACTGGGGTCCCTCAGAGGGTGGTGGGTTGAGTCTCCCTCCCTGTCCCAGGCAGAACCCTGGCAGCTGAATATCTCCAGAACCCAGCCACAGCTATGCTCACGACCACTCTCCACATGCTTGGACAAGCCTCATGCATGAGGAACTGGCAGAAGAACTCAGGTATGCGGGACCAGTGGCTGAGATCTCCAAGCCTGCTCGGATCAGTGTTTGGCCTCCTCCACCCAGACCCCCCAGTTTTTCAGTATCTTGGCAGTCACGCCCCAAACTGCCCCCGGTGAGAAATAATATCTCTGTAAAAATGACACTGGAAGAAATGTTTCATGCTTGATAATGCAGAAATTAAGAATTGTTTTCAAATTGTAAACAAAGACAAAATAAAACCCCGAAACAATGGTTACCATAGGCAGAGGTAAGTGCCAACATAATGCTGTCATATAGGTGTACCCACATTTCAGCTGTGACAAAATAGATAAGAAATGAACTCAAGCTCACACATTTGTAGGAAGCAGAACAAATACCCAAAATGAGGTATCTGTGATGCCACAGATCTGAAATCTTGGCAGTACATTGCCATGTAGAACATTAATACAGAATAGTGAAGGACAAGGCTTTGCTATATCAAAGAGGGTCAGCATGTCTGCAAAATAGAAGAGGAACCCCCAACCCAGAAGGTTGTCATCAGAGAAGTGAAGAGATATCTTAAGGTTCATAATTAGAAGCACACTGAGCTGGGAGTAGATTCCACCAAATACTCTCATGCTTATAAAATAACGTTTTTGTTATACAAGAATAAATGCATACTAAAATAACTTTTAGGTTTCTGTCACAGATATTGCTTTTGATCAACACAGGAAAGCCGAGATTATGGTCTCTAGGGCAGACAAACCTCTTTGAAAAGCAAATGCTGAGTCAAACAGGTTAGCAAAGACTGGTTGCCTTAAACAGAAAGATGTCTAAAGATGTTGCTGTCCTGAATGACAGCCTTCAACTGAGAACAGGCCAGACTATTCACATTTCCATGTGGATAATCTTGTGGGTTATCACAATGAGATTAAACAGTTGTATGTAAACTTTATAATAGATACCACATGATTCTCCACAATCTTGTAGAATATGTCATTTGAGACTGATGTGACAAGATAAAGTCTTTTATAACAAAGGTCAGGGGCATTGGTCCGTGGTTGGAAGATTCGAGGGAAAAGGCAATTGGGATAGAGAAGAAGGGACCACTACGACAAAGAGAGCTGGAAAAAATCACTCTGGATAAGAACTGTGTGTAGGTAAAGGAGCAAATGTGATAACTGCCTCAGTATCTGTATTGAAAACATAATGCCCAAAAAGAGGAGGAAAAGAGAGAAAGGGAGAGAGGGAGAAAGGGAAAGAGAGAGATATAGAGACACAGAGAGAGAGACAGTGAGAGACAGAGAGAGAGACAGAGAGCCAAAAATACAGAGAGAGACAGAGAGAGCCTACCATAGTGGCAGACTGGGAAGGATGGGTGGTGGGAGGGAAACTGGGGTCATTGGTGATGAGAAATGGACACTGGTGGAGGGATGTGTGTTGGAACACTGTATGACTGAGACCCATAATGGAGAGCATTGTAACTGTATATCTCACAGTGACTCTAATAATAACAATAAAAAGTTTGTAGGAAATATTCAGCAAGATTTGGACCGGGCCTATATTAATTTATGCATTTGGATTAGCATTTAAACAAGTTAAAATATTACCTATAACCTACGGAAAGACAATGTTAGGAATCATCATTCTTATTTGGGCCATAAACCCTTACCAGCCGTTTAAGAAGAAATCTCCTCCTTCCATTTTCAGACCAAGTTTCTCTTCCCTGTTTTTCTTCTCTATTCCAGCAGTTAGCAGGTCCTAGTACTTGATCCCATAGGTCTGTGTCTGTAAGCACTAAAAATTAGAAAGTGTCTGTAGTCAAGCAGGGACGAGTCGTTCCAAATCTGAATTTACCCAAGGGAATTTTCAGAAAGGGCAGAGAGAAAGCAAAGGTATGCAAATAGAATAGAGCCCGGCAGGGGGAAAGATTAAATATTGCTATTTGAATGCATAAAACTCTCCATGTTTAATAAGTACTCAGAACTGGGAAAGAAAATTTCAGAGGAAATTGTTATAAATAGAATCCCACCTGAGCAGCTTGTATTCCAAACAGCCCCGTGTCTGAATATATGTTAGTACTGCAGCACTTGCCTCAGTTTCTGGTTCTGTCTTAGATTTTCCAAGCTTGATAAAATACTGTTTGAGCTATCCAGTGCCTACTACCATCCCTTTCTGGTATTATCATCTTGAATTTCTTTGGAAATCTTTCTACCCACAATATTCATTTAAATATTTTGAGGGGAATTCATTTATTCCTTACCCATGGTCCAAGTCATGGCACATAAACCAGGTTTGATTATTTGGTGCATTCAGCTACATTCAACTTTGATACATCAGAAATGAATACATAATCCGAATTAGAATTTCTGAATCTTGTTTTCTAGAATGGTTGAGAAAGAGACACTCTTTTCTAGTCAGGGGTGGTTCCTGAAATGTCAGACACTATGGAAACACTATGGCAACACACAGTCCTTGATGCCAAACACTTTGCTGAAGTGTTCATCCACACTGGCTTTGCTTTTTAACTGCTTGCCTCAGTTAACCTCCCTGATCCAGCCAGATACCCGTCTAGTGTTGGGATGTTGGGTGTCAACATGACCATTCTGCTGTCTCTTGAGTTGGATCATGACAAGAAACATTTATCATCACAAAAAGATATTTTTAGCACAGCAATGCATCATCTATAATGGTAGCAGAGAATTTTCTTAGATTTTTGTTTGGCTTGAAAGAATTGAGCTTCTTCAATCTTTTTCTTTCCTTTCATGGGGATCTTTCTCTGGAGAAGCAGCAGCTCATAATTATGTCCTTTTGTCTCTATGATGTAGTGTGTAATGGATGTTGGTTGAAGGAAGGCCATTTACAAATGCAAAAGAAGTAAATGCAAATTGGATGTTCTGTCTAGAGTGTTTGTAGTGTATAATTTTGGAAAACTGCTTGCAAATGTCTGCTAGATATCCTCTCAAGATGTCCCTTTACCATTGTTAGACTGTAGTGTAATTCGCAGCTCAGAGATGTGCTCTGGGGAACTGATTTCCATATCAGAGAGAGAGAGAGAGAGGAATCTGATGATAAAACAGATTTTAAAATCCTGTTATGCATTTTAACTTGATAGGCCTCTGTTCTGACATAAATTCTCATGGGGCTACAGTGCACCTCCCTGGAGAGGGAAGCCCCCAGCTCTGCTTTCTCATAATGTAGCACAGACCCCATAGAGAGGCTGGGAAGCCCTTTGGATTGTAGAGGAGATCATCCTTAGATTTTGCATGATCACAGATTCCAGCTTGGTAATGTTATTTACATATATCACTGTATCACTGTCATCCCGTTGTTCATACATTTACTCAAGCAGGCACCAGTAACATCTCATTCATCCCAGCCCTCCTTACTCATCTTTCCCAACGCTGCCGTATTGGAGGCTCTTTAAAGGTCAGGGGAATAAGGTCCATTATTGTTACTGTTTTCGGCATATCAAATACACCACAGGTTGCTTTCCAGGCTCTGCTGTGCAGGTGGGATACTCTAGATAGCTTGCCAGGCTCTCCGAGAGAGATAGAGAATACAAGCAAGTATTACTAAACATGTGTGCCGCTTTAGGTACATCAGTGGGCTAGACTATAAGAGGTCGTGTGGCCACAAATGTGGCCGCACGCTCCAGGAAATACTGTGTTGCTCTCTCTCTCTCTCTCTCTCTCTCTCTCTCTCTCGATATATATATATATATATATATATTACACACTATTTATATATATTTCTTAAAGAAAACAAAAGTTCTCTGAAGTCAGGCCAGCTACTTAGAAAATGAAAGCAATGGGGCTGGAGATGATATAGGGCTGAAAATAAAGGCAATTTGAAGGATATTTCCTTGGAGCACCTTGGAGGCTTTATAATTATTAAATTATCCGATGCTGACGAAGCCAGAGACGTAGTTCAGTCTGAAAACTTCCTACAGAGTTGGGGAGAAGTAAGGGAAGTGGTTTTATTTACTTTTCTCTTTCTTTTTCTTTGGAGTGACACAAGTGAGAGAGAGAAGAAATACCAGATGATCTTACTCATCTATAGTATATAGAGAAACATAGTATGGGAATAGTTAGTATTGAATGACAACAAATGCTATCCTTGGATTGTACTATTTATATGACCAGGCAATGGGAGAAGGGGGAAAGGAAAAGGAGGACTAGAAGTGACACAAGAACAGTAGAGGAAGGTCGTGAGCACTTTATTGGTTGTGAATATGCAGTAAATTTGTACATCAAATTTATAAACATGGGGCTGGAGTGAAAACACAGTGGCAGGGTGTTTGCCTTGCATGATCTTCAGTATTTCATATGGTCCCCTGAGCAACACCATGAGTAATTTCTGAGTCCAGAACCAGGAGTAACCCCTGAATATCAGCCCATATGACTTCCCTCCAAAAAACCCCCAAAATAACCCCCACCATAAACATCAGTAATTGTTTTAACCATGTTGCCTAAGCTTTAATAAGGATTAAAAATAAGGGCTTAGGAGATAGCACATTAGGTAGGTGCTTGCCTTATATGCAAATCATCTCAGGTATTTCCCAGCACTGCATACTGTCCCCCAAGCACTTCCAGGAGAGAATTTTGAGCACAGATCCAGGAGTAAGTCCCGAGTACAGCCAGGTAAGTGGCCCACCCGAAAAGAGCATATAAATTAAAATAAAGGGGCTGTAGAGATAGTACAGTGGATAAGTCACTTGCCTTGCACATGGGCAATCTGAGTTCCATCCCTGGTACCCTATATGGTCTTCTGAGCCTCTCCAGGATGTTCCCTAAACACAGAGTCAGAAGTAAGCCCTGAGCACTAGCAGATTTGACCTCCATTTATTTTTGAAAAACTAATTTTTAAAGCCTTAAAAAAATGAAAGACATTTACAAAATAAAAAAATAAGTCTCCATGAGGTGATTAAGGGTTTGCTCCACTCACAGGCTGCACTCACCCAACAGCTTATTTGGAAGGGCAGTGGGAGCACTTGAAGGAATGACTCAAAGGGCTGGGTTGCATGCTGTGTATATGCAAGACCCCAGCAGGGCCAGCATCCTTCTGTCAAGCCTGACAAAGGGTTTTCATAGGCCATTTAGCAAGATTATTTGTCATGAGTAGAACTGGGATATGTGTAATTGATCATTTAGGAATTCAAAATAATACCTGATTGAAACTATCTTCTACTTGCTTTTTGTCCATCTTGTCTTGTTCCTATATACAGGAGACTATTAAAATAGAATCTAGTTTTGAATTGGAGAGACAATTCAACAGACTTGAATGGCATATATTGCATTCCAGAAACTGGGTTCAATCATCTGTACTATATAGTCTCCTGAGTGCTACTGGGAGGAGCCCCTGAGTACCACCTGGTGTGACACGCTCCTCATCATGCCCAAAACCCCCCAAAAGAGTTCAGCTTTCTCCTCTCAGACTGGAATTGAGATATCTGAGTTATAAAAAAGTACAGATATGACTAACATATGTTTTTCTCTTATTACAAACCTCCTATTGTGTTGTGCATGCTACATTCATGGTCAACTTTAACCTCAGTGAAGGGATAAAGTAATTCTTTTAATTGACTGATATAAATTCCCTGAGTGTGCATTTCAATCTTATCATCTCTACATCTATCCTAGAAAAGTGCCTGTAATGTAGAGCATCAAAGTTTCAAGTTGGTTAAATTTATAAAATAAATAATCAAGATCACTCTGGAAGGGAGAAACAAAGAAGCATTTTCTTGTGAAAATAGAATACTTTCCTGAAGACCTATTGGGATGACATACTGACAATATAATCTGTTGGAAGTTAAAAAAAAATTATCACTCCCTCAAAAATAACGAATTCGAATCCGGAAATGAAAGGAAGCATAGGTAGATGAGTCCCCCAAATTAATGCCCTTTATGTTTGGAGGATCCTCCCAGGAGGGGAGATGCATGTCGAAAGTAGACTATGGACTGAACATGTTTGCCACTCAATGCCTCTTTTGCAGACCACAACACCCAAAAGGAGAGAGAGAACACAGGGGATTGCCCTGCCACAGAGATGGGGGGATGGGGGGATGGGGGTGGGAGGGATATTATCCATGGTGGTGGAAAATGGGCACTGGTGGAGGGATGGGTATCTGATCATTGTATAATTGAAACCAAAGCACAAAAAATTGTAAATCTACAACTTTAAAAAAAATAAAATAAAATAAAGGTGAAAAAAAAAAATTAATGCCCTTTCCCCTCTTCAAAACAGGTACCAGCTAAACAGTGGAGAAGAGCCGGGAAAAGCTTTCAGAAAATTTTTAGTACTGAAGTACTTATATTGGCACTTTCTGCCTACTAAGATGCAAATGCCTTGAAATATCCTACAGAAGTGAGGTCGGACTCAGTTGTAATCCCTGTCCTCAACACCAACACTCTTCCATTTTAATGAGGTATATTAGTCTATATATTAGTTTGTTGCCTATTCATAAAGCAAATAGCACAATAAAATGAGTCATACAATTTTTTTGTTTCTTGGTACATATAAAAATTATGTTTACACTATACTATATATACTATAGGGCTGGAGCGATAGCACATGCAGCCAACATGGCCGACCTGAGTTCAATTCCTCCACCCCTCTTGGAAGCCCGGCAAGCTACCGAGAGAATCTCACCCACACAGCAGAGCCTGGCAAGCTACCCGTGATGTATTTGATATGTCAAACACAGTAACAACAAAGTCTCCAATGGAGACGTTACTGGGCCCGCTCTAGCAAATCGATGAACAATGGGAGGACAGTGACAGTGACAGTTTGGTAATAATTGTCTGTCTAAGATTCTGTATCTACATATCTGTATACTAAAGGTAAAATAAAGGTAAAGGCCCTCCCGTTGATCGTCGATTTGCTCGAGCGGGCCCAGTAACGTCTCCATTGGAGACTTTGTTGTTACTGTGTCTGGCATATCAAATACTCTCGGTAGCTTGCCGGGCTCTCCGAGAGGGGCGGAGGAATAGAACTCGGGTCGGCCATGTTGGCCGCTTGTAAGGCGAACGCCCTACCCGCTGTGCATATCTGTATACTATAGTCTACAAAATGTATAAAAACACTAACTCTGAAAAAAGCTGGGCATGCATTATAACATAGTGGGCAGGGCATATGCTTTTATGTGGCCAACCCAGTTTCATTCTTGTCACCCCATGTAGTCCCTTGAGCACCACTAGAAGTCATCCCTGAGAATAGAGTCAAGAACACTAATGAGCTCTTCTAGGTATGGCTGAAAAACCAGAAAAAAAAATAAAAGAAAGAAAGAAAAAGAAATGTACATACCTTAGTTACAAAAAATGCTGTAATAGTGGGGTTGAGATATAACACAGTGGTACCATATATCCCAGCACCAAAAAAGGAAAAAAGACAAAATAATTCTGGCTAAAATTATAACCCTCATCTGATACTTCAGTGAGTTGTAATTTATTTGCTGGTCGAAGTCTTGGTTTGATGTTGGCTACAGAATGATGAGGGCAGTGAGTGATGTAGGTTGGGATGGAAGCAGTAATTTCTTAAAAAAGTCAAAAGTGAAGTTTACCACTTTGATTCACTCTTCCTTTCACAAAAGAGTTATCTGTAGCATGCTGTACTGTTTGATAGCATTTAAGTCAATTTCCTCAAACTCTCAGGCTGCTTTATCAAATAAGCTTATGTAACATTCTAAATCCATTGTCATTCCAACAGTGTCCCCAAGCTCTTTTACCAGGTGTAGATTCCATTTTAAGAAACCACTGTTCTTGCTCAGCCTTAAGAAGCCACTCCTTGAGAGAGAACAAAAGGGAATGCTCTGCCACAGAGGTAGGGTGGGATGTGGGGTATGGAGGGTGGGAGGGATACTGGGACCTGTGGTGGTGGAAAACGGGCACTGATGGAGGAATGGGTATTTGATCATTGTATAATTGAAACCCAAGCACAAAAATTTGTAAGTCTACAATTGTACTTCAGTGTTTCACTAATAAAAATTAAAAAAAAAAAGAAGACACTCCTCATCCATTAAAAGTTTATCTTGATGTTGCAGCCATTTAGTCATGTCTTCAGGCTTCATTTCTGGTTCTAGTTCTCTTGATATTTCCACCATAGCTGCAGTAAGTTTCCTCACTAAAATCGCTTGCCACCCAAGGGGTTAATATCAACTTCTAAATTCCTTTTATTGTTAGTATCTTGACCTCTCATGAAGCATGGCTAATCTTACTGGTATCTAGGATAGAGAATCTATTCCAGAAGTTTTTCATTTTACTTTGTCCAGAGCCATGGGAAGAATCTTGGTAGCAAAAGTCGTATAAAATGTTTCTTCAACAACATTTGAAAATAAGAATGACTCCTTGTCCCATGGACTGCAGGATGGAGTAGCAGTCATTGCCACAATATTAATATCCCTTTGTTTTGTGTTATCAGTGTTCTTGAGAGACCAGGTGCACTGTCACTGAGTACTCATATTTGGAAAGAAGAGCTTTTTTGAGCAGCAGTGTTCAACATCAGGCTTAAAATATTCATTAAACTATGTAATAAACAGATGTGTTGTTATCTAGGCTTTGTTCCACTTCTAGAGTATAAACAGCAGAACTTTAACCTAATTACTCTTCTTTTTATTGAAGTACTGTAATCTACAAAAAAAAACCCGCATATTTTAGGCACAGAGTGATGGTCCTACACTGCACCTACCAAGAGAGTCCAGTGTTTCTATACCACTGACCCTAGGTTCCTTCTTTCTCTCACATGCCTCTTTTTGTCTCTATTGACTTTATCCTTGGCAGACGTATTTCTTTAGGCAGAATCTCAAGATTTTTTTTTCATTTGTCGTTGTAGATTCCCCGACTTTGTTTTTTTTATAGTCTATAAATGAGTGAAATCATCTAGTCGTTGTTTTTTTCCTTGTGACTCATGTTGTTTAGCATGGCATCCTTCAGTTCTATTCAAGCTGATGCAAAATACAAAATTTCATCTTTTCTTCTAGCTGATAGTATTCTGTGGTGTATACACACCATAGTTTATATATCTACTCATCTATTGTTGAGCATTTGGGATGATTCCAGATCTTGATTGTTATAAATAACACTGCAGTGAACATAGGTTAGCAAATATCTTTAAAAATTCATAGCTATTGTACTAAGTGCAACAGTGAGTAATAGTTTGCATACATTCTTTAAAAAGAATGTTTTTAAGTCCAGGGGTTAGATGCTCAAAAGTGGAACTGCTGGGTCATATGGCAGCTCAATTGTAAATTTACTCAGGACTCTCCATACTATTTTCCATAGGGGTTGAACCAGACAACATTTCCACTGTTAGTGGAATGCTCTTTTTTTCACCACATCCTCGTCAACACAGATTGTTCCTACTATTTTAATATATATATGCTATTTTTATTGATGTGAGATGATATTTTATTGTTGTCTTGATTTGGATTTCCCTAATGATAAGTGATGCTGAGTACTTTCTCATGTGCCTATTGGCCATCTGATTGTCTTCCTCTGAGAAATGTCTGTTCATTTCTTCTCCTCATTTTTTGATAGGGTTGTTGAAGTTCTTTATTTTTTTAATTTTTGGAGTATTCTATATAGTCTAGATATTAACCCTTTATCTGACATGTTGGACACAAATATTTTCTTTGATTCAGTTAGCTGTCTTTTAGTTCTGGTACTTTTTTTTTGCCATACAGAAACTCAATTTAATGTAGTCTCATTTGTGTATTTTTTTATTTTGTTGCATTTTCCAGTGGTATTAGATCATTGAGGACATCTTTGAGATCCAATTCTTGGAGTGTGATAATATATATAAAGGGTCTAGGTGTGTACTTTATATACATTATCTTTATATACATTATCATATTAGATCCACCTAAGAAACCTATGTAACAGCTAAGTGCCATGGAATTTTACAGGTGAGAAAACTGAGACACATGGAAGGTAAGTAACTTGTCCTGATTTTCTGAGGCAAAAGTCTACCATTTGTCTCCTAAGTTTCAATATTTTGCCAAAAAAGGTATATAGAACTTTGGATTGCTTACCAGTCATTCCATAGGTATTAATTTAAGGTATTAAACTTCTTAAGTATTTTATGACTCATATGGGGTTGGGAGAATAGGCACTGTAATTTTTACTATGTTAAGTAAGAAATAAATGGAGAAATTGACATGTAAGTGAATAATTAGTACCATAGAGAAGGAGGAATGTCACTCCCATTCTATAAATGAGGTGGAAGTTTATCTGGAAGTCTATGGGGTCCCTCAAATAATTTTTACTAGAGTTAGAGGTGACTATTAATTTCAGTCAAAGCTGACCACAGTTCTATCTGTGGTCAGTATGATGAAAATTGCAACTAGAATGCAGATTGAAGAGGGCGTGGCAAGTAGCCTTCTTGGAAGTGGGCAGAATTGAGCTTTTTTTACCTTTACCATCCTGGTCCTTGGTGGAGATGTCTAATTTTCTGAAAAGGTATTTCTTGGCACTGGAAAAAACGGATGTAGATTAAAGTATCTTCAAACAGTATATTTGTAGAATCACTAATCTTAATTTCTAAATGCCATTCTTCGTATTTGAGGATGGCAGGAATAGTCCTTTAAGACATAATCGTGACCCAGTGAATGTGGAAGTCCATCTCAAAGTAGATGTCTTCTGTAACGGACTCTGTAGGTGGATTGACAATTCTTACCTGGGTCACTCCCTCTCGTGCAACATTTCAGGTAGTTTGAGAAGCACATTCCATGTGGTTGCCCATTATTGTTCAGTATGTGTAGGATTATCCATATTTGACTGCTCTGAGTCAGTTAAAAAGCTTTGTAAAAACGGCTGTCTCTGACGTCATTTCTGAACAGAGCTCAAGGGTGCAGAAGTCACATGTGAGCTTATTTCTTTTTTTTTCTGCAGCAGGACTGGGCTTCAGAGACATGCTCTTTAGGAGCACTAGGTCTTTGTCTAACTAAGAGTTGCAAATGTTTGAGGTCATATCAAGAATACTTTATTAATATATTTTTTAAAATCCAGTTTCCTTCTAAGGTTGTCTCTTGTTTTGAATTTTATTTTCACCTCTCCAGATAAATACTTCTCTAAAATATTCTTTTTCCTCCATAAAAAAACTAAAGAGAGATTATTTTCTAAGATTGAAAACACAGTGATCATCAGTATTTGCTCTCACTCATAGTACAATGTTCTTATTGCTTTTGAAGTGTCTAGATTTTAGTACCCTGGCTTTCCAGTTCATTTCTAATAAAGGTGAGTCACTGAGTTTTAGACTAATGTCTAGTTAAACTCAATAGAGCTGCATTTTCCTTCCATTGCAAGTATTACAGAACTTCTGTGATAGCTGCAACCACATTTTTTTTTCTAGAAGATTTTTGCTTCCTGAAATGTTGAAATCTATCTTAGTAAATACTTTCAGTGTAAATGGGTTGCAAATGACCTTTTAGGAGAAAAAAAGATACATTTCTAAGGTTTTCTTTGCTGGGGCTGGCAGTGATTTCTCTTTTCTTGGTTAATCAATCTTAACTTCTTTGTCAGATTTTAAAGATTGTTCCTACCTTCTGCTTTGCTCGTAGAATATTTGATAGTCAGAGACCCAGAATTGTAGGTCTTTTGCTGTAAACGGTTCATCAAGAATCGTACAAATCGACCCGTGAACTTTACCTGCCCTCCCTCATCAAACTAACCCACTTTCAATGAATGGAAGAATTGCTGGCTCTGTGGAAGGAGGTATTTTACCATTCAGTTTGATTTAGCTGATTCACAAGATCTGCCCCCTCAACTTCCCATTTAGCTTGAGGGTGTTCTCTCCCTCAAGAAAGAAAAAGGACTTGGGGGCATTAATGTTGAAATGCAATGGTCAAATTACACTGAAGTCCAGGAAACTAAGACAGAGTATGTGAAGCAGTAAGTAGGAGTTGATCCATAGAACAAGTGATGCTCACCCTAGGGACAAAAACCCAACATTTTCTAGGTTAGATAACCTCAAATCTCAGAAAAAAAGGAATGGAAAAGAGACTACAGAAATCTATAAACCCAAGAAAAAAAAAACAACCGTGTTTCAAAAACAAATGAACTAGGAGGAATTGAGAAAGAGCTTAGATCTGGAGTGGTCATTGTGTTGGATATCATGTTGTGCTTTGATCTCCCTTTGTATTGAAAAACTTATTCCCCTGCAGTTGTTAGCTGCCCTCCAGGGCAGGAAAAATAGTACAAGGTAAAAGGCACTTGCCTTGTGACAGCCATCCTTGGTTAAATGCAGACCACACATGATTCCCCAAGGCACCACCAAGAGTGATTGTTGAGCACAGAGCCAGGAGTAAGTCCTGAGCATCACTGGGCATGATTCCAAAACAAAACAGAAAAAAACAAAGAAACAAAAAGATATCCTTCAACTTTCCAGGTTCATTGGAGTGGAGAAACTTCTGTTCAAAGAATGACCATTGCTGTAGTGCAAAGGTCTGGTTCACTGATCTCAAATTAGAACCACTCTGTCTCTGTCCCAGCTCCGCAGACATCCAGGGAGTTGTCTGTGTTCTTTGTCTGAGTCCATCATCATCACCTGTGATGATACCAGTGTATTCTGTAATGAACATTCTACATGACAACTTTGTCTCTGGTTCTACTTTTCAGAGGATCCCCTCAGAGGCAGTTACCTAGAGACACGTTTTGTGTTTGAAGATGGACTTTCTGAGCACTTTAAAGTGAAACATGAGGATCAGCAGACCAGGGTAAAAACTAGGGAACAACTACTTGCTTTAAGATCAGTGAGCAATTGAAATTCAAATCACAAAAGTCGGTTTTTATTTATTTATTTATGGCTTATAATGCTAAAGAGTTACCAGAAAATTGTCTACTGTGAGGAAACTGAAGTGGTGTTCACCCACTCAAAAATTTGGGACAACCCCCCCCCCCCCAAATTTTCTAGGTTAGATCACCTCAAATCTCAGAAGAAACAAAAATTGGAGTTTAGGGAGAGAGCCAGTGAACTCAAGTTGCAGTAGTGAGCAGAAATTGGTTGGGCATGTGATCCAACTACTTCTACAGTGGAGGAATCTACTAGACAAAGAGAAGCAAAATTAGATAAATGGATGGTGCGTAGGTTCTTTTTGGATGCTGGAATCTGTATGGACAAGAAGTAATATTTCAAGAAGTTAAAGCTGGAAAAGTTGCATGTGTGGTCTAAACCCTAGGAATAGGTAAAATAAATGTATCTGCCTTAAGGAGTGAACCATTAACAGCTCTCTGCAGGGTTTCTTTTGGGTGATGAGCTTCACCCACTGGTAACTGCTAAATGTTGTATAGGTACAGCTCTCTTTCTGCTAACACTTTGAAGAGTTCTGTCTAGAGGAAGTGTCCTAAGCGGTGCCTCTTGATTCTGCCTCCTGTTTCTTTAGTCACAAAAGCATATTCCTGGAACCAGAAGTTCCCTTTCGAAGTTATTTTGCCTCATTACTCTCTATATTATTGCAGAAGGGCTTTATGAAGTAAAGTATGTTGAAAAGGACATAATATTTTTCCCTCGTTCTTTCAGAGTATAATAAAAAAGCACTTGGAGTTGCATTTAGTGCATTATCCTTGTAGATCACTCTTAGGTTTGATATGGACAAATCCTGCTGTTGGGATCATAAAATTGTTTTTTTCTTTTAAACTTAACTTTTTTATTTCTACAGATTAGTTTAAAATAGGGCAAATATCTGAATGTGAGGATAAGACAATGATTTCCAATTGTGGTATGATTGGAATTAGACCACTTACTTTCTTTTTTTTGATATAAGAAAGCTACCCAAGCATTAGGGTGTTTAGATAGCACAACATTCAAAATCACTCTAGCCAAGCCAGAAATAATTCTCGCATAACTATGTCAACACTACAACAGTATTTTGAAGTTTTTGTAAAATATATCCACATTATTCACTTAGTTTTCCTTTAACATCAAGCTATTCCTGATGTCCTGCAGCCCTCATGTCAGACTCTTAACTTAGAGTAAGAAATACAGTCATTTGGGTGATCATTTCCAGGCATCTGTTTCTTGCTTCAACACAAGGATCATTATGCCCAGAAGAAATAAAATAGTACGTTATTTATCAAGAAACTGTGCTAGTGAAATACTCTAAGTGAATTATTATGTGTAATATTTTTATTGATCACATTTAATTCTATGGATAGTCTACAGCTGAGTGTGATTTTTCATTCTTAACTTTTTGCTCTCATCCGTCTACCATCCTAATTAGTATATCTTGCTCATTTTCATAGATGAGAGAAAGGGAATGAGAAAAGAGAATAACGCTATTCCTCAGCTGCCTGCTTTCAAAAAACTGATGCCATTATATGCGTAATGAATCATAACCTAATAATGTATATTCATCATTTAATGCCTTCTTCTACCCCAAAAGACAGTATGCAACGATCAACTCCTTATTTTTGGTTTTCAGGGTATACTATACCCTGGAGTGAGACTTATTTTAACAAATGCAGCGCTAATTTATTTTTTTTTATTCTTTCGCATTCGTGGATGGTGTACTATTTATTTTCATTTATTTATTTATTTAGATTTTACTAAGGTATCCTGATGAACTTAAATCTAAACTGGTATCTGGATTGTTTCCATACTTATGCCAGTCATTTCTATTAGAATCCACAAGCTATCTACTATGGGACTCTCTCCAAGTCCTGTACTATTCTCCTTTATAACACAACTTCATCAACAAATGAGGAAAACTAAGATGGTATAGTACTAGTAGAGGCTTAACTATACACTTATATCCTTGCTATTGTTCATCCATCCCTTATGTTTACTTCTTAGTACCTCACTAATTTATATTTATATTAACATGCTACATATAGTTCATTGCTTATTGCCAAGAATACTCTTTGGCACTGAACATCTACCACATTTATATTCATCTTTTAAATCCTATTCATTGGTATCCACGACTGTGCAATCATTTCACTTCTTCCAAAATTAACCACCGTCTTATTTGCAGTGCCCTTAATGTTTTACACACTTCTAATACTGCTCAAATAATATTTTATTATAGTTATCTGTGTGCATATTTGTATTTTCTAATAGACTCTGAGTTTCTGAAGGGTTGGGACTATGAGTTATGTGTTTTCTCATCTTTAATGGAAAGTAGGATGTCTCTGACAGACTAATTTTTGTTAAATAGAAGAGGAAATGGTTCAAAGTAAATTTGGCTGCATTTATAAGAGAAAAAAATCCAAAGGCTTGAGTCAATGTTAGTTTTAGATCTTTAAGAACTAATGAGGAGTTTTATGTGGTAAAAATGTCCTTTGAGTACATGCTGAGATCAGCTATTCGCCTTTCTACTCTGTGTTGTGTCTTTTATTTTCTCTAACATTGTTCAGCGTGCTGTAAAGATTGCAACTTTAGAGGTTTGGTTAATCTATTTAGACATTTTCTCGTGTTCAGTAAATAATGAAGTTGGTAGAAGAAACATCATTAACACCAAAACAAAGCAAGTTGAACAAGACAAAGAGGAGATTTTTTTTTAAAAAAAAGGCTTAAGAGGACCAATTTTTTAAATGTGAGGTGGTAAAAAAACCTCATTTTTATATAGTATCACCCATGGGAAAATTCTTTCTCAAAGTATGCTGAATTGGAATAATTGCTTTTAGAGGAGGAATAAATGATTTCTCTTTTAATTTTGCATTAAATACTCACATTTGATTTTTAGTAATTATTTTATAAACTTAGAATATTTATTCATATTATTAATTGACTAAAAATAATATGCTCTACAGAAAAATACTATTCATTTTAATTATTGTATTATTTTATTGCATGAATGTACCATATTTATCTATTATTTTGCTATGGTGGGCATTTGAGTAGTTGCCAGTTTTTTTTTTTTCCCTTTATTTTATTTTATTTTTTTTAAAGTTGTAGATTTACAATTTTTTGTGCTTTGGTTTCAATTATACAATGATCAGATACCCATCCCTCCACCAGTGCCCATTTTCCACCACCATGGATAATATCCCTCCCACCCCCATCCCCCCATCCCCCCTGTCTCTGTGGCAGGGCAATCCCCTGTGTTCTCTCTCTCCTTTTGGGTGTTGTGGTCTGCAAAAGAGGCATTGAGTGGCAAACATGTTCAGTCCATAGTCTACTTTCGACATGCATCTCCCCTCCTGGGAGGATCCTCCAAACATCCTTTATTTGGTGCTCCCTTCTCTATCTGAACAGCCCTTTCCTCTAGGATACCCGGCTAGTAGTTGCCAGTTTTATGCTATTATTAATACTGCTAATCTGGGAGTTTTATACAAATTTTAGAATTATGTTTTCTGTGTATTGAAAAATACCATGAGAATTTTTATGGGACTTGTGTTACATTTATAAATTACTTTGGGCAAGATGGTTATTTTAATGATGTTGAGTCTCCCCCATAATTATTTTAAGTTTTTTTCACCATATGTTTTATATAAGAATTATAAGAAGAATATTATCTTCACTGTCACTGTCCTTCCATTGTTCATTGATTTTCTCGAGTGGGCCCATTAACGTCTCCATTGTGACAATTGTTACTGTGTTTGGCATATCGAATACGTCATGGGTAGCCTGCTAGGCTTTGCCGTGCAGGCGAGATACTCTCAGTATCTTGCCAGGCTCTCTGAGAGAGGTGGAGGAATTGAACTCGGGTCAGCCATGCTGGCGGCTTGTAAGGCAAACACCCTACCCGCTGTGCTAGCTCAATATTAACCTTCTATAGATTAATATTCACTTAGTTTTGGAAAATATAGAAGCTTTGCTCTGATACAAATATTCTGTACACTCCTTTGCTGCTATTTTTGTTAAATATATTACTTCTACGACTGATCTAATAGTATAATATAATGATTACTGCTTTATGCAATTTATGTCTCTTAAATTAAGAAAGTATGAAAATATATGCTTATAGAATGTGTTATGTTAATCTATATATTGTATATGTCTTTATTTATGTACCTTTGGGATACCATCTTGTGTCATTAAATTATAGTCTAAAAGACTTCCTTTTAACCTTTAGGAAATCTTTTTCTTCTCTTTTCAATAGCTCTAAGTATATGAATAAGCTCATTAAAAGATTCTCATCAAAAATAAAGAAAGTTGGCCAAGAAAGAGGCTGGCTTTAGCATGTACAGTAGTGTCTCTTCTTTTGTTTAAGGGAAATTTCATTTTGACCAAATAGAAGAATCTTAATTGCCCAACACTTTATTTTATAAGTTTGGGAATATTGTATCATGTTAAATATTCAGCTAAACTTAGCATTTTGTAACATATGAAATGGAAATATTATTGCTTGTATACATTGTTTCAAGAAAATAAATGATTTTCTGAGACTGATGGCAATTCCTCATTATGTAAATGTGGCCCATGGTTTACTGGCCCACTGTGTACTTGAGATCAGAATATGAAATCCATGGATAAATTTTTCAAAAAGATATCAAAAAGTGCTTGATTCAAGCATCCTAGGAACCAAAGCCCTGTTTTAAGAACAGCACACTTTGAAAATCATGTCTATGTGAAGGTTTGAACTAACTTACATAGTAACCATGAGGAGACAACAAATTCAACAAGAAGAACATGTAGTGATGTGCTGCTTCATTTTTTCATTGCTTAATATTAATAGCTAATGTACCTTTGGTTAAATGCACAATAGTGAAAGGTAAAAAGTGGAGGAGAGGGCAATTGTACTGATGAAAAATAAAGTGGATTTTTCTGTAAGATTTTACTTTTTAAAATAGTCATTCTGCCACAGATAACATTGTGGCTTCACTCATTTTCAACATTATCTGTGACTGCTTTGCTTGATGCTTACATTCTTTGAGTACTGACTCTATTATTAATCATTTTGAATGTCCTCATTAAATTTACCAAGTCACACAAAGGATTTGTTTTTAAGTTTTAGAAGTTCTATTTTAAATCTTTTGCTCTACATTTTTCTTGATGACATTTTCTTTTTCCTTTAAGAACTTATATTCTTTTCTTTTTATTTTCTGAGAAATGTCATAAGGTATTTTATTTCTGCTAACTTTTCAATGATGTTGGAAAGCTGCAAGATTTGTGATGCTGAAATAAGCTCCTTTTAATCATTTTAGACATTTCTATTATAACACGTATATGTAATGCCTCAGTTCTCTTGATTTATTTTACTTTAGAAAATATTTTTAGGGTTAGTGAATATTAATCTCATTTTGTGTTAAGAGAAAAGAGTACACAGGAGTGTGGCAGTCATTTTAAGGCAATTGAAAAAAATGTGTGTGTGTGTTTGTGTGTGTGTGTGTGTTTGGGCATAAGCTAAATATATAAGGTTGAGTTTCTCATAAAGTTTTGAGCCTTAGGGCACAGGTAAATAATAACATAATTATACAAATAAATATTTATGAATTGTAGGCATATATATTTATATTCATGATAGCTAAGATAGAATCTTGGTACCGTTGGTCTGGAGGCTAAGCAAACACTAACATTAAAGAGGTCTATTACAAAAGGAATACTGTCAGCCACAAGCAAGGAATGATGAAATTATGCATTACACTGTAACTTTGGATGGAACTGGAGAATCTCTTGTTAAATGAAGCAAACCAGAAAGAAAAGGACAAATGCCAGATGTTCTCACTTATTTGTGGGATATATATTTAACATGTCTAGGGAATGAAGTTATCAAAGATGGGAAAACCACTGCTCTATATTATGGAAACATAAATGTAAGGGAAGGAGATAAATGAGGGGAGAGATATTCCAGAAGTAACAAGGGGCAAGGCTCATGGGTCTTGAGTTCAAGGCTCATCTGTGGTGTAGAGGTGAGGCATCTGTATATCTCTAGACCACTATACACAACACAACTGTAAGGATAGGAGCTAACATTTCAGCCAAGGAGACAAATTGGGAATGGGGAGTGGGAAAGGGAAATATGCCATTATTGGTGGAGGTATGCATTCTAGTGGCATGATTGGAGTTGGGAACAATGCATATTGAAAACACTATTGTCAAGAAATTTGTAAATTGTGGTTTCTAAATTTAGGAATTAAGTTAAAAAGAAATAGAAGTGTATCAGAGCAAATAAATAATTTGCTTATGTTCTTTCGTACTGTGGCTCTTAGGTAGCATTAAAATTAGAAATATCCAGCTCCATATATTGTTATAGCCATACCTTGATGATTTTGTCTTGGTATCCATAATGAGGAAATCATATAAACAAACTATTTGTTTGAAGGTGGAAAAAAATCTTAGTCAATTTCTCTGGAAGTTCTTTAAGTTCCCTAACTAGGTAGCTAAGAGTTATTATAATTTTTTTATGATTAAAAATTTTGTCAGATGGGGCTGGAGCGACAGCACAGCAGGTAGGGCGTTTGCCTTGCATGCAGCCAACATGGCTGACACAGGTTCGATTCCCAGCATCCCATATGGTCCCCCAAGCACCGCCAGGAGCGATTCCTGAGTGCATGAGCCAGGAGTAACCCCTGAGCATCGCTGGGTGTGACCCAAAAAGCAAAAAAAAAAAATTTTGTCAGAGTAGAAAAAAACCTTAAGTATGTCTAGTTCATACTATTGCATCATTGTATAGCAATTTCCCCTTGTACTAATAGTCTTTAACAAGGTTGTGTTATCTTCAGTACTAATGCAATAGTAATTCTTTCATTCTCCCATTAAGAAAGTTCAGAAAATTTCCCTTCTACATTGTATCCCCCATGATACACTTGGGAGTATAAGTTCATATATAGGATAATGTGGAGTGTACACTACTATTTAATTTCTTAGAAACTCATTGATAGCTATATGACTCTGTTTAATCTGGATGAGATGCTTGACCAACATTGCATTAATATCCATTTCTCTTTGACATTCTGTGCCTGGGCAGAACTTTTCTTGTAGTAGAATGTACCCCACTATATTTGGCTTCAACTCTTTAAAAACTTTTTTGCATTTTGAGGGTTATATTTACATGTTTCCCTTGGAGGGGCACATATATTCTCCAAAGAACACTTAAGGCACTGGTTTATGGTATTGTCATGGTCAAGGCCCATAATATATCTGACTAAGCTCATTTGAGGCTAGGTCTCACTTCTGCATTCACCACAAACCTCTTCCATTTTGCCTTTCAAATCCTGACTTGCTTTTTATTTTTAGTATTTAGTGAATGGGGAGCCTCATTTCCTGATTTTAAACTTTATGTGTGTTGCTTATGTATTTGTGGCAAAATGTGCCGTGAACCTACTTTAGAATTAAAGAATTATTGAGTTAATATCATGTGATATGCTACATGAAGAAAATTTCAAAGTAATCTCATTCAATAAGAATTGAATAACAGCAAAACAAGGCAATATTTTATTTATAATTTACAAATAACAAAACAAAGACAGAAGAGATGAATTTTTTTCTATTTATTTGGAAGAAGAGAAACATAGATTTGAACCCAGATGTTCTCAATTTGACACAAGTTTTTAATCACTTTACTATCAGAATTAACAAGCTCTATACTGTACCAATAATTTGTATTTCTGAATATCTCAACTTTTGCTTAATAGAAAATTGAACTCATATAGCATAACATCTTTCATAAACTTACATCCAGACCTTTTCTAGTGGAAACAAGGAAAAGAAAGGGTTGGAGTGATAATAGAGAGCCTCTATATCCAATTTACTTTAAAAAAAACTTAGGAACAGAAAAGAAGAGGTTTTATAAAGAATCATGAGATGCAGCACAAAATGTTGTTATTATTTTTCCTACCTCCAGTACTGAGATGTGGTAATTAAGTAAATTAAGAAGATAAACATGGTTATGAGTCTCAGAATGCATGGATTTAATGTGGCTTCATTGTGACCTTGGTTTTGGCCTTCATTCTGCTCCTTATTAACACAGCCTTAAACAATTGAAGACTTGCCTCTACTGTAACATGTTAGGATAAGAAAAATAGCTGAGGTGCAGGAACCTTGTTTCTTTACCAATCCAGTCTTTGAGACTCTTCTAAGCCTAGGAGTCTGTGGAATTCAAAAGCAGAAAGGAGAGGAATTTCTGGATCAAAAAAAAAAAAAGCCCAAACCCTAACATGATAGATAAAAGATAAAAGTATCTTTGTTGTTCAATCTATATGATTCTTTTTTCTCCATATGCACATACAACTATAACAAGTAGTAAAAATTACTTATTTAGGAAAAAAGGTTGAGGTGAAGGATATTTATTTATTTAGGTTTTGATTTTCAGGGGGATAGGGATAGGACAGCCATACCTGGGCTTATTCCTGGCTCTGTGATATGCCTGCTGGCATACTCTGAATATTTATCTTATTTTCCAAAAGCATGAATCTGTGATTTCAAATGTTATTGAAGTTCCATGGAAATTTTGTTTTCAATTATTTTTGTTCATTCTAAGGTCATGGCATAACTGATAAACATGACTTCCCTATAATGAAATAAGACACAATCAAGTTATTGAAAGGATCATGGTTTTCTTTGCCTTTCTTTGAAGAGAAGCACAAAGATAACAGAGATTGTATTTGTTGACTTTTCCTGTGTCTTGTATTCTAGTGGTCACTTCTAGATGGTGCTTTTGATTGCATTGAATATTTTTGGACTCCAGATCCCAAAGGGTGAAATTATCTTTTTATCTGACTGCTGTTTAGAGCATATAGTGTTATATGAAGAACGAGGCTCTACAATATCTATACTTTCTAATCCTAATCAGTGTTCTCTGGTTTCTTCAAAGTCATTAGTGTAGTTTTGTGCCTCTCTCAAAAAGATTCATCAATGTATTTAAGCTTGTTTCATAAGGAGATAGTAAGAAAATAACATAAATTTCTCCTCTGACAGTGGTATTCATCTGCATCATCTCACTCAAGTTTTCCATGAGCTAGCAGACTGACTTATATCACTGTTTCTTTATTTATTGAAATAGAAGCAAAACTAATCTGTCATTGTCACATATTGAACTTGCCCAAATTTTGTATTTCATCACCATTTTATGTGTTTCAGACAGTGAATGACTATCATCAATCACAATTTATACTGTCACAAGAAGAATGAAAGGAAAAAGAAAAGGAAGAGGACAAAGTACATGGTCAGTAAGTAATAGAAATAACTGAACTTGCCATGATATCATAGACAATGTACAAAGTTTACCATAAAAAATTTAATGTCAATTGCTTTAAAATCTGAATTTGTAATTTTACAACTATATTGTTACGTATAGATAATTGAATTCAGTATTAAAAGTGGAATTGTCCTTTTATCACATTTTGAAAAACAAGCATCACATATATACTTTGCAATATACTACTATATATTTAAAATAGTAGTACTTGTAAAGTATGTAAAAAAAAAGCATGATGAATAAAATAAGAGCTAACCTGAAATTTTGCTTTCTAACAACAGAAAAATATATTCTTCATTCTTTATGAGTCCTCTTGAATATTAGTTTTCACATTGGATCAAGAACATTGATAATATTCCCAGGAAATGAATGTGTTTGTGAGGGCTGATATGTAGTGAATGGTTCATCTGTCAGTATCTAGCTGATGAGGCGTGGAAAACAGGTGAAGAAAAAAACATTGAGATCTAGTAGCAGAAGGCAGAAAAAATCATTTATTATAAAAGTGATGATCACATCTGTTAGGAAGCAGTAAATGTAAAAAAGCAGAGACGATCACTCCCAGGAAAGAATCAGGTTTTATAGGGCCTAGAGTGGGGAGAGAGAAAAACATATGTTTTTGAACATTTTCTATTAATTTTTTTTTTTTTTGCTTTTTGGGTCACACCCAGTGGTGTACAGGAGTTACTCCTGGCTTTGCACTCAGGAATTATTCCTGGCTGTGCTTGGGGAACCATATGCGATGCTGGGAATTGAACCTGGGTTGATCACATCCAAGGCAAATGCTCTACCCACTATGCTCTTGCTCAAGCTCCTTTGAACATTTTCTAAAGCCTGACTACTTTGGATATATCTTCTCACTTAATATAATTTTCCAACCACGGGACACAGCACATTCTGTGTCCTAATTTATACGACGTCATTTTCTGTGGCACTTACAATTTCTAAAGAATTTCACAATTTGGAAAGCAAAGAGGATGAATGGAAAGAGAGGCCTGTCTGACTTCACTCTTCTGCTTTTGTGGCAGAAGGCATTTTCCAAAGATGGTCCTATCAACTTCTGTGATCCCACCTATGCTCATCTACTTTGCCATGCACTCATCAGAAGAGGTATCTAATTCCCTCCTCTTGAATTGGACTAGACTTGTAACCAAAAAATAAGGGATATGACATGCATGACTTCCAATCTTCGATCCGAAAATCCAAAGCCATGCTGCTACTGCCTGCACCACCACATAGCCATCCTCTAGAGTATATGGACTGTCATGGATGGAGTTTAAATATATCGAGACTGCCATATTTGGAAGGCTGTAATAGAAACTCTTGTCAACAGTTCTATTTTCCTAGGCACCCCTGTGAGGCATATTGTCATGCATGTCAAACTATTTTGTATTCTCCAGAGCAGTAGACTGCTCTGCCCACATGGCATGCTATCCAGTGGGTCAAATGAAAAGAATTCTGGAAAGAAGTGCTTGGACACATCCTTCCCAACAGCAGAAATAGCAGTAGTAATAGTAGTACCAGCAACAGAAAGTAGTAGGAGCAACAATAACTGAAAGTAATAGTAACTAGAAATTATTATACCATACAGTTGCCTTTTGCACTTAAGTAATACAAATAGAGAAGTGAAAGAGCTATACATTAGTGGGAGAATTTTGGCAATCCTATTTAAAGATAGTTAGAATTTTGATGAAAAAGATGACAAAAAGAGTTTTCAAGAGGTTAGCTTGGAAAAGATTTGTGTCAAGTACTATCTAGTGGGAAAATTTAGAAAAGGCAATTATAAATAAAGTGTTATATCCATTCTTATTTCTCTTCCTTCTATTTTCCAATACTCTTTTCTAGGTCTAAAGTTATACAATTACCTAAGACTACCTGTTATCCTATTCTTTACTTAAAAGTCTCTGCTTACTTATCTATGCCTCAGATTATGATCTAAATAACTTAGTTTGACAGATCAGACTATTCAATTATGTCTAAAGACTAAGATTAAGAGACTTGGATTTAACAAGATTTGGAGTGGTTATATTTCTTACTAGAAAAGCCTCTTATCTTTCAGGAGTTTTTTTTGGTGTGATTTGTTTCTAGATATACATCTAATAGGACCCAGGATTTTTCCAGAATAATGTGATTTTTCTGTGAAAGGCGTCCTGTCAGACAGATAATTCATGTTAACATTTTATAGATTTTCTTAAATTTCTCAGTAAATTCCACTGTAGTTTACTCCTCTCCATGTATAACTTAAGCACTATGTATAATTACAAAATGGTTATTTATAACATTTTCAACCAAGAAGGGCATCAGGGGATATTTATACATTAAAGTTGTAGGGAACTGGCTTAGACTAGGTCAAAAGTTTTTAACCTTTTCAGGCCTGCTGACACCACACTGTTTCATATACCAGTCTAAGTTCTTGTCTGTAGACAGACACTGATCTATATAGTCTCATGGTCAACAGCTCAAATACACAGTCAGCAGATTAGTAGTTTTCAACCTTTGTACACATGGCAATCTTATATTTCTCTTGAAGGTTACCAGAGAAATGCACTATCCAGAGCACCTGGAAAAGTCATCTGTCTTGCAAATGTCATGACCAAAGATGAGGCATAACCCAATTCCCCAAATTATTGTTATTGACCTAAGATATATAGAGATGTAAAGACAGTGGTAAAGTTTGTCAGGTGGCCACTTTATCTTTCATCACCACTGAAAAGTTAGTTTTGTATCCCCACAGTGTTGGTAAGTGTCAATGTTGTGTGAATGTGAAAAGTG
Source organism: Sorex fumeus (assembly GCF_029834395.1). Classification (NCBI taxonomy): domain Eukaryota; kingdom Metazoa; phylum Chordata; class Mammalia; order Eulipotyphla; family Soricidae; genus Sorex; species Sorex fumeus. Next base: position 29,082,583 of record NW_026606129.1, read on the forward strand.
GCTGCCACTTCAATGCTAATGATATTTGTGAGATATTTGTGACAAAGGTTGATGACAATGCCAGCAGGTGAAGTAAGAAATCATGTATTTTCAGATGCCGGCATGGTAATTCTTCTCCATTGAGAAGGTTTCAAATACAGACTTTGGGTTAACATAATAGATTTTTTCTATAAGGACCCTATCAGAGAACTTTAGATCAACAAAATCTGTCTGGACTTTTGCCTTGTTAACACTTGATTCCTACCCCCAATTGCCTAAAGTTTTGTACTTATTTTTAGTGTATGGTTTATTATTCTTGAACACACTGAAACTTGGCATCTTAATTTAATTTGACTTATAGGTGACTTTAGCCCATTCTCTATTTTATTTTAGATGGTGCTAGTTCTGGGAGAATTACATATCATGGCATTTGAGATCTTTGTCTTTGGAGTAAATTACTTGGATTTGATCTCAACCCTGACTTTTATTTTAATATCTTGGGAAAATTACTTCCCCTCTCTTAGCCCTACATTTTAGCACTTGAAAAGTGGTTTTAATAGAAATGCTCAAGTGATTATTATAGGGGTTAGAAAAGATTGACACTATATATAGAGTTCTCAAAAGTCTTTGTTGTTGTTGTTCTTTTAAGTATATAATATTGGTCCATCTTTTATTTTAACTTCATCATTCTGATATTTTCTTACCAATTTCAAAAGTCGTTAGCTTGTTTCCCTCTGACTGGCCAAGAGGGAATAGGGGTGATAGTAATACACTTGTGTAGATAAGGATCTTTTGAAAAATCCTTCTACAAAAAAATAGTGATTGAAAATAAAAACCCTAGGAGAAATAACATAGTTATATTTTACCTGCATAAAAAAGAACTCAGGCTGAGTGATATGGAGTTGCTTGGCCTGGTGGTGAGGTGGCTATTGGGATCACACTCTCTTATATATACTCCTCCACGACCTTGCAGTGCTGGGAGTTTAGCCAGAGTCCCACATGCGAAGTATGTGCTCTGACTCCAGTGCTATCTTCTTGGCCTCTCTTCCCAATTTTGTTTAAGGATTTTACCACAAGAAAATGACAGGAGGGACCACAATCTGAGTCCTACTTCCGCCCCCACCCCCACCACTTTATCTGAAGAAAGATATTGTTCAGCAAATTAGACAGGTAAATAAGATTTTTGAGAATGTTTGAAGTGTTTAATAGAACAAATATTTTTGAACACCCTAAAGCAGCTGTTGGAACCATTGATTTACATACAAATAATGAATATGCTAATTACAAATCTTTTCCTCCAAGTCATTAAAATAGTTCTCCTTTGGGATTTCTGAAACATAGCTCATTGCTATTCTACTCATAGTTACTATAGATACTTCAGTGCATTCATTTAAAAATCTTTACAATGTATGCTTTTGCTAATTGAGGCAGATTTTTCACACTCATGTAGTGGAATTTATTAGAATCTGCTACATGTAAGCACATACAAACTTGCATATGAATTGAAAAATCCTGTATATTAATTTGTCCTGCACAGTAATTTAACTAGTACATGCCTTTTGCTCTTTTCTCTTTCCTTTGCTCTTGCTGTTGAGATGACGGGAGTCGCACATAGCACCTGTTTTGTGGTGCTCAAACATTTGGCCATAGTGCTACTGCAGGTCACAAACATCAGTTTTGCTTGAGCCCATTCTTGTTGTACTGGTCACTGAGATTCACTGTGGTGCTCACAGACATACTCTGAGGAGGCGAGGTGGAGGGTGTGAGCTGTGATGGTCTTGACTGTGGTGCTTGCACACTTTACTTGTGGTTTGCTCATACATCTGGATGTGCAATGGTGATCACAAACTCTGTTGTGGCATTGAGGATTCCAAAGAGCAAAGACACCAGTATCAGGCCTCACATATGTGAGGTTTGCTCAGACAAAATGACGACTGGGACAAAATGGTGACCTACTGATGAGAGAGAAAAATTACCAGAAACAAAGATCACCCTGACCCCAACGTGGAAGACAGGACTTAAGGCTCACCTGGACAGGAAGCCACCACCCATTCCATACTTCCTCACATTCATACAGATAACAGGCTAGACTAAGCACACAGGTTCCACTAGTCTTTGTTCCCTTCTCCCACCCAAGACAACCTAAATGCCAGCATAGTCTCTTCCAGGTGTAGCTCTACTTCAGCCTCACCAGAGGTTTTTGAGTTCCGCCTGAGAGGGCACCCCAATAAACTCCTATTTACTTCACCTTGGGCTGGAGCGATAGCATAGAGGGTAGGGCATTTGCCTTGCACGCGGCCGACCCGGGTTTCATTCCTCCGTCCCTCTCAGAGAGCCGGCAAGCTACTGAGAGTATCCTGTCTGCACAGCAGAGCCTGGCAAGCTCCCTGTGTCATATTCAATATGCCAAAAACAGTAACAACAAGTCTCACAATGGAGATGTTACTGGTGCCCACTTGAGCAAATCAATGAACAATGGGAGCACAGTGCTACAGTGCTTACTTGACTTTATTTGTTTCTGTCCCTCTGCACCAGACAGAATTCCCAAATCTATCAACATACAATATGAAACTCATTGTTTTATATTTATAAAGCATACGCTTTGACCCACTGAGCCATTCCTTCGTCTCATTATGTGTGATTTCTTTTCATTTGATTTCCCAAAATTATCTAACTGATCCTAGTTTTGATGGTATCTGTGAAAATGAATGTTATGAATCTAGATTGCAGAAATAAAAATATCAAGGAAAGAGAGAAGTGAATGCAAGAAGTAAGAAGAAGAGGTTGAAAATTGACAAAGGTAACAGGATCTTTAGGTTCATCTGTGGTATGGAGATGAGATAACTGTGTATGTCTAAACTTCTAGATCCAACACTACAGAAAGTAGTACTATATCTAAGTTTAAAAAATGTATCTGCATGGAGACAGGTTGTGAGGTAGGAGAGAACCTGGGTTCATTGGTGGAGGGGTAGGGTTATGGAGTGGTGGAATTGGAGGTGGGGACATTGTATGCCAAAAATTCTATTTTTAAAATCATGGTAAATAAAAAGAAATAAATAATTAGAAAGGAATCTAGTGAATTATATTCTCATTGCCCTGGTTCATAATTTCAATTATTAATAATTTTCCTGTACCTTCAGAGTGTAATTTATTTTAGGTGGAACCAATTTAGATCCTGAATCTGTGGGACTTAGTAATTCACATGATAAATTTACATTAATATTAATAGGAAAATTATTTTTTCCTCATGTAGGATGTTAATATGAATATAAATACTTTCCTGAAAACATCAAACATATTCTTTATTGGTTTATTTCATATACAAGGCAATCTGCACACTTAAATATAATTATTATAAGTGAATCTAAGAAAATTCAAGAAAATGGAGGCAAGTAAATGTCATTGATTAAGATAATTCTTTCAATAATTGAGCAATGAATGTATTTTCAAAATAGCTAAAGAGAAAAGGTCTGGGCTGGAGTGATAGGTGAATAGGGGCTTGCCTCAATGGTGGCCAACCTGGTTCTATCCCTAGCACCTTGTATGGTCCACAGAAAACCTCCAGTAATGGTCCCTGATTACGCCCAGATTCAGGAGCAAGCCCTGGGTATTCATTGGTATTCCCCACCTCCCCCCCAAAACAAAAACAAAGCAAAACAAAACAAAAAACAAATAGAGTTAATTTGACTTACATAGGTTATGGTCCTATAATTATATTTTTTCCCTTCATTTTGAGTTTTAACTAGAAGGCCTCACCAGTGTTAATAATTATATTTTAATAAATTCAATATTTCCTGATTATTAAATTTCAAAAATAACCACTTCCAGGGGACCGCAAAGAGCCTTGACTGCAGCACATATTTGAATTTTGAAACTCTTTTAAAGGAATGATTGGATATTTTCCAGTTAAATGCAAAATAAATATAATCATATACCTATAATTACAAAGTGCATCTTTATATTATTATTGATTCTAAGTTAATGTAAACATGAGAAAATAAAACACAAAAACTTAAAATTTTGGTATTTTTGTATTTTATTTTATTATCTTTTAAAAATATTGGGCTGGAGAGATAGCACAGCGGGTAGGGCGTTTGCCTTTCACACAGCCAACATGGCCGAACTGAGTTTGATTCCTCTGCCCCTCTCAAAGTGCCTGGCAAGCTATTGAGAATATCTTGCCCGCACAGCAAAGCCTGGCAAGCTACCTGTGAGATATTCAATATGCCAAACACAGTAACAACAAGTCTCATGATGGAGATGTTACTGGGTCTGCTCGAGCAATTCGATGAACAATGGGAAGACAGTGACAGTGACAGTAAAAAAATTATCAAGACACTGATTTACAGAGTTATTCATAATAGAATCATTTCAGGTAAATAATGTTCCAACACCAGTTACACCATCAATGTCCCCTTCCCTCCACCAGTAATTCTAGATTACCTACTAAGCCCCCCCCGCATCTGTCCGTTTAGCAGACATATAACAAATTTATTTCATAGTGCTTGCTCCAACAAAAGTTACAGAAATGACAAATGAAATTATCAGAAAATAAACCAACAAAAGTCAATTTGTAGGGTTGATTGTGATATAATTTTAGCCTATATAAATGAAGAAATTAAAATAATTTGATGCAATATAGTATACTACCTATTCTAATTTATATAACTAAGTTTTCAACTTTGGCATCTAAAATATATTGCATTAATTTTTGTTTTTGTACTTGGATCTTATTGTAGTAATCTTTATATATTTTCTGTCATTAATGAAGTTTTTATATTTTGTCCTCTTGGCAGGCATCTAACAAATTTATTTCCTATTACTTGGTCAAAAAATACTTAAAAAGATGGCATATAGAATTAATAGAAAATAAATCATTTAAAGTCAGTTTACGATGATTAATAGATATATGTTTTAACCTTTCTAATCTAGAGGAGGACAACAATATGCATCATTAGTGAGTGCCACTTGATGGGTAGTTCCTCCTGTCCTTTACGGGAATTCTTTTAATGATTCTTAGAAAATTGATTTCAAGGTTAAGAATTCCTTATACTGTTGTCTGTCCATGAAGCCTTGTGTACTTCCTTTAAATCTGAATAATAATCTATCTGAGAGAGTGTTCTTGGTGAGGTGTTCATTTTGTTGAGGTTTTGTACAGTATCCTTCCATGTTCTCCTGACTTGAAGAGTCTCAGTTTATAGATCTGCTGTACATTCTATGGGATTTCCTTCCTTTGTATGTAAATTCTTTCTTGATCTAACTGCTTTCAGTGTTCTTGGATGACAAAATCCAGGATTTTGTCATTTTGAGTATAATGTGCTGAGAGTTTTCCTAATTGTGCCTATTTTCATTGGTACTCTTCAGCCCTCTTAGATCTCAGTGCCTGTAATTCTCAACTCTGGGAAATTTTTGATAATTTCTGTAACTATTGTGTCCACTTTTGCCTTCCTGTTCTTCAGGGACTCTGATGATTCTTATATTGTTCCTCTTGAACTCAGCCCATAGTTCTCTGGGATGCTGTTCATTTCTTTTCAGGCTATTTTCCACCTTCTGCTATTTCCTACTGGTTTTCTCCTTCTCATCTTGGAACTCCTGGATCTTTTGTTCAGCTTCTGTTTTCCTGCTGTTCAGAGGTTCTGTTGATTTATTTATAGCACCTACCATATTCTTCATTTCTGTCATTTCTGACTACAGTAATAGTTTTTCATTTTGAATCTCATACTTTCTTGTGCTTTACTGACTACCTGTGCCATTGTTTTTTTGAACTCATCAAATATTCTCATTATAGTGTCACTAAAGACTCTGTCTGAGGATTTACTCGTGTTTATGTTTCTGGTGATATTGTTTTTGCTTATTGAGCTTGGTAGGTTTCTATGCATTTTCCCCATTGATTGTCTAGTGTTCTTGCTGTGCTGAAGGTGAGTTTTTGTATTTACACTCCCCTAACCCCTCACTCCCTCTCCACCTCCTGCTTCCTGTCCCTGGAAGACACTGAAGGATTAAATTAGAGATAACTCTTTGTCATCATCACCCATCCTCACAGAATACAGGAAGAATAACTGTGAGTGCATTTTATTTGTTAGGTAGATGTGTTGAGTAGACTTCATGCTTCAGGAGCTATCATATTAAGACATGGGCTCTTAATATAGCACAGGTTGGGTGTGATGGTTGCTGTGATCCACCAAAGAGGGATGGGCTCTATCTATCTCCTGTTCAAGTGCTGCCTCCCATTTGGAATAGGTCGAGTGATATCAGAGGCAAACCTGACCTGGAGTAGTGGAGCAGCAAGCAGAAGGTAAGATTGGTTTTTATTTCTTTAAGATAAGATTTTTTTTTTCGCAAAATTCACTCCATATATACTCTGGCCTCTTTCAGCTCTGTTAATGAACTCTCTTGTCACCTTTTCATTGTCTTTTAAATCAATTGTCTTTTGGAAAAAAAATCATTGTATCACAGTCATCCTGTTGTTCATCGATTTCCTCGAGCTGGCACCAGTAACGTCTCCATTCGTCCTAGCTCTGAGATTTTAGCAAGTACCACATTGAAGGCTCCTTCAGGGCCAGGGGAATGAGACCCATCATTGTTTCTGGGTTTTGGCATATTGAATATGCCACAGGGAGTTTGCCAGACTCTGCCATCGGGCAGGATATACTCGGTAGCCTGTTGTATTCTCAAGAATGAGAACTAGATAATAAGAGGTCATGTGGCCGCAATCCGGGAGCTGGGTTTTATAGTCCCTGGGTCTTGGCCGTTAATGGGATAACATGGCACTGAGGGCAGTTGGTGGGTGTAATGCCTAGCTACTGGAAGATGGGGGATCTAGGTGGAGGAGGCCCAGTCCCCATCCGAGCAGGCTTGGAGATCTCAGCCTTGGGTCCTGCACATCTGGGTAACTCTGCTGCTTCCTTCATGCGTGAGGCTCATCCGAACATGTGGAGAGTGGTCTTAAGCATGGCTGTGGCTGGTTGCAAAGGTCTTAAGCTGCCAGGGCTCTGCTTGGGGTGGGGAGGGAAACTCAACCCGCCCCCCTCCAAGGGGCCCTGGTGCGGACAGCCAGGAACGGGGGCCGGACACTCTGCGCTGTTCTATTACCGGAGCTAGGTTTTATAGTCCCTGGGTCATGGCCCTCCAAGCCTGCTCAAATTGGGACTTGGCCTCCTCCACCCAGTTCTCCCATCTTCCAGTAGCTAGGCATTACACCTACCAACTTGGAAAAAATAGGCTAAACATATTTTTTTTTTGTATCCATATTAACCCATATTCCAGAGATATTTATTTTTGGAAAACTAACTAAAATTTTGAGAATTTTTGCAGGTGTTATTTATCATTCTTTCTTAATAGAAAATAAACTGAATTTAAGAGTATCTTAAATTTGAGGATTTGAGATATTTAGGGGCAATATTACTCGTTAATTCCTTGAAAGTCACTTTACTCTTCCTGCTGTTTCCTTATTTTTATCTTTTTACATTTTTTTGATTTTCTTTTGTAAACATTTTATATGTATTTTACACATTATTGCAATAAATATTTCAATAAACACAGGCAAAAGGAACATTTTATAACCTAGTTATATTATAAATGCATAATATTTGTGTGTAAAGTTACCTTGAAACTAAACAGCAATAAAGTTATCAAGTAGATACCAATGTGATGGGTACTATGAACAATATCTTGATTTATGAATTTATAAAAGATAAATGGTTTTAAAACATTTAAAAAACATAAGTAAATAATTTTGAGACTGTTTTTGGGAATCTAATAAGAACATAGGTTACACAACTGAATGTTACTTAAGTAGAATTATTTTAGATATGGCTATTAGTCTAATTTAGTAGAGTTGCCATTTGAAAAATGTATAGTATCCTAGAAAAAATAAAGTATGAATATCATGCATTCATTCAGCAAGCTGAGTGAAATTACAATTAACTTTCCTAGTATCTATAAAGTCAAAAATCAGAATACTCAATAAATCTCAGTATCTCTTCTGAAATTATTTTTTTTCTACAGCCCTGAAAAATAATATTTTTATAATTTATTTATTTATTGAATCACTGTGGGAAAAGTTACAGAGCTTTCAGGTTTAGGTCTCAGTCATGCAAATATCAAACACATTTCCCTTTACCAATACTTATTTTTAACTGCGAACCCCAATAGAACCCCACCTCCCACCACTCCCAATTTTACAACCCCCCCAAATCAGACATGCTGAAAAAGCGTTGTGAAATGATTTGCTTTCTACAGCTGGGTTTAAGAATTAAATGATGTCGTGCGGCCGCAATAGCGGCCGCACGGTTTTGGATTTCTGCTATTTTGCTTATTAACCCTGGAAGTATTTCTATTAAAAGTTAGATAGTTAAGAGATTGGTTTCTGTGCTCTGGAGTCGTGGCCGTGCCGGAGAGCCACTCGTGGGGGGCAACTGGTGACCTCGGTAGGGCGTGAAGAATGGACCGGAATGCCCCCCTTCCCATGAGGTCCCTGCTGCCCCCGACCCCCGGCTCAAACCTGCTGTCCACAAGGCTCCCGTGCAGCCGCCATCTTTCTTTCCAGAGAGGATTGGGCGAATGGGGCAACACCCTTTCCCCTCTAGGTAGGCATGCTGGCGTGGTTTAACACATAGTCCATTTGCTTTTCTGCTCCAAGCGGGTGGCTTTCTGTGCTAAGTCCTTGTGCTTCCGGGGCCGTGGCAGAGCCGGAGAGCCGCAACTGGGGCGCAGCTGGTGACCTCGGTCAGGCGTGAAGGACGGACTGGAATGCCCCCCATCCCATGAGGTCCCTGCCGCCCCCACCCCTGGCTCAAACCTGCTGTCCACAAGGCTACCGTGCGGCCGCCATCTTTCTTTCCAGAGCACTTCTGAAATTATTAATGGAAAATAATGATAAATTGCTAATAATATAGTTTCTATTCAGCCCATGCACATATATATATATATATATATATATATATATATATATGTAAAACAGTTAAAATAAACATTGCCAGTATGGCATTTAAATATATGTTCTCAAATAAATATGATAAATGCTGTCTTTTCTAGTAACTTCAAATGAAGACAATGTACAAAGATAAATTAAATTCTCCTTGGCAAGCTGAGATTAATAATAGAGTATTATGAAGAACAGGAAGATATTTTCAAGAACACAGCATGATGTCTACCAACCTAAACTCTGATTGCTGATGACAAATTCTTTGAAATTTTCTGTCCTCTAACTCCACTGGCAAAATAAGCCCCTACAATTACTTTTATTTCAGTGTTCAACTCTGCCAGAAAACTCTAAGACCCCTTTTGACACAGTAGATTTTTTCTTTATTCATTCTCTGTGGGGGTCAACAATAGGGCAAACAATTATGAATCTTAAAGAGAAAAAAATGTTCTCTGCACAGAACATCCATGCAGAGATGAGCAATTTTACCCCAGGGGATTATTGATTGTTCAGTGACTTTTGTCCTTGATAAATTTCAGCAGTGTGCAATTTTGTAAGTATAAGCCAAACTCCTGGGCTATTCTTCAATTAATACATACTTTACTGGGAAGATTATCTTTCTCCATAGGACATCATGATAGACAAAAATGAGATCTTGACAAAATAAACATATGCTAAAATTAAGAGCTAATATCAGAATAAAAGTAGCTTTAGATAATAATGCTTACTCTTAATTTTTAGTAAAATTGAAAATAAGATTTACATTATCATCATACAACACTCTAAAACAATTGATGGATCTTGTTACTACTGATATTTAGGTTTTATATATTTTCCAAGGGGAAATTATTCTGTACATCATTTTTAGCAATATTCCTAGAGTATACCTACTAGATGTCTATAGGATACCCTGGGTACTAGATGTGACAAACAACTACAGGAAATGCCACAGTTCTCTTAAAGAACAAAATCTCCCAGCCCACTTGAGAACTTCTGCTATAAAATATTTTACAAACTCTCTTCCAGGTACTCAATGATTATGGGGTTTTATCGGTAGAAAACCTTTCATCTGTTCTAAGACTCAATATTCGACATTTTGTGTGTGGTGGTGGTGGCGGTGGGTGGGAGTCACACCTAGTGATGCTCAGGGTTTACTCCTGGCTCTGCACTCAGGAATTATTCAGAGAACTATATGGGATGCCAAAGATCAAACCTGGGTCCACTGCATGCAAGGCAAAAAGCCCTAGCTACTTCTGGCCCCCTTTGGGGCATATATTTTACTGGAAAGGTTACATCTCCTTATTTATGAGAATCCTAAATAATCCTCAGCTCTTCTGGACCAATATTCCTGTACTTAATGTTTCAGTATTTCCAAGAAAATGATATGACATTTCCTTAAAGACTACTGCCATGTGCCTCTTTCTACTCACTTTTCCTCTTGACTGTCTTTTCCCTTCATTGACTCAATTTTTTTCCCCTAAATTCACTAAATCTCTCAGTGGTGATATCAATGGTCACCAACAATACAATGTTAAGATGTTGTTATAAACTGTCAAACACTGTCCTCCCGTTGTTCATCGATTTGCTCGAGCGGGCCCAGTAACATCTCCATTCTTTTGAGACTTGTTGTTACTGTGTTTGGCATATTGAACACGTCATGGGGTAGCTTGTGCAGGCGAGATACTCTTGATAGCTTGCCAGGCTCTCCACGAGAGCCAGAGGAATTGAACTCAGCTCAGTCGGGGCTGACTGTGTGCAGGGCAAACTCCTTACTGCTGTGCTATCGCTCCAGCCTTCAGAGATGTTGTTAGTGGCTGTAAAAGATAAGACTTAGAATCTCAGTGGCTCATTACAGTTTATCTTTCATGAAAACATAGTTCACTGAATGAAACTGAATGCATACTAAGCCAAAACATATAAAAGGAATTAGTAGAATATTACAGCTAAGAAGGATACCTAGATCAGCAAAAATAATATAAATGTGATGACCTTTATTTCAAGTCCTCAAAAAATTGAATGAATTCAGTTTGAATTCAGAATGAATCTGTTATGAAAAGTCCTTTGATTAAGAAAATTGGAAATCCTCTGCCTTTGATAAGTACTATTAAATCATATTTTACACTGTGAAGCATGCATTTTCGTCATAGTTTTTAATCAAACTTAAATTTTTTTATATTTAAGAAAATATCTTACTGAAGATGTAAGTACTGAAATCTCTAAGTAGTAGTTTTACTAGTTTTCTCTTCTAGAGTGTAAGCAGAAAATGTTGGGAGTAAGGAGATTTTACATTTTTATTTGTGACATAATTCACAGTGAAAGAAAGTGCTAATCTCACAAGCAAAGGAATTAGGCAAAAGTCCAAATAGAGACATAACTGTTCAATATGTTTCCTTTGAGCAATATAAAAAGAAATTGAAGTCCAAAAAATTAGGAAGTAAAAAACAGCTAAGCCATTAATAAAAGATAAAAAAAATAAGTAATGAAGCAATGATGATAATTTATTCACGAATTTCTAGCTACTAAATAAATTTCATTTCTGGACATCATGAGATATTTTTACTATGTTTGTCACACTTTTAATTCAAGATAATCTAAGAAAAACATGATATTATTTTAATTTATCTACTTGTTAGTATTGTTGATAATTTAAAATTTGGGGGGGGGGAAGGATTATGTTGGTGCCCTAGGGCTATTCCTGATTCTGTGATTGTGAGTTGCCCCTGGGGAAGCTCAAGGGCTCATGTAGGAATAGAACCAAGGTCAGCTGTGTGTGAGACAAGGACCTTAATTCTCCTACTACTTCTCCAGCTTGTTAGTATTTTTTCTTTTTAATGGTTATGTGGGCTGGAGTGATAGCACGGTCAGCCAGTAGGGTGTTTGCCATGCATGTGGCTGACCCAGGTTCAATTCCTCCTCCCCTCTTGGAGAGCCCCGCAAGCTACCAAGAGTATCTTGCCTCCACGGAAAAGCCTGGCAAGTTACCCGTGGCATATTCGATATGCCAAACACAGTAACTAGTGTCACAATGGAGATGTTACTGGGCCCACTCGAGCAAAATTGATGAACAAGGGGAAGACAGTGACAGTGACAATGGTGATGTTACTGAGAGCTTAATAACAAGTAGTAAACACCTGTATTCAGTTTCATTTTGGAGAATACAGTTATCAGGTGAGTTCTTATAGTGCTTCTTAATTCAAGAGAACATACCGCAATTTCTGTGCTTTAATGGAATTCCATCATATTAATTTCAGAACAACCTGTTGTAGTTTTAAGGAAAAGATGTTTATATCAGTGTTCTTAAATTCCACTTATAATGTGCTGGTGCTAACTTGACATTGCCTCTATTGATAGTATGGTTCGTTCTTTTTTTCCTTCCTGACCCAGTTCAACTATTGTAGAAGTCACACAAACTCTATGTCCCCAATTTTTAGACATTTTTTTATGTCCAAATTATATGTTGTTTTGCTTTGCTTTTGCAGCCTTCACTGATCTCATTCAGAGGTGAGATGTTGGATTTGAAAGGTGAGAGTCCACTTTTCTCTTATGTTCCTCTATAATTCACATCAGGAAAGAATGAATTGGTGCATCCTGTGCAGTTATTTAGAAAAGGCAAGTAAGGCAGAAACTTTTTTAACTGTCAAGAGTCCATAATGCATGTTAAGTAAAAATTAAGGTTGAAATTCCATATTATGATTCTGTGTTTATAAAGCAATGACACATGAAATAATGTAAGAATGCTTTAGAATATGTCTACTATAAAAATCTTGAACCATCAAACTTACTATAAGTCGGGTAAAGGGAATCAAAAAGGAAGAATTTGAGAAAAGCATAATTCTGCTTTGTGTGAGTTTATAAAACAACTGTGCTTCTTTTCATTTTTAGAAAAAAAATGCTATTTTTTACTAGACCAGCTGAGTGATGAGTTTTTCTAAATGTAGAAAGGATGACACATGAAAAAACAGATTGTCCTGACAAAGATCACTGATAAATGCACACTTTGTCCATGCTGAGAACACCATATTCCATAGGCTTAACATTAAGTCTCTCTAACCTCTAGAAGTTAAACGATAGGATTGAATGAGAGATTTTCTGTCACCCTCCAAATCACTGAAAATAATTGGACTGATCCTCTGATTGGCTCAGAAGAACTTCTTATAAAAGTGCATTGACCCAATTTTCTATAGCCATTTTCTGACAGCAGCTAACTTGACTGTATTTAATTGGGTTGGGAAATGAAAGGAGTGGAGTTATATATTTAGCACTATGTCTGTCTTGAGACAAGCTTCCCCATGGCATATATGCACCTAAGGGCAAAGAGACTGACCACTGGGAAATAATTCAGAACCATTTTTCAAACATTTATTTTGAATATCATGGTCTGAAAACTTGGAGTTCCAGATAACAAGACATTTCCATGACTCTGAACTGTTTCATATAGTTTGGAGTATAAAAAGGAAGTTCTCTAAATTGTTTAAGAAAGAAAAGTCTATTTGACCTTGACTTTCTATTTATTAAGCACATGGTAATAACAAAATTTCCCCATTAAAAATGAAATTTATGAAATTTTCTTTTACTTTGTAATCAAACCAAAATGCTCAGCTAGGAAAAAGTTCCTCACCAAATTTATCAGTCAAAAATATTAATTGCAAATGAACAAAAATCTTCATGCTTTAACGGCAAGAAAGTAAATGGAACTTAGCGGAGAAGCACTGTAGCACTGTAGCACTGTCCTCCCCTTGCTCATTGATTTGCTCGAGCGGGCACCAGTAATGTTTCGATTGTGAGACTTGTTGTTACTGTTTTGGACATATTGAATGCGCCACGGGGAGCTTGCCAGACTGTGCCATGCAGGTGGGATACTCTCAGTAGCTTCCCGGGCTCACCAAGAGGGGTGGAGGAATTGAAACCGGGTTGGTCACATGCAAAGCAAATGCTGACCCACTGTTCTATTGCTCCAGCCCAGCTGAGAAGCACTAGTTAAAATTTAGAATTACATGCTGTATTTGTCAACATTTACTAAGAGCTTAGTGGTTAAAAAATTTATTATTTTTCACTGTTGGTCACCTGGGTAGTTTGGAGTTTATTGTGTAAATAATAAGATGTTAGAGTTTGGGTTACCTGAAACTTGATAGGGTTAGGCATCAATGATATATTTTTAATTCATAACATATATGATAGGTAAAGGTAAAAGGTAAAGGCCCTCCCGTTGATCGTCGATTTGCTCGAGCGGGCCCAGTAACGTCTCCATTAGAGACTTTGTTGTTACTCTGTTTGACATATCGAATACTCTCGGTAGCTTGCCAGGCTCTCCGAGAGGGGCGGAGGAATCGAACTCGGATCGGCCATGTTGGCCGCTTGTAAGGCGAATGCCCTACCGCTGCGCTATTGCTCCAGCCCAACATATATGATACTTGAGTATAAATCAAGTAGATGTGGTTAACAGAATATACTAAATCTGTGTAGAGTAACATTCATGGGTTTTTAACACATATATTGCTGGGGTTGCCTGAGGCATGCGCCGAACCACACTGGCAAATAAACTCAAGAGTTTTCGAAGAGTTTTGGCACGTGCCTCAGGCAACCGCAAGCTAACGTCCAAGCTCGCAAAGCAGTGCAGAGATGCGATCAAGGAAAACCTCAAAGAGAGAAGAGCAGAAGTGCTGGTAGATGCGGCAGAAGCCGGGAAAAGTATTCGTAGCCCTCCTGTCCTTCGCCAACTACAAGACCAAGATGACTGCCCTCCGACATCCTGATGGATCCATCACATCCTCCAGAACAGCAACGGAGAAGATTATCCATGACTTCTACTCAAATCTCTTCGATTGCCATGTCCACTTGCCGACATACCAAATTCCACAGGATGGTTATGTCGTTCCCAATATTCTCCCTTCCGAAATCTGACACGCCATTTCGTCAGTAAAGAAACGAACAGCACCCGGCCCAGACAAGGTCAGACCTGAACACCTGAAGAACCTGCCATCAGTACTCATCAATACATTGGCTCGGCTCTTCACACACTACCTGTCTGAATGCAAGGTTCCGTCCCAGTGGAAAACCAGCAGGACCGTACTACTGTTCAAGAAGGGAGACATTCATGACATTGGCAACTATTGCCTGATCTGCCTATTGCCTGTCTTCTACAAGTTGTTCACTCGAGTCATCCTAAATAGGATTGACAGAACACTAGATGAAGGACAACCATGTGAGCAAGCCGGGTTCCGCAAAGGATTCAGCACCATCGACCATATCCACATGATAACCAAGCTCATTGAGGTTTCTCGGGAGTTCAAGATGCCGCTCTGTCTAACGTTCATTGATTTAAAGAAGGCCTTTGATTCTGTTGAGACAGAAGTGGTCATTGAAGCCCTAGCCAATCAGGGCATTCAAGCCCAATACATCAAGATTCTCTGTGAGCTGTATTGCGGATTCACTACCAGGATCTCACCTTTTTACAAAGAAGTAATCATTGATGTCAAGAGAGGGGTTCGGCAGGGTGATACCATTTCACCGAAACTCTTCAGTGCCACCCTCGAGAACATCATTCGACGACTGGAATGGGAAGGAATGGGAGTGAAGATAGATGGTCAGCAACTACACCACCTCCGCTTTGCTGATGACATTGGTTTAATAACACCAAACATCAGCCAAGCGGCACAAATGCTGACCGACTTTGACCATGAGTGTGGAAACGTAGGACTACAGCTGAATCTTACGAAGACAATGTTTATGAGAAACAGCCTCTTTCCTGATGCCCCATTCGCTCTCAACAGAACGACCATCTCTGAATGCAACAGCTATGTGTACCTAGATCGAGAAGTCAGCATGACAAATGACCTGGCACCCGAGCTGCGCTGGAGAAAGAGAGCGGCTTGGAATGCCTTCAAGAAGGTTGAAGAAATAGCGAAGAGGACGAAGAACCTCCAGCTCCGGGCACATCTCTTTGATTCCACTGTTCTTCCTGCATTAACATATGCCTCAGAGATCTGGGCCCTACGCAAACAGGATGAGAACGCTATTCAGGTGTCCCAAAGAAGAATTGAAAGAGCTATGCTTGGAATATCACGTTTCACTCAAATGAGAGAAAGAATCCGGAGTTCCGACATCCATCCACAATCAAGAATCAGGGAGGCTGTCTCGTTTGCCAAGGTGTCAAAAATCAGATGGGCTGGTCACGTAATGAGATTTAAAGATGACCGCTGGACTAGAGCTGTTACCGACTGGATTCCATGGGATGTCAAAAGACCGCGTGGCCGCCCAGCTACCAGATGGCCAGACTTCTTCATCAAGATCATGAACGATCGGTTTGAGGCTCTTCATGTTCCCAGAGCAAACAGATGCCACTGGGCTACACTAGCACGCAACAGGGACAAATGGATACGTTACTGGCGCCCACTCGAGCAAATCGACGACTAAAGGGAAGTTAAGTGATTAAGTGATATTGCTGGGGTAAGAATAAGCTTCAGAGTTATATACAGTACTGTTATTTGTTCACTACTATTAATGATAGATTAATTTACATGAAATATTCTTTCTGATTTTTATTTACATATGTGAATATGTTACTCTAGATACATATTCAAATAAATGGACAAATGACCTGGAAGAATATATGCCACAAGCTGAGATGCTTGCAATAGGTGTAACCACAGAGAGTTTAGCCTTATATCTCATGTTTCATTAAAAAAATCATTCTATTTTCACTTGTTTAAGTAAAGATTAAGACTATATGAGATATATTAGTGCAATTTTAGTGGTTACAATCTATTTCCACCTAAAATCTGATCTTGAGAGAAATTAAATTCATAAATTTTACAGCAAATTTTCTAAAAAAAATTAGGGAAATAGATAAATATACAGGAGTAAAATAAATATAATTTTCTCTTTGCATACTCAGAAGATTTTCTATAAAGTGATGTGAATAGCTTTATGGTTAGCCATATCAATACCCAGCTGAGCAGAGGTTAAGACAGAGTACTTTAAAATGTTTCATAGGTAAAGGTATGGCAGAGCTTGGCAAGCTACCCGTGATATATTCGATATGCCAAACACAGTAACAACAAGTCTCATGATGGAGAAGTTACTGGGCCCGCTTGAGCAAATCGATGAACAACGAGAGGACAGTGACAGTGACAGGTAAGGTATTTTTCAAGTAATAAAAAAATGCGATGAGACAGATATACAAAGAGGAAAAGAGAGAGAGAGAGAGAGAGAGAGAGAGAGAGAGAGAGAGAGAGAGAGAGA
The DNA here is from genome assembly GCF_029834395.1 of Sorex fumeus. Taxonomy (NCBI): domain Eukaryota; kingdom Metazoa; phylum Chordata; class Mammalia; order Eulipotyphla; family Soricidae; genus Sorex; species Sorex fumeus. The sequence continues at coordinate 29,099,726 of NW_026606129.1, forward strand.
GAGAGAGAAAGCGAGAGAGAGAGAGAGACAGACAGATAGACAGAGACAGACAGACAGAGAGAGACAGAGAGACAGAGAGATACAGAGAGAGATTACTAATTATTCTCCACTTTTTCTACTCCAACTTTGGCTTCCTCATTAACTCATATCTAAACTGAAGTATCTCTTAGTGTTTAGAGATCCAAGGATTAGCCTGAAATATGGAGACCTGACGTTGAGTGTATCTATGTGAAAGGTAAAAGAGTTTTAGTCCTGTTCTTCCTTTCTCTCATTTCCACTCTCGGTCTCCCCAAGATGTGCAGAATGAAACATACTTTCCAGAAATGTTAACCAGCTAATCCAGTACCTTTCTTCTCATAATTAACTTCTTTTGGACCTAGACTCTTCCTCTCCATATGTATTATCTTTTCCCCTTTTCTTCCATTGACTGATAAGTATCATCAACAGGGTTCCTGCATCTTCGGAATTCTGATTAAGTTTGATTAATGGGGAGACTAAAGTGACTCATGTTAAATCTCTCCGTGAAAAAGAACCTTGTGTTGGCTGTCCATCCACCAGCATCTACGCCTTTGGTAGATTTCTCTACAATACTAAACTCTCCATTTTCTTCTGTAACAATGACTTGACTGCTCCTGATCCCAGCTACTATACTTGGTATTACCTGATCCTTATACCGTTGTCATAGTATATGTGAGTTCTTCACAAACTATTCCTTTCTCTACAGTTTAGAGGATTGCATTTTTTTAATGTTGCGATCAGCCTGATATGTTAGGTATGTATACAGAGGGAAATATAATTACTTCTCACCCAAAACTTTTAAGAAAAAAATCACTAATTTCTCCATTTCTTTGTTATCAATCCTGACAAAATATCTAACATATACAGTAAAAACAAGTATTTTTATTCATAATGGACATTTTAATGTACTATGCTTAATACTTATCGGAAAGATTAGTGGACTCAAAAAATAGTAAGAATTTAATATTTTGGAGTGGCTATAGAAGTCTAAAATTTGGGGGCCAGAGAGATATCACAGCTGGCACAGTACTTGCCTTGCAATGCAGCTGACCCAGGTTCTATTTTTTGCATCACATATGATCCTCAAACACCACCACCCTGAGCACAATGCCAGGAGTAAACCTTGAGAATTGCCAGGTGTAGCCCCCCCAAAAAAGAACAAAAAATAAGTGTGAAACTTTTGCAACTTTTTATGGAATATCATCGAAATATTAGAGGCTGATAAATAAGGCTGATAAATGTAAGTTGATGACATCTAGGAGAGAGTCAAAACTCCACTGAGTAGATCATGAACAAGAGCTCGTCTTGTTAACAGACAGGAGTTATTTCAAATTATCTTCTCTGAGTTGGTTTGACTCAGAGATATTCTGTTTCAGTTTTCTACCCTGTCTCATAAAATCAATTAAGCACTGAAATGTTATAAAGTATAGACTTATTTTTGTTTGCATTGCTTACTTGGTAAGTGAGAAGGTAAGGGAGGTCAGAAGATATTGATAACGTTTTAAACCTATTTTCTAAAGATATGAAATCTTGCTTTATGAAATTCCTATTTAGAAAATAACACCAGGAGGAAGCATGAACTACTTCTTTGTTATTTTGTGTGAATAAATACTGGTCAGAGAGAAATAATATTGACAGAAATTATCAGTAACTATAACAGTATGAATAGCTAGCTTCTGCTAAGAATTTGCATGATCTAGGCTGTTATTTTAGCCCTGTTCTCAATCCAACAAAACTTACATAGCCTCAAATAAGGAAACTGAGGCAAAGAAAACTACACAAATTATCTAGGATTACAGAGCTAGTAAGTAATGAAGCAACAAGTCATTTATTAACCTGACATTTATTAAACACCTATGGTATGTAATGAGGGCTAGAGCGATAGCACAGAGGTAGGGTGCTTGCCTTGCACACAGCCAACATGGCCGACCCGAGTTTGATTCCTCCGCCCCTCTCAGAGAGCCCGGCAAGCTACCGAGAGTATCTCGCCCGCACGGCAGAGCCTGGCAAGCTACCCGTGATGTATTCGATATGCCAAACACAGTAACAACAAAGTCTCCAATGGAGACGTTACTGGGCCCGCTTGAGCAAATCGATGAAAAACAGGAGGACAGTGATGCATGGTATGTAATGAAAATATGAAGAGGGGGATAAAAGGACACTTCTGCTTGCAAGGTGTTTATAGTGTAGTGGGACAAAGGAGGGAGCTTGATGAGCAATGTAATAATGGCACTTACTTCGGAGAGCCTGGCAAGCTACCGAGAGTATTCGATATGCCAAACACAGTAACAACAAAGTCTCCAATGGAGACGTTACTGGGCCTGCTCGAGCAAATCGATGATCAACGGGAGGGCCTTTACCTTCACCTTACCTTACTTGGTAAGGTAAGCTCCTGCAATTATTTATTGAGTCTACCAATAGCACAAAAGAGTAATTAATTTGGATTAATCACCCAAAAGAGTGATTAATTCTATATGAGAGAGCTGAAGAAGTATTCTTGGGAGGCTAACCCTACACCAGGCAAACCAACACCTCCCCCCACAACACACACATACACTAAGGACCAGGTTAGAAAGGTCACTTCAGGTGAAGGAAAACGCACTAGAAAGGTATTACTCACCATGGAAAAAAATGTTCCTTTTCTATTTGTCAAACTTTCCAATGTTAATTGGAAATTTTGTCTCAAGGAATTAGAGCAGATATAAGATTCAATGATCCTAAACCAATTTAGAAATGTGCTTCTGAATCTTTGGTGAAATGACTGCTTTCAAATTGCATTAAAGAAAACCTTTCTCATGTTTGCATCAAAGGCAAAAAATTCAAAGAAAGGGAAAATTCCTTTCCTAGATAGACTTTTAGACAGCTGCAATCTGTTTTCAGAGAGCAAAATAATTAGTTTCAACCTGCAAATGGCACAAAGGTTTTATCATTTCTCCTTTGGAGTAGATTTTATTGAAGTAGTAATTTCTGATCTTTCTCTGGTTGTTTTGGGTGGGATTTGAGTAGAGCTATGATTAGTGAGTAGGAGGAAAGGTAAGGGAGAGGTGAAAATTAATTTAAGAAAAACCAAGAAGACATTTTCAACTAAGATAGTTTCAAGAGCATTAGACAAACTTTCAGCAGAAGGACTTAAAAGACCATTGCATTTCTTTTATTTGAATTTGAAGTAATATTAATGATGAAAATCATATAGTAAAAGAGCACAAATTACAAGGAACAATAGCATTTCCCGTCTTACCTTTATGTTCTGCAGAATGTTCCGTCTGATAACCTTTGCCTTTTCTCTACAAGAGTTAATGACTTCTAAACAAATGCCATATCACGTTGGCTCCATTTGCTGCCTTTCCTTCCATTTTCTTGACTTACACTGTGGATGAGCCAGAAAGAACCTACTTTACAGATGTTAGTAGATCACCCATAGAGAGTTTGATGTTTAAGCACAAATATTTACAAAAGTCCAACCAATTTACTCTTAGAAGAAAGGAGCAAGTGGGGGTAGAGTGTAGAAAGGGTTAAGTTTTAGAACCCTGCCAGGAATTTTAAATTATAATAAACAGGAATTAATACAGCTTTTAATTCACTGAAAATTAGCTTCTTTGCATTATGTTTATTATCATTATAACTTGTATAACATATTTGGAGCTGGCTAATAAGATTCCATTTTTCTTGAGCTTTATGTTTTTACTCAGATTCTCATCATCTAAGGAGTGCTAAAGTCATCACCAAATGAGTACAGAACTGATTTCCTATACAAATAATACCTAGTGCTATCATAGACCAAGATATAATTGACTCCTTTATATCCAAATGGTCATTTAGGAAGAAGGGCCCGGGGCAAACACAGTGAGTAGAGAAGATTATGTGATTTGTGGTTTCAGCATGTAACATCCCCATGATAAAGCAAATTATTTAAGAGAATATTCATAATTGAATGGCAAGGTAGTTGGGAATCCTAAGGAAGTAAATTATCTCCAGTAAATGATAATGACATGAATTAGATTTTTTTATTCATCAAAGGATTCTCCACTTAGAAATATGTTAACTCTGAGAGATATGCAGATTATATTGATTGAATGAGATTGCATATTTTACTACAAAAAATTCAGTTAAAAATCAGGCCCTATTATGATGAATGTTAGAAAGTTTTCTTAATAAACATGGGAAATACTATGGGTGAGTTCGAATGATCTGTCCTTTCTCGGGGATTCTCTGACACCCTTGGTTTTAGTTAACTAGAGTCAAAGCATAGGAAATAGTTGGGTAATATCACTGCTATGTGATGATGTTATGATAGTGGTTATTGTCTGTCCTGAAATACTACTCTGTAATTTATTTCCTGCTTCTCTTTGTGTACCTTTACTATAATCCAAAAACAAATGACAATTCTGAAGACAGTGTAACATACACTTGCTTGTATTTAGGCACAGAGAACAAGATATTAAAAACTGTATTCCCACTGTTTTAGGGAGCTCTGATTCCATTGAGCAAATAAGATTTGTGCTAATAAAAAGACATAACCAAAGTACTGCATAATAACATATATCATGCAGGCTCCAGAGAATTTTTCAGGATGGAAAAATCTAGATGACTTGCTTTCTGAACTCTTAAATTATAATTTGCTCAAGCGGGCCCAGTAACGTCTCCATTGGAGACTTTGTTGTTACTGTGTCTGGCATATCGAATACTCTTGGTAGCTTGCCGGGCTCTCCGAGAGGGGTGGAGGAATCAAACTCGGGTCGGCCATGTTGGCCGCTTGTAAGGCGAACGCCCTACCCGCTGTGCTATCGCATGGGCATAGAGATCACATGGATACTTTGGGAAGAATTAGGAGTCAGTCAGAAATGGCACATGAAAAAGCTGGGCTTGCCATGCTGCCAGACCCTGTGCCAGAATGTTTCATTCAGAGCACCCCAGAAGGATGTGTATGAGGCCTCTTTCTGCCCCAAGGGACCCAGCCCTGGCAGTCGAAAATCTCCATAATTCAACTGCCACCATGCTCACGGCTGCTTTCCACAGGCCTGGGCAAGCCTCACACATGGATGAACTTACTCCTGGACCGCATGGCCACATTTGCAGCTGCTTGACAACTCATAACTCACACCACTAATATTCCAAGAGAAGCACACCAACTTTGATGGGGCTTAAACAGAAGGCAACCAATCTTAGAGGGAAATATATTTTTACATATAATATATATTGTTATTCGATAGCACAGAAGGTAGGGCATTTGCCTTGTGCATGGCCGGCCTGGCAGACCCGGATTCAATTCCTCTGCCCCTCTCGGAGAACCTGGCAAGCTATCGAGAGTATCTCACCTGCATTGCAGAGCCTGGCAAGCTACCTGTGACATATTCGATATGCCAAACACAGTAACAAGAAGTCTCACAATGGAAACATTACTGGGCCTGCTCAAGCAAATCAATGAACAGCGGGAGGATGGTGCTACAGTGCTACTGTTTTATATATATATATATATGTATATATATATACACACATATATATATATACATATATATAAATAAAATATATATTTTTATATATAAATGTATATATATATATACACACACAAGACTCAACCTTAAACAGCATGTTAGTAATCTCTTATTATAGAAGGGTTTAATGGCCCTGGGGTGAGATACAACAATATTCACACTCTTTCCTGTAAGGACACTTTTTGGGATCATTTTCAGCAGTTTATTCATAACAAACAATACAAAATGAATTATTTCGGTTATGCTTTGGGGCAGGGGTTGGAGTTCAGGTTGGAAATATTCGCAATATGGTGATGGGAAGTGTTATGAAGGTTGGATTGTTGTTCGAATATCAAATGTGATCAAATATTGTGAGCTACTTTATACAAATAAAATAAAATTGAAATTAAATGAAAGAAAAAAACTGGGCTTTCTGGAACCCAAATCCCAGTACTCACAATTCTGAACCCCCACAAATAATATTACTCACTATATCGTGATGTATAGGTTGAGTCCCTCTTGGTTACCTTGCTAGTATGCTAACTCTTTGGAGCTGTGATCCTGAGTTCTCAACTTTCTGTTACAGTTTAGTGTCCCTAATCCACTTAAAGGGAAACTGCAGTGTGTCAGGGTTCCATTCTTCCCATGCTCCTCAACTTGATCCTACTATCCCCTTTATACCTAGTGTTTCTTGCACAGTTAATTCTTCCTGTTGGTATACAAATATGCTTTCTCATCTTTAATAGTTACATGAAGAACACAATCCTTTTCTACCTACCATTCTCCCATTGATCTCTCTTGTATAGGAAAACATACAGAGTTTATGTTATCATTGCTTCCATCCTCCTATACCTGCCTTCTTAGCTGATTTCAGTTGACCTTCATTATAAGGCATTGGAAGATGCATTTAGTGTACAGATTATATTTATGTTGCCACATTCAGTTGTCCTGATATTTCTCAATATTTCAGTGGATTTGAACAGTTTTGTCCAACTTTCTGATTATATTCCCCTGGTTCACATGATACACCGTCTTTGCTTCTCTGCCTTTAGTATTTAATTTTTTTTCTGCTTCCATATCCTTTTGTTTTTCTTTTCCCCTTTCTACTTTATTTTTTTCTCTTTTGGATTGTAACTTGTAGTGTTTAAGACTTACCTCTGGCTCTGCACTCAGAGGTCACTCCTAGCCATACTCCTGGGACTATATACAGTGCCAGGAATTAAACCTGAGTAGGCCACCAACAAGACAAATGCCATACTTGCTGTAACATTTCTCTGACCCTTTACCTTGTTTGTGTCTCCATCCTTAGGTGGTCTAATTATCTCGTAACTGCAAATTGATAAATTTTATGACTGAGTCGGAACATGTCACTGACTTTTTCTTTTCTTCTCATCATCTACTTCCTTGTTCTTAGTGTAGAGTAACCAACTATGATCTAGAGAAAAAGGAATAGGCATAATTCCTTATTAATTGCATTCTCTTATACACAATTATCTTTTAAAATGTAAAATAGAGTCTGTCACTCTAACTTCTTAAGATTCACTAGATAAGTTTCCAGTTGAGCTCAAAATAAAAGTAGATTCCCAGATCTGTATGATCCCAGTCCATACTTCAATCTTTCTGTGGCTCTTTCTTTGCTTATAATATTCAGACTTTGAGTTTGTTGCTGAATATTCTGATCATAATGCTGGCTTCTTCTAATGAAGAAGACCCCGACTCATAAGTTACCACCTCACTGAGACATTCTTAGATGACAAATTTTCAATGAAATTTTTGCATATTTCAATTTCCCAATCAGCTAATTACTGTCTCTTTACCACTTTAATTAAATGGGGGGGTCACACTCAGCAGTACTGAGGGCTTATTGTTGACTCTGTGTTCAGAGATCACTCCTGGTGGTGTTAAGGGGATCATCGCTCTGGCCCATCTCAGAGCCTTAACAATTGTCAACAAAAAAGTTGAACAAGGAAAAGAAAGAACATTAAGGAAGAAGATTGAAATTGACCTACATATAAAAAGACAAAATAAATCTACTTGTTGAGTTAGTTTGTATCATCTCTAAGTAAATAGCAAAAGTTTGAAATAAAGTCACAGCTGTGATCTCTAAATTTATAAATAACCCCCTGGAGGGAGTAAAATGGCTAAAAATATGAAAGATGACTTTAATATCACAAATGTTTACTCTTACTTGCTTTAATCAGTGGGTTTACATTTTATTTATTAATATTATACAGTACATTCAATGAGCACATAGAAACTCAACAGCATAGAGTATCTATGGCAGGGTCTCTAGATACAAATTTACTTGATGGTTGAGTAAGTTCTTGCATGGTTTGTGGACTGATGGAGGGAGATTGCTTACATTGAGCAAAAATGTCCCTAGAGCTGCTTTTCTTTCTCGATTGTCAGAGGCTACATTTGGTTTACAAGTCCGTTGATGTGCTTGTGTGTATCTGACAGCATTTGATGTGAGTTGTTGCAGCTATTCACATCGACATGGTAATTTGACAGATGTTTGCTCTCTAACTTCCGAAATGGCAGGGAGAGCTGATTTTTGTTTCTTACTTGGTAAAGCTTAAAGTGGAGAAGAAAAAAAAAACAAAGAAGATTCTGAATAAGTGAATTATTCATGTATGATGTGGAAACCACGTTGTCACTTTCTGATACAGCTCAAGCACACAAAATCATTATGAAAATGTTTGGGAAATGAGCAGGAACAGATAATTCAAGTTAGGAAAAAACAACCTTGAGGCAAGGTTCTTTTATTTTTAAATTTTTTTCAGAATGCTTTTGGTTCTTTTCTCTTGTTCCCCACAATGAATAAAGATGAACATATATTCCCTCCATCTAAGAAAGGAATTTGAGAAGTTAAAGTCAGCCCTTTCAGATTTATCTTACTAATTATAGTTTTAGAATCTTTTAAAATAATTTTATAAAATATTGATTAACTGTTGGTATTAAAAAGTATATATTCTTACAAAAATTCTTGGAATAGTTACTTAAGGACCATTAAAGTGTGAGACCTAAAGTCCAAATTTTTCCATATTCATTCAACTATTTTTCCTTTTGGGTCAATAAATATCTGAATTTGAGTCCAACACAGACAAAACACATTTTCAGCATGTTATGAAAGAGGTTTTATTTTTTTGTTTCTTGCCACAATTAAATATCAAAAATATTTCTTATAATATCAAAGAATTCCTGGTTTCAGCTACTAGGTTTTGTTTTGTTTGGGGGCCACACCCAGAAGTGTTCAGAGACTACTCCTGGCTCTATATGTAGGGATCATTCCTAATGGTGCTTGGTGGACCACATGATACACTGTCAGGGATAAAACTTAAGTCAGCTGTGTACAAGGCAAGTGCTTTAACTTCTGTACTATACCACTGGCCCCTCAGCTAATAGGTTTTAGATATGGTAGTAGTATGTTTCCAAAATCAATATCAAGAACAATTCCAGTTTATTTTTATTTAATGTGATATATACAAGATAAACCACTACTACTAAATTAGTTAATGTCAGAAGTAATCCCATAAAATTGATGATTTGGTTATTACTAGCACTTCACCTGGAAGCAAAATGCTACCTGCCTTCTGAAAACAATAATAAACAATCTTTTTTCCCTAGACATCATATATTTTAGCAAGAAATGAATACCCCTGCTCAACCCTTCAGGAAAGAGGACAGAAAGCAGATGGGAAAAAATTGGCTTAGAATACTTTATTGATCTTGAGTGAAATTGGTTTATTCCAGCATTAAAAGATTATGTGAAATGTTGAGCAAAACAAGATTGTCTATAAAAAGGAAATAAGGTCGACAACATATTCTTAGAAAAATATTCACATGCATTTTCAATCACAAAATTCTTCATTATCAGATTAAACCAATAAGGTGAAAGACTGGTAAAAATATAAATTTCTAACAAATAGGTAAGTTCTAGAATGTAATATAGAACTAAGAATATTCTATAATCATTAAAATTTGTTCATAACAATAGACAAAAGTATGAAAAAATCCTATAAGCTTAAAATGAAATGTACTATAAAAGACTGTATTATATGAGCATACCTTCAATTTTAAGCATTTATAATTTAGAAGAAACATTCTTAGAGAAAAGAAACTGGGAGGAAAATACATTCAAATATTCAACAAGTACTTATTTAGTGCTTAACTGTTAGATAAAGAGCAGCAACAAAAATAAGTAAATAAAACCCAGTGTGTAGTAGGTTAAACATCACAGCACAAAATTGACTTTTTTTTTTTGGAAGGGTGGGTACATTGGGTACACCCAGAGATGCTCAGGCCATATTTCTAATTCTTTGCTCAGGGATCATTATTGGTGAGTGTTGTGGGACCATGTAGAGTGCTGGGGATAGAAACCGGGTTAGGCACATGCAAAGTAAGTGCCTTATACACTGCTCTAGCCCCTCAACGATGGGATGAGGACCTGGTGATTGGGGATCTAGGTTCTTTTCATTTCACGGTTTTCTCATCATCTAGGACTCCAGTCTCCTTTCTAGTCAATGCTGATAAAAGGATATGAAGAAGGCAGCTGACTTCTGAGCACTTTCAGCCTGATAAATGTCCCTTCTCACATGCCATTGGTGAGTACTTGTTAAGTCCTTGATCTGCCTAAATACAAAAGTAGTTCCTGAATGGACATTGCATCCTTTACCATGCAGATTCCTGCATGGTAAAAGTTTGATTAAAAGTTTGCAATCATTTTAAAACTTATTAGCTAAAAGGAGCTAAATCAAAGTCATGTTCTCTCTGACTTTGGAATCTAGTATTTTAATTATCATGCTGTTTTGAGACCAAAAGAAAAGTATTTCTATCACTTGTAAATGGTTGATGGGTTACCACAAAGCATACCAAAGTTATTAGTTTTAATACTTTAGATGTCTGTTATACACAGAAATCCTGGGTTGGTGCCACTTCACTCTGAGTGCTATATTTCCCCCAGCTTCTACAATGATAGCAGCTTTTCCAGATCTGCAGTGGCAGAGTGATGGATTTTGCAAGAGAAATTATTGCAGCCATGGAAGTCCCAGAACTCATATTTAAGATTATAAAGGCACTCTTTAGAAGTCGAATTCACTGAGATTATGATTGAAAATGAGCTACAAGACATTGTCCTGACTTATTATTAATCCTTCAAATTCTTCATTTTTCTTTTTGTTTTGTTTTGGACCCACAGGGCTTACTCCTGGCTCTGCACTCAGCAGTCACTTCGGATGGTATTCAGGGGACTATATGTGGTGCAGGGATCAAACCCAGATCATCTCCATGCAACAAGCTCCTGTCCACTGTTCTATCACTCTGGTCCACTAACCTATCAAACTAATTAAGGGTCAACATATAAAAGTTCCTCCCTGTGTGTGGTTCCCACAGGGAATCTGGTGATTGATTCCAAAGAAAAAGAGTTTATCGTAGACTATGGACTGAACATGTTTGCCACTCAATGCCTCTTTTGCAGACCACAACACCCAAAAGGAGAGAGAGAACAAAAGGGAATGCCCTGCCACAGAGGCAGGGTGGGATTGGGGGAGGGGTGGGGGTGGGAGGGATATTATCCATGGTGGTGGAAAGTGGGCACTGATGGAGGGATGGGTATTTGATCATTGTATAATCGAAACCCAAGCACAAAAAATTGTAAATCTACACTGTACTTCATGGTGTTTCACTAATAAAAAGAAAAATATATATATAAAAAAAGAAAAAGGGTTTCTCCTTAGATCCAACATTGGGTTTAGAACGGTAGAGAGTTCCCATTTATATTGCTTATATTTTGTTTTAGTTTTACAGTAACCCCCCAGAATGTTGCTATTGATCTTGAATGAGGGACCAAAAATGAGGAATGAGCTATTTGAGTCTATGATACTGGAGACATTCCTGGTTTTCTAAATCACAGCCCTCTATAATTTTTTAGGTTTCTACAAATTTCAATACTGATATCTTAGACTCTAAACTGTTTTCTGACCTTTCATGTTTCTGTTTAATATATCTCATTTTTCAGATAAAAAATCCAGAGCTAGATTCTGTTGCCTTTTATTAAAGACACCATTTCAGGGACAGAGAGATAAAATACCTGACCCATATGCAACTTTTTATATTATTATCTTCATAAATTCCTAAATATAAGCTCTTTTTAAAGAATAATCTTAGAAATCATAGAAGTGATCCACAGAAGGCTTGATTACTTGAACACACACCAATATGAAAGTAAGTTTTATAAGTGTTCTTATCTCTCAAAATGGTCTTAAAGGGCCAGAAACATAATATAGAAATTAATAAAGTACTTCCCTTACATATGGTAGCCAACCCTTGTTCTATCTCTGGCACCATTATGATATATCAAGCACCACTAGGATTGATCCCTGAGCACAGAACCAGGAGTAAATCCTGAGTACCACTGGGTCTGGCCCCTAAACAAAAAGAAAAGCAATACAAAAACATACAATGTCATATACTGCTATTGGCTACAAGTAACAAGAACTTTATGCTGAAACTGTATTAGGCAAATAGACCACATATTATGTTCCATAAAGAAAGCAAAAAAGGCATGAGGTTTTATCTTTTCCAAGGGGAATGATCCAAACCTACTGCCCTAATACTGGTTATAAAACTCTTCTCCTTAGAACCCTTACTTTATTGTCTAAAAAATTCATGGCATTTACTAATCATGATCAGAGCCAACACTGATACCTAAATATGGAACACATGTCATTTTAGTGAGGAGCTGATTTATATAGTCTTCTCTAGGAATAATAGACTTTGAAGAAACTGAATAACACACTCTTCTCATTTTACTTCATGTGGAGACATACCATTAGGGTTTAGAGTTGGAAATGCTTAAAGAAAATTTTATGCTATTGTTTTTTTATGAAGCATTAAATTATAAAAATCCCGTGCATGAGTTTATATTCAAGTACATAAAAAGAAAAACTTCTATTGACTCAGAAAAAAATTTAACTTTTTAATTTCCCAAATATGAGTGAATGGACTCATTTTCCAAATTTTCCCAGCAAGGGTGCAGGAAGACTGCCTGTTCTTTTTTTCCCAGGCATTAAATGTGGCTGCTTGCATGTTCTCCGGGGGAGCCTTTCAGCAGGGCGAGGAGCTTCTTTCTTTCTTTCTTTCTTTCTTTCTTTCTTTCTTTCTTTCTTTTTTTTTGTTTTAAAGGCTTTGAGAAAGATAATTATAGAAATGGAAGGAAATGCATTATTTTAGGAAATGCATTTTTTAAGAGAATATAAATCAGTTTTCAGTTTTGTAACAAGGAGCCAAATGCATAAATGCAAGAGTAAGGTATGCAATATTTGAAAGTCTTTCTCAGTTTCAAGTTGTAGAAGTTGTAGAGGAACTGTGGAGGGAATGTGGTATTAAGAGGAAATGACAGCAAATAAAAATATAAGATGACCCTTTCCACTAATTTTTTTTTCCTCAAAGAAGCATACACAGAGAGTAACAGGAAAAAAAAGCAATCAGCAGACTATTAATGTACACATACTGAGTGGGACAACCACGGTAACTCAACAAGAGAACTTCCTTGGAGTAACTTTACCATCTTGATTGTTTTAAGGCTATGGCTAATGTTTACTTGGAAAAGTGTTATTGAATTATATAACACTGCTTATGAAAGAAAACAGAAATTTTGTGTTTCATATGTTCCTTTTACAGATACACATGTAAAATCAGAAGGAACTATCTAAAAATAATATCTCTTTTTCATCAGTTTCTTGGTATCAGAATTCATCAAGAAGCAACAAATCATGACTCTAGTTATGACCTAGGTTAATAGTAGTTACTTATAGACAAACATAGATAAATGTAGCCAGAGTTCAGGAAAATAAAATTAAAGTTAAATTTTTGAAGATGAGAGAAATTCTGATTGAACACAAAGAATTATGCTATAGTCTAATTTGATGATGATCTAGCACTGTAGAGTGGTGGAATATAACCTCATATTGTGACCAAATAATCATTTACTTTCTATTTGCAAGATATAATAATTTAATTTTTTTCAAGGTGTTTTGCCTAAGATATGAGTAAAATCCGGTTTAAAATCTGATTAGATATGATTACATCTGAGTTGTGACATGGCGTTCAACGGTATTCACTGTTCTTGGAAACTAATGCTACTTAAACAAACAGAAAATGTGCTGCTCCCAGAGTACAAAGGAAATTATTCCATATCCCTCTGGGGTTTTCAGACCTGGACAAATAATTAAATAGGCATTAGTCTCATAGGAGCAAAAATCAAAAATAATTTTAACAATTCTTGTGTACTTCTTATGTACGTAGAAGAGCTCTAATAAGACTTAGTAATTCACCACATGACTTTGGACACTGTCTGCAATAATAAAGAGGGGGAAGAAAATGTCAGTTAGGGAGTTTACTAAGGCAGCTTCAATAAACAAAGGTATGACTGTTATGCAGATTAAAATCATGCATTTTCCATTAAAAGTATGCAAGAAGATTAGTTCCTGGTACCTTGGGTTTGGCAGAAACTCTTACAGAGAGACGTTTGTATGTAAGTATCTTTCAAAGGCAACCTCTGCTCATCTGTCAGAGCCCCTCATATGAAAGAGAATTTTGCTCCTCTGATGAAGTAGAACTGATGTCCAAAAGACTTTTTGGGAGGTCGCAGATTTTTGCTCCCCTACTTTGAAAATAAACAAACTATGCAATTTACCGAACTACAATAAAAGGAATAGACATTCCCCAAGTTGATCTTTCCTTCATTTATTTCTCTGTTACTTATACAAAGATAGTTTTTGGAAAATTGAAAAAGGACGAATGCTTTTATTTTTTGTAAAGGGAGCATAAAATGTTCTGTTTCTTAAGCAACAGAATTGCTAATTTATAACAAATGCACATTCTCTTAGTATCAGAAAGTGTCTATCACTACCATTGGGTTTGCATGCACAAAGCAGTTTTTAAGGAAAGAACATTATATTATAATTTACACAGACTTTGGATGTGAATGCTTATAAGCTATTATTTTTATCTAATTAACACAATGGAAAGGTATCTTAATTAATGGAAAAGATTCCAAGGAATGGCCAGGGCCTTCTAGGTCATAGCGAGCACATGACAAATTTTAATGGGAGATGTTTTAATGGAGACTCTTAGCTGTCACTGACATTTCCCCAATTATCAGCAATCGCCTTTAATCCTATTCAGCTGTACTTTCACTTTTATTCTACTTTGACCTCTGCTATTCACTTAACATTATAAAACTATGAGAATTCAGGCATCCTAATTTTGTGATAGCCTCCTCCAAATGAGCAGAGTTGTTAACACAACACAATGTTCAGAGGCACATGTAATTATTATTCATTATAACTTACTGTATAAAATAGAACATGATCTGTGTTGCTACAGCTTCATGAAATGCAGTAGGGAGTTTTAAGAAGAGAGGCTTAAGAAATTAAACTTATTTAGAAAGGAAAATGCTAAGGAGATGGTTTCGACTATCTTTGCATGTAGATGTTAGTCTCTCAGTTGCTATTTCAGAAGTTTGTAAAGATAATTCCCCAAATATTTTCTATAGATGCTATTAACCCTTTCAGATTTTGGAGGTCAGGTTTTCTGTTTTCTGTTTTCATTTTTTTTTCAAATTCTTCAGCTGCAACATATTGTAATAGACATTGCATCATCTTGCCACTAAAATATTTTACATATGAAATATTTTTCCAATGTGCTTTCTCAGCTAGAATGATAGGTATAATTTAAGATGATGATTATTATTGTTTTGTTTTGTTGGCCACATCAAGCGGTGCCCAGGGCAAACTCCTGGCTCTGCACTCAGAGATCACTTCTGGAGGGGTTTGAGGAACTATATAGGGACCTAGGGATTGAACCTGGGATGAGTGCATGCAAAGCCAGTCTGCTACCTGCTGTACTATTGCTCTAACTTTGATTATTACCATTTTGCCATTGAGAAGACTGAGATTCAGTGACTGGAAGATAAAGTTCAAAGTCTGGTAGAGTCATCCAGGCCTTCTATGTTGGTACAGCTATCCTGTAATACACAGCTCACACCTTCTTCAAAGAGAACTAGATTAGGCACTCAGAGTTAGTGAGCAAAAGAAGAAAAATATCACAGGAAAGGGAATGGAGATGACAGAATAGGAGTAGGAAACTGATGATAAACTTTCTATAAGAATCTTCAGCCATTCCTTTATTTGAATATGTTGTGACTATTATCCACTCAGGAGAAAGTCATTTTGTTGTTAGTTTCTATTTTCCAATAATTTTAAATTGAAATCCTAGCTCTTCATTCTCTAGTGTGTGACATTGTACGAGTCACAATCTCTTTAGCCTGATTCTTTCTCAGTAAATGAGGATAATGCTAGTGTTAGGTCTCAGACAATTCAAGGAGAAGAGATATATCAGGAAATTCAATAGCAACAGTTCTGTCTGGAAAATGGTAATCATGCAATGAAAGTGAACTCTCACTAATATAGAAGACATGTCAGTTGTTATCTGTCTGAGGTTTGAATTATCTTGAAATATTTAGGAATTCATCAGTATGCAAGTCATCATATCCATGATGTATTTCTGATTCTTTTTACAACCTTATGGAGGATCATTATTTTCTGATGCCCTCTTACCGTTGATTTGGTGTAGTCACATAGCTTGCTTTCAGTCTCAAGTACAAGTAGGGAAGATGTGTCGCTTCCAGTTAGAAATCTCAAGTGCTGATCTCTGTTTCCCTATGCTCTCCTTTTCCCATGGTGATCTGAAGCTTTTCTCATGGAGGAAAGATTGTCAGCTCCTGTCCTAGAGTGAGAATGGATGAAAAGCCACTGGTGAACTTGAGGCAATCCATAGTATGACAGAGAAAACCAAAGAGGGAGACAAGCAAAAACTAAGAGGAGACAAGCAAAAACAAAGAGGGAGACAAGCAAAAAATTGTGTTAAAATACTAAGATTTGTGGGTTTGTTGTTATTACAGCACCATCTGGCCTATTTCTGGTATTTGTCCCCACCCTATGAGTTTTGGTAAGTGACACAGCTTTGAACACATACATTCTAGAAGTACAGAAGCTAACTAGATCCTTTGAAAACTTGTCTTGTAGGAACTTCATTTAAAGTTCACAAATCAGTAGATTAACTAAATACATCTAAGCTGCTCACTTTTGGTTTCTGCCTTAATCTTATCTGCAAGAACTATGAAGATTCTTAGTTGTTAGTAAAATGGAGTCTGGTCCATGTCCTGTATTGTAGCTTCTATCATCGTGGTCTCTCACCCTCTGAGTGATTTATGAGAACTAAGTTAACCAAAATGGGAAGCATAGTTGTTTTTGCTAAAGCTTCTCTTATATCCAGAAATATCATTGGGAGACCATTTCCAGATGACATGAGAACGTGTTTATAAGGAACAGCAAACTCCAGTGAACTGCTACACAGATGAGGACAAAGACTGACACCATTCTTCTCCTCAAAAGTGGGAGAGAGAGAGAGAGAGAGAGAGAGAGAGAGAGAGAGAGAGAGAGAGAGAGAGAGAGAGAGGGGAGAGTGAGAGAGATTTGTTTAGAGGTCAGAAACTTGACCTTTCTCTTTAAGATCTTAAAGCTATAGTGAAAAGAAACTCTTTTCTTAAACCAAATTTTTTTCTGTAAACCAAAGCTTAGTACCAGATTTGTAAAATCTAAACCATTAATCACCATAGCGTCTAATATTTTGGTTAAGGCTATGTCAACTATTTGTGTGGATAATTTCTGCTAGAATTCTAATCTTCCACCAGTTGTTTGTAGACTTTAGGTTTCATCAAGATGTTCTAGAAGACTTGCTAAAAACACTAATGACTAAGTACCTACCTTATGAATTCTGGGCTAGGACCTGAGAATTTGCATTTCTCACCAGTTCCCAGGGAATACTACTTGTACTGAAGCAAAGATCACTCTTTTAGAACCAGGGCTGCAGGTGAAGGATGGCATTCCAGAAAGTTCACTGTAACTTCTGCCTCAGTTATGCTTTGGTTTTATCTTCAGTTTTTCAGATCTTCTTTCCAGGGAAAATCTTTCCAAATTCTCCTTCTACATACAAACACAAATGAACATTGAAATGGAAACTTTTACCCCTTTCCAGATCCTTATTCTATAACAGAGAATTGTGAATAACCCATCTATTTATACTATTTATATTAAAAACTTGCATTTATAGACCAAATGCTCTATACTCTTCATCCTATATTCCTCTTTGCTACCGTTGATATACTTGAGGATTTTTACGTGGTGTGATTGAGAAAGGTAGTGAAGGGTGAAATTTATATTGGATTGGTCTCTCAAAGAGAAAGATGTGTAACATAAAGAGTGGCATTTTCTCTCTCTAGCTTACTCCTTGGACTGGATCTGTGCTCTCTTGTTTATGGAAAGGATGGAAGAAATATTTAATGAAAACTTGTGTACTATTCTGGACACAAAAACGCTTGTTTGGGATCTGAACAATGGAGGTGTATGTCTTTCATACTCTGACAACTGTTGGTTACTGGTTAAGAGTTCTTCAAGTAGCATTTGAATTTTCAGATACTTTAGGCTTTCTCTTCCAGTAGTCTAGGGACAGTCTTAAAGACATGTGTTGACTATTGAAATAAAAAGCACACTGAAGGGAAAGAGGGCATACCCCCACTTGATCAAGGATATTAAGGAGAATCTGGGTTGATTCCCAACATTGTATAATATAACAGAAGATCTTAAGCAAGTTGAAAACTCACTTGGCAATATGGGTTACATAAAAATCTTGGAAGCTATATATACGTCTGACTTTGATAATAAATCCTCTTAGTTACCCTTGGAAAGTCTTCATGAACCCGAGATGGTGAGGGCTGTCTGATCCAGAACTGTCTAAAGAAGCTCTTTTATCCTGTGTCTCCTTAGTAGTGTAGGATGCCGGCTTTATTTGTTAAGCATGAAAAACTTATGAGCACTGCCATCACAAAGCTTCTTCACACTGAGGTTAGCAGCTAAGCATTTAAATTGTCTTGCTATGTTGCTTGATTCTTTCAGTCAGGGCATCCAAATGCGATGTGTTTTCTGGAACAGCTTGAGCTTCTTTTTATGCTTACTTTCCTTTATCTGGGATAGCCAGGTTTCCCCTCCCAAAACAGTGAGCTGGGAATTCAGATGCATCAACAGTCATGAATTTTGAAGCATCATTTGCATGTTTAACCTTCCTCTGCTTCTCTTATTCTCAGACAGATGTAGACAAAACCATTTCTGCAGAAATTTCCATGCTGATAAACAATACTGCAATTTTAATGAAACAAATAATTGCCAGAACATTTAAGTCTTGCTGCAATTAAGTTCCAGAAGAAGCATTTTAAGAAATCATGTTATAATGACATTTAATCAATATTAGATTTTGATTTGACAGAATCTCAAGGACCATATTATGTTGGCTCTCCCATAGTCAGGCAGAAGAACTGAGTCTGTGTTTTTCTATTTTGTGGAAACAGTGATGGTCATGTAATTGGTTTGGCCTTAGTTTCAGTATTTCACTTACTCGATGAACTTCTATGACATAGGATAAAACTTGCTGTGCTTATGCAGTAAGGTCATTGTTAGGGACAAAAGGAGACTAACCTTTGTGTGTCTGTTAACAGCCTGCAAAAGAAAACACTTATTGACTAGAAAATACCATCTACTTAATGATCATACTGGGCCATCATGATCACTGTCAGCAAACTCATTCAAAAGGAATCATTTTCTAAGCAATATTGAAATACCTACTTATCTCAGAGGTTATTAGATCTTTGGAAAGATACTGTAACTAATTCAGTCTTTGTTATTGTATCTTTACCTTTTAAGGTGGGTTAAGAACTATAGCTGATATATATAAAAGCCAAGGGAATTTCTCTCATCCAAGAAGTGATCAAGAAGTGATATTTCATTAAGGTCTTATTTTTTAATTTTTGCTAGCCATTAAGGAACTCTTTAGTACTAGCATATGTAGAAAAAGTATCTTGTCCTAAGTTAATACTATTACAAAGACTTAAGATTTAATTATAGAACCTCTGTCTTTATCCCAAGTTGAAGGATTTCATAAGGAGGTTCTGACTCCAAAGAAAAGTATCTCAGAGGCTAAACTTTGCTAACTTTCAAATGGTGACACTGCTCTTTCTGTGTAAATATTGACTTAGTTTCATTTCAAATTTTATGCTTCTTTGTACTCTGAGTCTTGACTGCTTCTGATATGCCCATAGAATTATCTGTTCCTACTCTAGTACCTGAATAACACAATGTTTGCAGCAATGACCGCAATTAACTAGACATAATACTATCTCATCTCTCCTGGAAACCTTTCCCTTTGTATAAACAGGAATTAACACCTTCCACCAGAATCACTTGATAGTTATTATTTTAAATCCAAGTAATATCTAGTCCTCTATTTTCTGTTATTCTAGACTATAAAGTACAATACTATTAATATGCACACCCACATTGAGTTATAGTTCTTTCTCTGAGTATTGACCTCTTTGCTGCTTTCTGAGTGCTTTCTGAGTATGTAAGCACTTTACCCATGAACAGAATACTGAGCTAACAATTCAGTTGGGGATGCATAGTAGGAATTTAATATAAATTTATTGTCATGCAAATGTAACAGTGGTTTCTATGTAGAATATCTGTCAGTTTCACACTATAGGTTGTTTTTGAAGTTTAGAGTTTTCTAGAAGGTAGACCAATTGCTTTATTCTACTGAAAACTTTTCAAGAGTTCTTGACTAATAGTTCCTTAATGCTGGTATCTCAGGAGAGCAAAGGGCACTAGATGGGCATTCATGCATTAAAAGTACTTGTCTGAAAAGTTACCAGACATAGGTGAGAATATACAGTATTCCTTCATTCTCTATCACAAGAAACTTCTTGTCTCACACTGTCTAGGAAGAGAAGTGATGAAATTTTTCTATTTCTTCCTCTTTATGGTACTGTGATGCCAACTTCTAAAAAAAGTTTCAAGTGCAAAATTTTCCACTGAGATTCTTGGAATATTATTCCTGGATTGACCCTTGGATATGTTGGTTACCTTTCAATAATAGCCCTGACATATTTTATTAAACTCCGAGGTGCTTGAATATCACCAGGAAAACTATTTAAAATATAGATTTCTTGCACCTCACCACCAGAGATTTGTCACATATAGACTGTAGCTCAGGAATTCTCCATGTAACATAAGCAGCACATGTGATTCTGATATGTGATTGAGAAACACCACCCAGGTCTCCCAGGGCAAAAATGGAAATATTCTGATAGTGGGGTTGTTACACAGTAAAAATATTATTGTGGTTTTTGGAACATGCCTGGCCATGCTTGAGGGTTACTCTTGGCTATGTGCTCAGGAATCACTCATGCTGGGCTTGTGGGATCATATGTTGTACCAGGGATTGAACGCGGGTTCAGCCATCTGCAAGACAAGCATCCTACCTACTGTACTATTTCTCCAGTCTGGGACAAATTTTATTTTAGCATGGAAGTTAGTATTTATTTTTCTTCAAGGATAGGATTTAAAGATAAACAATATAAAATAGTGTTACCAAAGCTTGAAAGATAAGCAATATAAAAGAGTCTTACCAAAGCTTGAATGCAAATCCTTCCTAGAAGAGAATAAATATATGAAATTATTTTTGCTACTCCCAAATGTATAAAATGAGAATAGAATTGCAGTTACTGTTGGACTATTCATCTGAAGTTTCTGATAAGATAAAAATTCTTATTCTTTTTCAAAAAAAGTCTGCAACTATTTTTTTCTCCTAATAAATCATGACATTTGGATACAGAGATAGACATGCAAACACTTTGCCAACAGTTTTCTAAAAGTTCTCTCCTTTTGTGAACCCAATAAGAGGGCAAAACCTTTGTATTACTTAGCTAGGAGCTGAGTTAGACTTTTCTATATGTAAAAAGAAAGTTCTTTACCCACTCTACTCCACATCAACAAAAAAAAAGAATTAACTAGACTTAAATGTTAAATAATAAATATTGAATTTGAAAATGGATCATAGTGCAAGAAAGATTGGTGGGAAATACTTTCCCAGAATTGCAGTGCTTCACCAATTCATTTTGAGTATTTTTGGAACAAGAGGTCCTACCATCAAAAGGAGTGGCAAGTCTACAACCAGAAGAAAAGATTCATATGTGAATATTATGCGAACAGGGGACAATTCATAATTCCTCTTCTTGTTTCCACTGTCCAGAAAGGTAAGATATTTCCTAATAGAAAAGAAAAAAAACTGAAAACAATTAAAGAAGGTACTCTGGCCTAACCTGCACGGCAAAGCCTGGTAAGCTACCCGTGACGTATTGGATATGCCAAATACAGTAACAACAAGTCTCACAACAGAGACGTTACTGGGCGCACTTGAGCAAATTGATGAACAACGGGAGAACAGTGACAGTGACTCTGGCATAAGAAATAAGACAAGACAGTAAAAAAAAGACTTAGTTCATTTAAAATTAAAGTTTGTGAGAAATAAATAAACCATACCTCTAAACTGCAATTGGGAACTAGAAATGTGATTTCTAGGTCTCAATATTGTGATCCACAATATCTGATGGCTCATAAAAAGAGTCACAAAAAATGAAGACAGCCAAATAATTTTCTTTTTCTCATAAATTTTAGCTTCTGGTGGATATGAACTGGCAAACATGACATTTAACACTTTGCAACATTCTGAAATCTATCTTTAAACTCTTATTTTTTTCATAAAAGGCAATAATTATAATCCCTCTTTTGTATTCATGAAGAGAAAGATAGTTATTTTTAAATAGACAAGATACTGGAATAGACCTTTATCCAAAGAACATATAGAAATGCTCAACAGGTATATGTGAAAAAAAATGAGCCAGACACCATTTATTATTAGGGAAAAGCAAATAAAAGTCACAATGAGATATCATCTCAAACTAGTGAGACTTGCTTTTGTCAAATGATTGGAAACAAGTGTTGATGAGGGTGTGGAGAAAGAAAGGATCTCAAATATAAGTAATGTAAGTTGTAAAGTAATAAGAATGTAAGTAATAAGAATGTAAAGTAATGTAAAGTAATAAGAATGTAAGTAATAAGAATGTAAAGTAATAAGAATGTAATGTAATGTAAGTTGTAAAGTAATAAGAATGTAAACTGATGCAAATCCAATAGAAAAAAATGTATAGACATTCCTTAAAAAATAAAAATGAAATGCTAGATGAGTCAGCAATGTCATTTCTAGGCATATCTAAAAAGGATAAGAAAACACTAGTTTGAAAGGACATGTGCCTTTCTATCACAGCATTTTTCATAATGACCCAAATATTGATCAACTTAAACACCCATCAATAGATGACTAAAGAAATGGGCATAGGGTTGGAGAGAAAGTACAAGAGTGAAGATGCTTGCCTAGCAAGCAGCCAACCTTGGCTAGATCTGCAGCACCACATATGGTCCCAAGGTACCACCATGAGTGATCCCTGAGCACAGAGTCAGGAATAAGTCCTGAGCACAGCTAGGTATGTTCCACCATTTTCCACCATTCCTCCCACCCCCCACACCCCAAAAGAACTAGAATATTTAGTGGACTGTTACTGCATCATTAAAAATGAAATGTTGTCTTTGGGGACAAAATTGATGAATTATGAGATGATTATACTAAAATAAATAAGGATGTAAAAGACAGTTATTTGGTATTTTCACTTGTGTGTGAAAAGTGAATTACTGAAGCAAAAGAACTGTCAAAATCCAACAAAACCTTATTTCTAGATTTAGTGAAAAGAATACTGTTTTCCAGAGTGAAAGGAGAATGAGGTGGACAGTATGAGTACAGGGGTCTTTCTGAAAGATAGGGTGGCTTCAGAATTTGTTGGTAGGCGTGATGAATATTAGACATACATACAGATATATAGCTACACTCATGAAATTTCACAGTGCAAAAGCAGGATAAATCGCAATAAAATAGTAATATTTAATTAGTTTAAAAAAAGGAAGCTTCTAAACTTCACTTTTATCCTTTTTAGTTACCTTATTTAGGCTGTTGGATTCAAATATCTTTCAAATTAAAACTTTATCTTTTGTTAAAATTTACTGAATCACCATGAGATACAAAGTTACAAAGCTTT
This sequence comes from Sorex fumeus, assembly GCF_029834395.1. Lineage (NCBI taxonomy): Eukaryota > Metazoa > Chordata > Mammalia > Eulipotyphla > Soricidae > Sorex > Sorex fumeus. The sequence goes on from NW_026606129.1 coordinate 29,123,312, forward strand.
TCATAACTGAGTTTTAGTTGTACAATGTTCAAGCACCCATCCCTTCCCCAGTTTTCCCCAGTTTCCACTTGCCTCTACCAATTTCATCCCTTCCCCCTCCCCTGCCCCTCCACACCACCAACACTGGCCTGCCGTTATTACAGACACTTTTATATATTACTTTTAGGCACTGTGATTTTGAATACTGTTACATTTCTTGAAGACAGAAAAGCATTTTATGGAGTCAGACTTGAATCTAGCCAGGTGAAATTTTTGGGCAGAGTTCTGCAGATCTCGACACTCATTCTGCTGTTTTTAATCCAATGGTTGAATAAGATGATGTAAAACAAGAAATATTTTTATGTGAGTCACCACAAAATTTATAATGATTATTTGAAAGCTTCCAAAAGGAAGTTCAAAATTCATTTATGTGAGACCTTTAATTTGCTTCAACAAAGCTAACCATGGATTTAAAAACAAGAGAGAAAACTATGGCCTGCAGGCATTTCTGAATGTATGTTATATGTACCTCAATTTTGAACAATACTAGTTAGCCACTAAAAGTTAGAAACTAATCACATATTAGACCACTTAGAGGTGCATATAGAAATGATTATTTGTATTAACTAGGCCTGCAATTATTTTTGTTGTGCTCTAGTATGGTGTTTAAGAAGGAATATTATGATGATTAATGTTAATGTGGGAAGAAAGATGATGGTGAGGTGGTTTATAAATGATATCCTCAGAGAAAATTTGAAGAAGCAAGATAAAAAATATGCAGCAGCTTTGGTGAATAGCCTAATAGCTATTTAAGAAACATGTTGTATACTAAGAAATCAAATGGGGCAGAGAAATTTGGTTCTTGGACCTCATAACAAAATATTATGTAGCAGTTAAATGCCACAACAGGTTCTGTCTGCTGAAAAGCATCAGTGTGCCTTTTATATGATGGCCAGAGTAGGGCGGGGTGGAGGGGAAGTGGGCAGTGGTTAATTCAAAAGATCTATCATATGCCTGGTTGTTACCACAGTTACCTAGGAACGAATTTTTATTGTTGCTGCTGCTGTTGTTGTTGTGGGGTCATACCTGACAGTGTTTGGGGCTTACTCCTGACTGTGTTTTGGGATTACTCCTGACAGTGCATGGGGGACTCTATGTAATGCTGGAATGCTGGGAATCAGTCCAGGATTAGCTGGATACAAGGCATGTGCCGTTATCCATGTAGTGTTTTACTGGTACTAGTTTTATGATTTTAAAAAACATACTAATAACACGGATCCATCCCAGAAATTCTCGTTGAATTCATGTAGAGGAGAGGTTTTACAAGAGAAAATTCCTCTGCTGATTCAGACTTGCAGTCAGAGTTGAGGACTACGAAGCCTCTCAGCATCCTCTTCATTTTCACAATTCTAAGTAAAGATGTTAACCATGAAGGTCTAATTCCACTACATTCAAGGATCAGTCTATGTGGGATATAGTGACAGGTCAAGAAAGAGTTTTGATTTGAATTCAGGATGCTGGAACATTATATACAAGAAACTCTGTCAGTAGGAGTACTTTAAATCAAGTTTTCTCAAAGAAAAACAAATTAAAAAATAGTTTTAATGGCAACAGACTGGCAGGTTAAACAATAGTGAACTCATGTCTTCTAAGTATCCATCTGGTCCTAATTATCACAGGAAAAGGTTTTTGTAGAAAAAGAGAAAAGGGAGCATAGTTTTAGGAAAAATGGGCTGCAGACCCTTTCTAAAAGAAGGATGGGTCACAAGAGTGATTAAAACATTCCTTAATGGGCTGAGTTTTTTGAGGTGTACCCCTTTTCTGCAATTATAAGTCAAAGGTTTCTGAGTAAGGATTCAACTTGTCTTTATTTGGGTGTAGAAAAAGCAAGAAACTTCCCCTGCCTAGAAGAGCTTGCTAGGTTTTTTTTTCTTAATTTTTGAATTAGCTTTTAATTTCTTTTGAGTCATATTTAGAAGGACCATGAAATGAAGGTTTGGACAGCACCTAGATCATTAGAAAGACTGCATTCATCTGGGGAATATAAAGTAACAAATTGGGAGACTAACACCCAAGAATAGCTGAGATAAGTACCAGGAGGTTTACTCCATGGCTTGGAGACCCACCCCACATGCTGAGAGAGAAGGTAGCTCAGATAAAGAGAGGAGAACTAAGTAAAGGGTGTTGGGAGGACCCTCCCAGGATGAGAGATGTATGCTGAAAATAGACTATAGCCCGAACATGATAGACACTCAATGCCTCTTTTGCAAACCACAGCACCCAAAAGGAGAGAGAGAACAAAAGGGAATGCCCTGCCACAGGGGTGAGGGGGGGAGGTGGTGGGTGAGAGGGATGCTGGGAGCACTGGAGGTGGGGAATGGGCACTGGTGGAGGGATGGGTACTCAATCATTTTATAACTGAAACCCAAGCACAAAAATTTGAAAGGTCATTATTCTTTTATGGAGTCTAACAAAGCCAAGAACCTTCCCAAACCATTAACACAGATGATCTCACACAGTCCTTAAAAATAACAAATGATTTTAGATTTATGTTATACCTGCGTAAACTGAGGTTCAGAAAAACTAGATAATGACTTAGTAGCAGAATTGGGAGTCAAGTCCAAATTGCCTCATGGCAAAGTTGGTTCTCACATTTAATTGCTCTTTTGCCTTCTGTCCACTATGCAATTATCAAAACAATATAACAACAATATATAAACAATATATAAACACATCCCAAAAAAGAGTAGGAGAATATAAAAGTGAGATATATTTTTTGCTTTTATCTCATTATCACCCCTTCCTTGGACTGATGTCAATCCTACAGGTGCTTCATTCTCTTTTCTGACACATTGGTAAAGCATGTTTCTTTCATTCTTAAAATAGGATTCCTTTATTTCTTAGATTGTCAAAATCTTCTTGTATCTTTCATTTACTTTTTTCAAATCAATGCTGACAATAATTTCGAGTCTTGAAAGCAGTATTTGTTTGTGCAGAAGTTAACTGAATAGATTGGAAAGACAGACTGTTTTATAAAGAACGTCCCATGAGGGGCTGGAGCAATAACACAGCGGGTAGGACATTTGCCTTGCACGTGGCTGACCTGGGTTCGATTCCCAGCATCCCATATGGTCCCCCAAGCACCGCCAGGAGTAATTCCTGAGTGCAGAGCCAGGAGTATCCCCTGTGCATAGCTAGGTGTGACCCTAAAAGCGAGAAAAAAAAAGAAAGTCCCATGACCACCACACTTTTGTCTTCACACTATATGTAAGCAATACATAATGGGTTGCTGTGACATCAGTGCACTTAAGAAGAGATTAGCAACTCCTTTTTTTAAAGTTTTAGAATAATAACTGATCTCTGTTTTCAGATGATTGATTTGAGAATCATATTTACTAGATATAACATTACTACCCCCCTCTTTCTCTCTGTTGACTATGTATGTAAGATAGTGTGTATCACCTATCTATCTAATTTATATATTTATTTTTTTGGCTTATTTTGGGATCACACCTGGCAATATTCAGGGGACTATATAGGATGCCAGGGATCAAACCCTGGCTGGTGGTGTGTAAGGCAAATGCCCTACCCACCTTACTATCGCTCTCGCCCTGATCTATCTATTTTTTTTCCCTTTATTTTATTTTATTTTTTTTAAAGTTGTAGATTTACAATTTTTTGTGCTTTGGTTTCAATTATACAATGATCAGATACCCATCCCTCCACCAGTGCCCATTTTCCACCACCATGGATAATATCCCTCCCACCCCCATCCCCCCATCCCCCCTGTCTCTGTGGCAGGGCAATCCCCTGTGTTCTCTCTCTCCTTTTGGGTGTTGTGGTCTGAAAAAGAGGCATTGAGTGGCAAACATGTTCAGTCCATAGTCTACTTTCTACATGCATCTCCCCTCCTGGGAGGATCCTCCAAACATCCTTTATTTGGTGCTCCCTTCTCTATCTGAACAGCCCTTTCCTCTAGGATACCCGGCTGGCCTCTAAGTTATGGAGTAATCCTCCTGGTGCTGATCTCAGCTATTCTTGGGTATTAATCTCATACTTTGTTACTTTATATCCCCCAGATGAATGCAATCTTTCTATGTCTATCCCTCTCTTTCTGACTCATTTCGCTTAGCATGATACTTTCCATATTGTACCACTTATATGTAAATTTCATGACTTCATCTTTTCTAAGAGCTACATAGTACTCCATTGTGTAGATGTACCAAAGTTTCTTTAACCAGTCATCTGTTCTTGGGCATTCAGGTTTCTTCCAGTTTCTGGCTATTGTAAAGAGTGCTGCAATGAACAAACAAGTGCAGATGTCACTTCGACTATACATTTTTGCCTCTCTGGGATATATTCCCAGGAGTGGTATTGCTGGGTCAAATGGGAGCTCAATTTCTAATTTTTTGAGAATCGTCCATACTGTTTTCCAGAAGGGCTGAACCAGTGGACATTCCCACCAACAGTGAAGGAGTGTCCCTTTCTCGCCACATCCGCGCCAGCATCGGTTGCTTTTGTTCTTTTGAATGTGGGCCAGTCTCTGAGGTGTGAGATGGTATCTCATTGTGGTTTTGATCTGCATCTCCCTGATGATTAATGATGTAGAGCATTTTCTCATGTGCTTTTTTGCCATTCGGATTTCTTCTTTGAGAAAGTTTCTGTTCATTTCATTGCCCCATTTTTGGATGGGGTTGGATGTATTCTTTTTGTGGAGTTTAACCAGTATTTTGTATATCCTGGATATCAACCCCTTGTCAGATGTGTATTCGGTGAATATCCTTTCCCATTCTGTAGACTGTCTTTGTATTTTGGTCACTGTTTCTTTGGAGGTGCAGAAGCTTCTTAGTTTAAGATAGTCCCATTTATCTATCTCTGTTTTCACTTGCTCGGCCAGTGGCATGGCATCTTTGAAGATACCATTAGCTTCAATGTCATGGAGGGTTTTGCCAACTTTATCTTCAATGTACCTTATGGTTTCTGGTCTGATGTTGAGGTCTTTAATCCATTTTGATCTTACTTTTGTACATGGTGTTAGGCAGAGTTCTGAGCCTATTTTTTTGCATGTAGCCGTCCAGTGATGCCAACACAATTTATTAAAGAGGCTTTCCTTACTCCACTTCACATTACTTGCACCTTTATCAAAGATTAGATGAGCATATGATTGAGGAGAGATGTCAGTGTATTCAACCCTGTTCCATTGGTCTGCAGTTCTGCCTTTGTTCCAGTACCATGCTGTTTTAATTATCACTGCTTTGTAGTACAGTTTGAAGTTCGGGAGGTTGATTCCTCCCATTTTCTTTTTCCCAAGAATTGCTTTAGCTATTCGTGGGGGCTTATTGTTCCATATAAATTTCAAGAGTGTTTGCTCCATTTCTTTGAAGAATGTCATGGGTATCCTAATAGGCATTGCATTGAATTTATACAATTCTTTCGGTAGTATTGCCATTTTGACAATGTTAAGTCTCCCGACCCATGAGCAGGGGATATCTTTCCATTTCCTCATGTCCTCTTTTATTTCCTGAAGTAGCGTTTTGTAGTTTTCTTTGTACAGGTCCTTTACTTCCTTAGTTAAGCTGATTCCTAGGTACTTGATTTTCTGGGGCACAATTGTGAATGGGATTGTTTTTTTCATGTTGCTTTCTTCTCTCTCACTGTTTGCGTATAGGAAAGCCATGGACTTTTGGGTATTGATTTTATAACCTGCAACTTTACTATACGAGTCTATTGTTTCTAGGAGTTTTTTGGTGGAAGTTATTGGGTTCTCTAAGTAGAGTATCATATCATCTGCGAATAGTGAGAGCTTGATTTCTTCCTTTCCTACCTGAATGCCCTTAATATCTTTTTCCTGCCTAATCGCTATTGCAAGTACTTCCAGTACTATATTGAACAGCAGTGGAGAGAGTGGGCATCCCTGTCTCGTCCCTGATCTTAGAGGGAAGGCTCTCAGTTTTTCCCCATTGAGGATGATGCTTGCTGTAGGCTTGTGGTAGATGGCTTTGATTATGTTGAGGAAGGTCCCCTCTATACCCATTTTGGCTACGGTTTTCATCATAAAGGGGTGCTGGATCTTATCAAATGCTTTCTCTGCATCTATTGATATGATCATATGCTTTTTATCTTTTCTTTTGTTGATATGGTGGATTATGTTGATTGATTTCCGAATGTTAAACCATCCTTGCATCCCTGGGATGAATCCTACTTGGTCATGGTGTATGATCTTTTTAATGAGTAGTTGGATTCTATTTGCTAGTAGTTTGTTGAGGATCTTTGCATCTGTGTTCATCAGGGATATCGGCCTGTAATTCTCTTTCTTTGTGGTATCTCTGTCTGCTTTTGGTATCAGTGTGATATTTGCTTCGTAGAAACTGTTTGGAAGTGTTTTTGATATTTCAATTTCGTGGAAAAGCTTAAAGAGCATTGGGAGTAAGTCCTCTTTAAAGATTTGGAAGAATTCACTAGTGAATCCATCTGGGCCAGGACTTTTGTGCTTGGGGAGACTTTTTATTACCATTTCAATTTCCTTGATGGTGATAGGTCTGTTCAGGTATTCCAGGTCTTCTTGGTTCAGCCTTGGGAGTCTGTAGGAGTCTAGGAATTTATCCATTTCCTCGAGGTTTTGATGTTCCGTGGCATAAAGCTTCTCAAAGTACTCCCTGAGGATCCTCTGAATTTCTGTGGTTTCTGTTGTAATGACCCCCTTTTCATTTCTGATTCGGTTTATTAGGGTTTTCTCTCTCCCTTTCTTTGTGAGTTTTGCTAGAGGCTTATCGATCTTGTTAATTTTCTCGAAGAACCAGCTCTTGGTTTCATTGATCTTTCGGATTGTTTTTTGGGTTTCCATCTCGTTAATCTCTGCTCTGAGTTTTATTATTTCCTTTCTCCTGTTCGGGTTGTGCTCCTTTTTTTGGTCCTTCTCCAAGCTCTTAAGCTGTGAGGTTAGGTTACTTATGTGTGCTCGCTCCTCCTTCCTGAGGAATGCTTGTAGAGCTATAAACTTTCCTCTTAACACAGCCTTTGCTGTGTCCCATAAGTTTTGGTAACTCGTGTTCTCATTTTCATTCGTTTCTAGGAATCTTTTGATTTCCTCTTTGATTTCCTGTCTAATCCACTCGTTGTTCAATAGTGCACTGTTTAATTTCCAGGTGTTTGATTTAGTTTTCTGTTTTTGTGTGTGATTTACTTCTAATTTCAGCGCATTATGGTCTGAGAAGATTGTTGATACAATCTCTACCTTCTTAATTTTATGGAGGCATGTTTTGTGGCTCAGCATGTGGTCTATCTTGGAGAATGTTCCATGTACGCTTGAGAAGAATGTGTATTCAGCTTTTTGTGGATGAAGTGTCCTGTATATATCTACTAAGTCCCTTTCTTCCATTGTTTCCCTCAAATGAAGTATGTCCTTGCTAAGCTTGAGTCTGGTTGATCTATCAAGAGGTGACAAAGCAGTGTTGAAGTCTCCCACTAGTATTGTGTTGCTATTGATGTCTTTTTCCAAATCTATGAGTAGTTGTTTTAAGTACTTTGCTGGTCTCTCATTAGGTGCATATACATTTATTATTGTAAGTTCTTCCTGTTGTACAGATCCTCTGATCAATAAGAAATGGCCTTTACTGTCTCTTATGACCTTCCTCACTCTGAAATCGATGTGGTCTGATATAAGGATGGCTACCCCAGCTTTTTTATGGGAGCTGTTTGCCTGTAGGATTGTTTTCCAGCCTTTGACTCTGAGTCTGTGTTTGCTTTGACTATTGAGATGCATTTCTTGCAGGCAGCAGAATGTTGGGTTCAATTTTCTAATCCATCCTGCCACTCTATGTCTTTTAATTGGTGCGTTTAGCCCATTGACATTGAGAGAGATTATTGTTATGGGATTTTGTCCCATTGTTATGTTAAAATTGGGTGTATTTGAGGGGCCTTTCTTGCCTTAAAGTAGCCCATTTAGTTGTTCTTGTAACCATGGTTTTGAGTCTATGAAGTTCCTGAGCTGTTGTTTGTCTGTGAAACTGTGTGTTGTTCCTTCTATTATGAATGAGAGTCTTGCTGGGAAAAGTATTTTGGGGGAGGCATTTATTTCATTGAGTTTTTTTACTATGTCCCACCACTGTTTTCGGGCCATGAGGGTTTCATCAGAAAAATCAGCTGTGAATTTTAAGGATGCTCCTTTGTAAGAGATTTCTTTCTTCGATCTTGCTGCTTTCAGAATTTTGTCTCTGTCTAAGGTTTTGGTCATTTTGATCAGAATGTGTCTTGGGGTATTTTTATTCGGATTTCTTCTAGCTGGTACCCTTCGGGCCTCCTGAATGTGGTCACAAGTTTTCTTCAGCTCTGGAAATGTTGTAGCAATGATGTCTTTGACAGTTTCTTCTTCATCGAGGTTTTCTTCCTGTCCCTCTGGGACTCCAATAATTCTTATGTTACCCCTCTTGGCTTCATCACGATCTTCTCTTGCCATCTGTTCCCGAATTGTGAGTCTCTTTTCCATTTTCTGCTCTTTTCTGGAGAGTCTCTGAACTTCATCTTCGAGTTCACTGATTCTGTTCTCAGCTGCTCTTACTCTGCTGCTGAGGCCTTCCACTGAGCTTTTCAATTCGCCTACGAGATTTTTCAGGTCTGACATTTCTGATTGCATTTTCCTCATTTCTGCCTTCAGATCCTCTTGTCTTCTATTGGCATTGGTTTCCATTGTTTCTTTTAATTCCCTAAGCATCCTAAGTAGCTCCCTTCTGAATTCCTTGTCAGAGAGGTTGTCTAACACTACAGTACTGTTGGTGTCATCTGGGCTAGACTCTTCAATGTGAATGTTTGGTGGGCTTTTGCGTTGCTTTACCATTGTGAGAGGTGTGGTTTAGTCCTTCACGTTCAGTGTTACTATTCTGCTTGATATGCAGTGTGAGTTAAGATAGGCTTATGAGTTATTGGCAACTGTGTTTCTAGTGGCTCAGCTAAAATAGAGAAGTTTCCATCTAAGAAGTTCGCTTATGGTTCCTATGGCATATGTAGTGGGAAAATATTTCGCGGCCGCGTTAGCGCCCGCGGCTCCGGAAAGAGTCCCTGGCACTGGGTGAGGAGTTGGGAATGTCTCCTGTTTGGAATTGGAGCCGTTCAGCTTTGTTGCCCAGAGCTGGGCCTCTGTGCCCGTCCCACGCGGATCAGGGGTTGAAAACCGGCTGTCTAGGGGCTGTTTCTAGCTGCGCGTGCCCAGAGAGGAACCCAGGCCCTTGGGGGCGGGCTGTACCTGTTGGAATTGGAGCCGTTCAGCTTTGTTGCCCAGAGCTGGGCCTCTGTGCCCGTCCCACGCAGATAAGGGGTTGAAAACCGGCTGTCTAGGGGCGGTTTCTAGCTGCGCGTGCCCAGAGAGGAACCCAGGCCCTTGGGGGCGGGCTGTTGGAATTGGAGCCGTTCAGCTTTGTTGCCCAGAGCTGGGCCTCTGCGCCCGTCCCACGCGGACCAGGGATCGAAAACCGGCTGTCCAGGGGCGGCCTCCAGCTGCGCGTGCCCAGAGAGGAACCCAGGCCCTTGGGGGCGGGCTGTACCTGTTGGAATTGGAGCCGTTCAGCTTTGTTGCCCAGAGCTGGGCCTCTGTGCCCGTCCCACGCGGATCAGGGGTTGAAAACCGGCTGTCTAGGGGCGGTTTCTAGCTGCGCGTGCCCAGAGAGGAACCCAGGCCCTTGGGGGCGGGCTGTACCTGTTGGTATTGGAGCCGTTCAGCTTTGTTGCCCAGAGCTGGGCCTCTGTCTATCTATTTTTAATGACTTGAATTGATGAATTAATTCATTAAAACAAAACACTTGAGTGAGAATTCTAATCTCCCCAGACACAACTGTTGGAGGAATGGATACTATGAAATTATTCATAACCAATATGCATTTGTATAATCAATATGCTCATGAAGACTGCCTTATTAATAACTCACAACCTCTCTGCTCCCTTTCCCATTCAACCATGTTCCACAATGGCTGATGACCTTTGAAACATAAATCATGCAAATAAAATTTGCTGCTCCTTCATTGCAAGCATAAGTTGAATTCTTGTTTTTGAAAAAATGCCTCCTAAAATACAGTAAATTTAAACAAAATCTCTAGGCAGGCTTTTCACTCATGTCTGACCTTTTTGTAAATATGATGAATCGAGTTCCAATGTAAACACTACACTCCTGCTAAAAAGTTCTGCCTTGTGGAATGGTGGGTCTCCAGGCAGAGATTGGTTTTACTGAACCGTTTGAAAAGGAAGCTGAAAGGTGTGAGCCAACTGTCAATCTCTCAGCCTTGCCAGTGCTTTTTAATAAACCATTATTCTACTCAGACTTTTGACTCTGCTCTCATTTAACTCATCATACTCCCTCTTCACAGCTGCTTCTCACATAATATCCTCAAGCACTTGCTGGAAACAGAGTGCGACTTGAATTTCATCCAAGCATTGGATTTCCATTAAAATAAACAAGGAATAAAAGGAGGGGGTGTGGAGAGGGAGTATGCATGATGGAGATTGGGACTGCAGTCTGATTTCAATGTTCTCTGGGAAGTCCTTCTATTTGCTTAACCAGTATCTCTTGATCGGTGCCTCAGGGAACAGTGTGTTACACAGATGCAGAAAGACAGCTCTAAAGCTGCTGGGAAACTGAAGAGGAAACTCTTTCCCCACCTTTGTGTAGTGGTTTCCTTGTCTTTACAAGCTTGATGAGGACAAGGAAACTTTGCTTTGGCTGCTTTGGTTCTATGACTCTAGTGCAGAAGTTGGTAGATTTTCTCTGTTGAGTGCTATAGTAATATTTGCAATTTTTAGACTTAGTCAAACAATGAGATATAGGCATTCATATGACATGAAAGAAAATAAACATCCTTATATTTTATTGAGATAATTAAAATAAATAATCTGGATTTTGTCATGAAGAAAATGAAATTAGGTATTTTTTTTAAATTACCATTGATCTTTTTTTTGTTGAGGGGAGTGAAACATAATTTAGCTGGAATTCAGCTAGTATTCTCTTTCAATATTATTTGCAAATATTACCCATTGAAAATGTTGTTGGCTTATGAACCCTAGAAAACAGAATGAACCAGACCTGCCCCAGGGGATGTGGTATACCAAGTATTGTATAGTGGTACAGAAAATTTTTCAAGGAGGTTATACAGAATCTGAGTTACTGGAAGGCATTGGAAAACTAGAAACTGAACAAGGTCTCAGACATATAAGAGAGTGTGAACAAACTCATGACAACAATTCAGGGAAAATCACACATGTTCATGGAAAAACTGGAAGTCAGGAAGGTATAGGAATTAGTTCTAGGTGAACAATTTCTTAGGGAAATGCAGATGAGAAATAAAATTCTTTTTCCTGTCACTGTCATCCCATTGTTCATCGGTTTACTCGAGTGGGTGCCAGTAACGTCTCCATTGGTCCCAGCCCTGAAATTTTAGGAGCCTCTTCTTACTTGTCTTTCCCAACGCTGCCGTATCGGAGGCTCTTTCAGGGTCAGGGGAATGATACCTGTTTTTGTTACTGCTTTTGGCATATAGAATATGCCATGGGTAGCTTGCCCCTACCCATGGCTTTTTCCTAAAGCCAACTAATTAAGAAAAAAATATTTTTGTTTAATCTGAGTCAACTTTTCCACTCTTGTCACATTTCTTTGTCTATGGTCATTTCTGTGATTATTTTATTATAATTCTCAGTCATGTTCAATTTTCACTTTTAGCTGATTTATGTAAGTTCTGAATAACCCACTATTAAAATTTCATTACCAAACTCTGAAGGATTATATGAACAAATAGGTCTGAGGCCTGTTGGTACTTCTCATACCTGATGGCATGAAGTCTGTGTGTGATTTGTTTGTGTTAATTAGATAATACTCTACACAGAGAAGATTTATATGTGTCTCCTGCAGTTAAATCAAGTGATTTTTAGATATTCAAGTAGTATAAAATATATTTACATATTTCCAATGTAGTGAAGTGCACTGCTGCTTTGTCCTCAAACATAATCAAATATTCCTTCCCAAGCAGTTTAAACAGATCTTCATTCAAGTTTACGTAACTTGCCAATGGTTCTAAAGCAATAATGTATCACAATCCATTTGAGACAAGCCAGACACACACTTGTCTTATGGTTTCCTGTGAAATTGGTCATTGCTTTAGTTTTAGCGAGCAGAGCTGAGGCAAAGGTTCAAGGGTTGAGTCTCTGGGAGATGTAATCTAAGGCTGGAAAGTGACATAAAGAGAAAGGTCAGGGCTGGAACCATAATATAGTGGGTAATGCTTATTTTTTTAAATTTAATTTAATTTTATTTTATTTTTGTATCTTGTATTTTATTTTATTTTATCAGTGAAACACCATGGGATACAGTTATAGACTTACAAGTTTTTGTGCTTGGGGTTTCAGTTATACAATGATCGAGTACCCATCCCACCACCAGTGCCCATTCTCCACCCCTACCAATCCCAGTATCCCTCCCACCCCCCCATCCCCCATCCCACCCTGCCTCTGTGGCAGGGCACTCCCTTTTGTTCTCTCCTTTTGGGTGCTGTGGTTTGCAGAAGAGGCATTGGGTAGCAATCATGTTCGGTCTAGAGTCTACTTTCAGCATGCATCTCCCGTCCTGGGCGGATCTTCCCAGCACCCTTTATTTTGTGCTCCCTTCTCCATCTGAGCTGCCTTTACCCCTAGAGTGTGCAGTTGGCCTAGAATCCATGGAGTGAACCTCCTGGTATTTATCACAGCTGTTCTTGGGTGTTAGTCTCTTATTTTGTTACTTTATGTTACCCAAATGAATGCAATCTTTCTATGTCCATTCCTCTCCTTCTGACTCATTTCGCTTAGCATGATATTTTCCATGTAGTACCACTTGTATGTAAATTTCATGACTTCATTTTTTTCTAACAGCTATATAGTACTCTATTGAGTAGATGTACCAAAGTTTCTTTAACCAGTGATCTGTTCTCGGGCACTCAGGTTTTTTCCATATTCTAGCTATTATAAACACTGCTGCTGCAATGAACAAGCAAGTGCGGATGTCACTTCGACTATACTTTTTTGCCTCTCCGGGGTATATTCCCAGGAGTGGTATTAACGCTTTTGCCTAGTACGTGGCCGCCCCAGGTTCAATCCCTAGCACTCCATAGGGTCTCTTGAGCACTACTAGGAGTTATTCCTGAGTGTAGAACAGGAGTGATCCCTGAGCATCGCCAGGTATTACCCAAAAAGTGGAAAGATGAGAGAGAGAGAGAGAGAGAGAGAGAGAGAGACAGAGAGAGAGAGAGAGAGAGAGAGAAAGCCAGAAACATATGAAGCAATGCGAAATTCTGTAAGACTACACTGGGTGTTGCTTACAATGATCTATATAGGAAGATACTCATTACTCATCTGAATCTGCATGTAACGTGTACCTCCAGTTTACTTAAACTCTCAAACCATAAAGTCCATAAGATCATGAAGAAACAGAAATATATTTGCTTGTATCCTTCATCTGATGTTTTTCATTGCGCCACATCCTTCTCTTGGAAAATTAACATTTTCACACTGCTAGTTTGTATCATGTAGACCTTTCTGGTGTTTTCTTGCAATGCCAGATCTCATTATATGTAATGTGTTGTTTATTTAAGAAGAAATGCAAGATCCAGAAGCTCCAGGTGTGGTGCACCGTGGGCCAAATATATGACAGTAAGCCAGAAAGAGAATGAAAAGTCCCACAGCAAGTGACTAGTCCCTCGTAGCAGCTGGCAGCGCAGTCTGAGAGGTGGGAAACCTGGGATTTGTGTTTTATACAAGTTTTTTAAATGGAATTATCCTCAGGGGAGTCTTGCTTTTAGAGAGAAGATAATCGGCTAGAGTGAGATGAATTAAACCTAAAAGTGTTGGATAAAATTCCTGGCCATTCCATGGAAAGCAGTAAATTGTCACCAGACACAAGGTTTAAAATTTGGACAAATGGATAATATCCATCAATGGGCTCAAATAATCTTGAACTTGTTTCAAATTGTGGCTCACCACTTGCTGATTGTCTTCTGACCTTTTCTTTAGAATTCATCTTTATTACTTATAAAATACCCACAACTTAGCAATTAAGATGTTTTCTTCACATGCTCAGATACTTTAGGAAAAGCTGTTTCAACTCTAGCTCTGCAAATTGGAAATTATTTAGTCCAGATAATCCAAGAAATCCTGTCTCCCACAGGTGAATGATTAAGAAGAAAGCATGTAAGCCAGTTCTGCTCAATGTGAAAAAGAAGGCTGAGCACTTCTGAGGGAGTTCCCTGGTCCCTTAGAAAGAGATAGGGATATAAATGTTATCAACTGGGGGCATGATATCTGAATAAGGGGTCCCACATCTATAAAGGAAATCAGACAGAGTGCAAATTTGGAAATATGTAAATAATTTTGCTCTTAGATGATATTTGGTCCATCATATCAACTAAACTAGAATTTAACTTATGACTGAACTTTATGTTATTTATGATATCATACTTTTATCTTATTTCTTGATTTAGTTTGAGTCATGTTTTGGTAACTTGAACCCCCAAATGTTCAGAAAAAGTACTTAATATTTAGCAGATGGTAAATTGTTTTAAGTGTAATTAAATTGCATTTTGTTCAAAAAATGTGTCATTGTCATAGTGGACAATTGGAAATGATCACTCTGGACAAGAATTGAGTGCTAAAAGTAGGTAAAGGGATATACATGATAACCTTACGGTACCTGTACCTCAAACCATAGCGGGTAAAGGGAGAGAGGGAAAGAGAGAGAGGGAGGGAGAGAGGGAGAGAGGGAAAGAGAGAGAGAAAGAGAGAGAGAGGACTAGGGTTGGGGGGGGTGGAAGGATGGAAATTGGGGTTATTGATGGAGGGAAATGTACACTGGTAAAAGGACCGGTGTTGGAACATTGTATGATTGAGTCCCAATCATGGACAACTTTGTAATTGTTTATCTCACTTATATCTTTTTGAAGTGTGATAGAAAAAATACGTTGTAGTTTTTTCTCAAAGGTTAGGAAGCATTGAGGGATGGTGCCAACTGGATGCAACAGAAGTAGTGAAATAAAAGGACAGCTTATTAAAAATCCCTGGGTTCTATCTTTTCTTGTTGCAAAATTTTCTTTCCCCATCATAGGTGGAGATAATAAGAAATACCTAGAGATTTACTATAAAGATTGAACAAGTTGTTCGATATCAAACCTCTAGAACAATTCACACATCTCCTTTTTCCCTAAAGTGTGTTTGTGGACAACACTTAAACAAAAAAATAATTTTTGCTACCATGTCAGTGGTTTTGATTTTCTCCAAGCTTATGTATATTTGTAATTATATTTAGAAAAAATTCCAATTATAACCATACTCAGTAAAGAATAAAGCACTTTTCAATCACGAAATTCTGTGATTTATTTTTATCATTTTAATTTCATGTGATGAAAGCACATGTTCAACTGCCTGCCATCTTTTCATATTCACATTATAGAATTCTTTTGTTACAAATAGAAATTAATATCTAAATGTGGTTAGTAACTTTGTATGACTACTCATATAAACTGACTCATTTCTAAAAGCATAGAACTTTTGTGAATACTAATATCTAATAGTTAACAATTAATCATCTTCTTTCATCTTCCAAAGTTTAATTTTTAAGTCTTATACCAGTCTATGATGATAAGGCATATATAATTTATATGGAGAAAACTTAGTACTTGTTGATATAGCAATTTAAATATTTGTGATACTCTGGATTTAATCAGCACAGCTGGATTTACTCCATATTGGATATAGCTCCATGGTAAGACTCCAAAACTGAACCAACCTATAATCTGTCCAGCAACTCTTTTTTTAATAGTTTCTGAGAATCTACCATAACTACCATTGGTCTAGTATTCTCTCTCCAAATGAAATAGTCCCATTTGACAAGCTTAATCATTCATCTACCCACAAGGCCTGACCACAGTCATTAAAATTAATTTATTAGGGTTTGAGCTCCAGTACCACTGTGGTATCTTGAGTATTCCTGAGAGTGATCCCTGAGCAGAGAGTCAGGAGTAGCCCCCAAGCTACTCTTGTTTAATTTTAAAATAAAGTGACACAAAATAAACTAATATATAATAAAATAAACTAATATATATAATAAAATATAATAAATTAAACTAATAGAGGAACCATATTGACTTTGCTCTAATAAAAGATTCCTAGGGGTAACTTCCCTTCCACTTCAATTGGTACATACTAATTCCATAACAGTGACCTAACTCAAATAACTTCAGGAAGCATTTGCAAATATTATTTATTTAGATGAACCAATATTTTTGTAAATTAGGCATCTTTATTTTTTTCAGATCTTATTTAGTAAAGGCAAATGTGTCTGCTGTGCATTCCTCAATATTTATTCCTCTGATTTTTTACATAAGAAATATGATTTCCAACACTGTTAGTGATTTTTGACAACACCACACACACCACCAAAGCATTAGCAGTCTTTCACCAATGTCTCAATATTTTAAAAGCTATGAAGATTAAAATCATATTCCATAAAGAAGTTCAACATAGAATAGAATTTGGGACCTTTTCACTTAATCTTCTGTAATAGAGGATTGAATCAAAACTTTTTCATAGGAAAAGCTTCATGGGTCTGCTTCAGCTAATGGGAAAAAGGAAATTCTTTGAGTTACACAATTCTTTCTGAGCTGTTAATTTGCTTCCTTTCTTATGGACATTGTGAATTATGTGGCCGGCCTGGTTTTCCTTTTCCCACTGGCTTTCAGCCACTGCACTTCAGGTCACAAGTTCACCTATGATGTACGTTTTAAACTTTATTCTTGTCATTTGTTTATGTCTTGTGTGTGTGTGCTTCAAAAAAATATTCTTCGCTCAGACTTTTGGTGTTTGCTATTTTGTGTATTTTAATGTTTCCTTATAAACTCATTTATATTCTTCCTGAAACAAGGGATGGTAGATATGAATAAGGAATGTCAAGGGAAGTTAAATTTAAAAAATAAAGAAAAAGATGACAGGCATGCTGAGAGGTAAGCTTCTTAATGGGTATCAGTAACTTCAAAACATTTATGCCAAGAGACCATAGAATCTGTTGCATTGATGTTGTCACAATTGAAAGTGTTTTTGAAATATCCCTTTTAAAATTTTCCCCTAACCAATTGACATAATGTGTAAACATTTCTGTATTTGTAAGACTCTGTGAACCATTTCAATTTTTAGAAAAAGCCAAAAGTGTTTATTGTGAAACCTGCTAATATGTATGGCTCTATTCATTATGCTAGGCAATCAAATGGCTTTTTAAGGATATGTGCATTTCAGGATGCTGTGAGATAGCATAGTGGGCAGCTCACTTGCCTTGCACACGGTCAACCTGAGTTCGATCCCCAGCCCTCTGTATGGTCTCTCCTAAGCCTTGCTAGGAGTGATACCTGAGTACAAAGCCAGGAGTAAGCCTGGAGCATCACCAGATGCAGCCCCAAACAAACAAATAAAAAAACGTATTTCAAAAGCATACATATGTGTATGGGCTGGAGTGATAGCACAGCAAGTAGGACGTTTGCCTTGTACGTGGCCAACCTGGGTTCAATTCCTCTGCCCCTCTCGGAGAGCGTGGCAAGTTCCTGAGAGTATCCCGCCCACACAGCAGAGCCTGGCAAGCTCCCCATGTGGCATATTTGATATGCCAAAAACAGTAACAAGAAGTGTCACAATGGAAATGAAATGTTACTGGTGTCTGCTTGAGCAAATTGATGAACAACGGGAGGACAGTGCTACAGTGCTACTTATATGTACATTTATATCAGTGTAAAGAGAAAATATTTGCTAAAATTAGTTAATAGAGCTGGAGCAATAGTACAGTGTGTACGGTATTTGCCTTGCATATAGCTGACCTGGGTTTGATCCCAGGCATTTCATATGGTCCCTCAAACCTTCCAGGAGTGAGTATAGGGCCTGAGTACAGAGCCAGGAGTAAGCTTGGAGCACCACTGAGTCTGACTCCAAAACAAGGTAAAGGTAAAGGTAAAGGCCCTCCCGTTGATCGTCGATTTGCTCGAGCGGGCCCAGTAACGTCTCCATTGGAGACTTTGTTGTTACTGTGTCTGGCATATCCAATACTCTCGGTAGCTTGCCGGGCTCTCCGAGAGGGGCGGAGGAATCGAACTCGGGTCGGCCATGTTGGCCGCTTGTAAGGTGAACGCCCTACCCGCTGTGCTATTGCTCCAGCCCAAAACAAAAGAACAAAAATTAGTTCATGAACTGACTTTAAAATGCTTCCCAAAGAATAACTGCAAAGGAGTTTTCATTGTTACTATAAGGGTATGTTCTTTGAAAAACTGCATTAATTTGAATGTATTTGTTCTGATGTGTTTTAAAAGCATCTCACCACCTCCACCCCACCCCCACAATTTGATGTAAAAGAGAAGGTTTAGTAAAATGTTAGTCATAGTGATTAACACATCACAAGGCAAGTACATATGGGTTCCCACTCATTTAGGGGAAAGAGAAATGTACTTGGTATCTTGGTCATTTTCCACCATTCTCTAAGTCACCTAGATGCCTTAAGAGAGTTTTGTAGTGCATAGTGGGAGTATGTGACTTCATGCCTTTCCTTTGTTTGCTACTAGGGGTATCGTGCAGTTAGTCAAGAGTTGAAAATCTATAACCATTTTGACTATTTTGAATTTCTGTTCATGTTCTATTTTTTTGCTGTTCAGGAATAATAAGTTTCTTTTGCTTAGCATATGTTTAATATCAATTAGTTGGCATTTCTGGCATTATAGAATTTTATAGCTGTAAGGTTGTTCAGGTATTATCCAGTTTAATAAAATGAAACTATAAGACTCTTGGGCACTCTGAACTATACATCGGATGATCCAATTCTTTGTATGGAGTTGTATGCTTGTGTTGAGGTTACTTTAGAATTATGAAACAATAAAATCAAATAATATTAGAAGCAAACATTTTTAAGAGATGAGATTCCCAATTTTATCATGTACTTGGATGACCAAGAAAGAACAGGGATTGAGAAGACCAGGAACTATGGCAAAAGTTATAAGATGGTGATATATGCAGTTCAGACAAAGACTCCTTTCACGTCTAGCTGGAAATCACTTGTCACTTGTAATTACTTGTCATCTTGTTGTTTGTCAATTTGCTCGAGTGGGCTCCAGTAACGTCACCATTTGACCCTGTTGTGTGCTAATGTAGCCCAGTGGCGTCTGCTCACTCCAGGAACATGAAGAGCATCAAACCGTTTGGTCAGAGTCTTGACAAAGAAGCCCGACCATCTCACAGAAAAGATTAAACTTGAGCTATACAACAGACATATTAAGAATGAGGTCAAACATCAAAATAAGGAATGACAGAGGCCAGAGTGATAGTGAAGGAAGCAAAGCAAAGCACTTGTCTTGCAGACTGCCTACTTGATACAACACCTGAAATCTTGTATGATCCCCCAAGTACTGATAGGAGTCTTAAGCACAGACCAAGAGTACCTTAAGTACTCCTGAGTAGTCTATGGTATACTCTCCAACACTTACACAGCCAAAACAAACCACCACCACCACCAAAAAAAAAAAAAAAGGCAGGCTCAGAAGTGGAGACCCCATCAAAAAACCTCTTCTCTGCAGATAGAGTTCTGTGTTACATTTGATTCTTCTAAGTTGAACTTGAATTGCCAAGAAAAGTGTTTAGCATATGTTTTGGGTTAGACTATTAAAGGAAATGTCCTGAGGGCTGGAGCGATAGCACAGCAGGTAGGGTGTTTGCCTTGCATGTGGCCGACCCCATTTGATGGTTTGATTCCCAGCATCCCATTTGGTTCCCTGAGCACCACCAGGAGTAATTCCTGAGTGCAAAGCCAGGAGTAATCCCTGTGCATTGCCAGGTGTGACCCAAAAAGCAAAAATAAATAAATAAATAATGAAAAATTAAAAAAATGTTCTTTGTACCCACAACAGTCTTAACCCTGGACTATCGGATATACCTATCGGATATTTTCACTTTTTTCATTTCATCATCCTGTTATTCGTCGATTGCCTCGAGCAGGCCCCAGTAACGTCTCTTTCATCCTAACCCTGAGATTATATTCAAGGCTCTTTAGGAGAATGAGACCCATCATTGTTACTGGTATTTGGCATATTTGGTACGCCACGGGGAGTTTGCCAGACTCTGCCCCGTGGGCAGGCTACATTCGATAGCCTGCAAGTTTGTCTTCTGATAAGGTGTCGCGTGGCCGCTCGGTTCCGGGAGCTGGATTTTATAGTCTCTGAGTCTTGGCCGTTGATGGATTACACGGCGCCAGGGGGCCAGGTGGTGGGTGTGATCCCCGCCTACTGGAATTTGGAGGATCTGGGTGGAGGATGCTCAACTCCAATCTGAGTAGGCTGGGAGATCTCGGCCCCGGAACCCGCGTGGATTTGTCCCTCTGCCAGTACCTTCATGTGTGCGGAGAGTGGTCTCAGCATGGGGGTGGCTGGTCCTGGAGGTCTTCGGCTGCTGGAGCCCTGGTCAGGGCGGGGAGGAAAGCTCAACCCGCTCCCCTCCAAGGGGCCCCGGCGAGGAACAGCCAGGCGCGGGGGCAGAAGACTGCACTGTTCTCGTCCGGGAGACCATAAAATCCAGCTCCCTATCGGATATACCAGAGAAAAATGGTCCATGGTTAACAGACATATACAGAATTTTAGAGGTGAGGAAACTAAGGTCATAATATACATTTATAAAGTAATTTAAATTACTGAAGCAGAGTTGGAACCATTAGTGGATCTGCCTACATTTCCATTTCTTCTAATTTCCTGCTCAGAGTAGGAAGTCTTTTCTGGAGCAAATTTTCCAAGGTTCAAAACTTCCTGTTAATAGTCTTGGTTACTCTGAAGACTACACTGCTTTGTGGTGATTTCCTTGTAACACTCAGAAATTCTAAAGATCTTAAATGACTTTCTCTAATTTCTGCAAAAATCTATTGCCTATCATTATGCTGAAATCTTGGGTCTTATATTTCAGAGCAATTATCTGGTTCACCCTTTGCCCTCTTGCTTCATAAACATCAACTGAAATGGGACATAATTGAATAGGAAAAAATGTTAATTAACCCTCACCTACCCTTTGCAATGTTTAGGTTTTGAGTTAATTGAATGTCTCTGCTTATTAACAACTTGCTTTTGAAAAATGCCTCTGTGATTTTCATATTGTTTCTAAAGGAAGGATGTGAGAAGGAATGAGAGTGGGACTGGGGAGATAACATCTAAATAAAAGGGAAAGCAGGTTTACATTAACTTTTATTGTTTTTGTCCTTGATTCTTCAATGTAGAGTCCAATAAAATCCTTTATGACTTTAATGTGTGTGTGTAACTCATTCCTTTCTAAGACTGGGGTAAAAATAGAGTAATTTTCTTGGTATACTATTAGAATTAAATAAAATTAATGAAAAATCTTAGATTAATGCCTCACATTTAGTAGATATTTAGTAGGTGTAAGCTATTATCTTTTGCCCTGATCAAGTAGACTTGCTACATATTTACAAATACCTAGACTCCATGATTTATAGTAGTTTTATATTAATGTTTTAGAAATACACTGTCACTGTACCACAGCCACCACAGAGTCAATATTCTACCATTAACTCTAGGTCCATTCTAATCTTCCTTAACCCTCCAAATTGCCAGACTCAGTTTATTTATTTTTTTCCTTAAATTTTTTTTAGTGAAACACCATGAGGTACAGTTGTACACTTACAAATGTTTGTGCTTGGGTTTCAGTTATACAATGATCAAATACCCATCCCTCCACCAGTGCCCATTCTCCACCACCACTGATCCCAGTATCCCTTCCATCCCCCATCCCCCCATCCCACCCTACCTCTGTGGCAGGGCACTCCATTTTGTTCTCTCTCTCGTTTTGAGTGCTGTGGTTTGCAAAAGAGACACTGAGTGGCAATCATGTTCAGTCTATAGTTTACTCTCACCACGCATCTCCCATCGTGAGAGGAACCTCCCAACACCCTTTATTTGGTGCTCCCTTCTCTATCTGAGTTGCCTTCTCCCCTAGCGTGTGCAGCTGGCCTCAAAGCAATGGAGTAATCATCCTGGTAATTATCTTGGCTATTCTTGGGTGTTAGTCTCCTATTTTGTTACTTTATGTTCCCCAGATGAATGCAATCTTTCTATGTCTGTCCTTCTCTTTCTGACTCATTTGCTTAGCATGATACTTTTTATGTACTACCACTTGTATATGAATTTCATGACTTCATCTTTTCTAACAGCTGCATAGTACTCCATTGTGTAGATGTAGCAAAGTTTCTTTATCCAGTCATCTGTTCTCGGGCACTCAGGTTTTTTCCAGATTCTAGCTATTGTAAACAGTGCTGCAATGAACAAACAAGTGCAGATGTCACTTCGACTATACATTTTTGCCTCTCTGGGATATATTCCCAAGAGTGGAATTGTTGGGTCAAATGAGAGCTCAATTTCTAATTTTTTGAGGATCAATCAGACTCAGTTTTATAGGTAGTTTCTGAGAGTTGTTATCACTGTTTATTTCCTTGCTGTATTTCTTTATACATATGAGTAAGGTCTTCACTATCTGTCCCTCTGATTCTCTTAACTCAGCATAATAATCCTAAAGTTATAGCAAACTGCACAATTTCATATTCCATTGTGAATTTAGTCCACAGTTTCTTTATCCATCCATCTGCCATTTTGTACTTGGGTTGTCACCAGATTTTGGCTATTAGTGTCACAATGAACATAGGTGTGTTGGAATCTGAATGTTAGGATAGAAAGATTTATAAGTACTCTACACAAGCAGTTGTAATATAGAAAGTCACACTGAATGCAATGGGAGATGTGGCATTTAGCCATAAAAGATTTATTAATTTAACTTGAAAGAAGCTCATATATATTCTTACAGTGTTCTGCATGGAATTGACACAAATTGGTGTAGATCTCAGTCTTAATGACTCTTAGCAACAATGTCTGTGCTGTTCTTTACTCTTCTCAGTGAATCCCTCCTCCCTACCCAATTCTGGTTTGTGTTAGACTTGTTATAATATTAAATGATACCCTCCCTATTTTGTATAGTCATAATGTTCGTGTGACAATAAATGCTTGAATCAAACCAGGTTAGTCATACTTCTTCCTATAGTAGCACTGTAGCACTGTCCTCCTTTTGCTCGTCCATTTGTTCGAGCAAATGTCTCCATTGTGAGACTTGTTACTGTGTTTGGCATATCAAATAGGTCACAGGTAGCTTGCCAAGCTTTGTCCTGCAGGCAGAATAGTCTCAGTAGCTTGCCAGGATCTCCAAGAGGGGTGGAGGAATCGAACCCGGGGTGGATGTGTGTAAATCACTTCCTATAGTACGTTTCTTTTTTCCTTTGAGGGGGAACAGGTTTGGACCATACCTGATGGTGCTAAGGGACTTCTCTTGGCTGTGCTCAGGGGTCACTCCTAGTGACCATAGCTCAAGAAATCATATGCTGTGCCAGGGATTGAACTGCATTCAAGGCAGTTACTTTACTTACTTACCTTACTCACCTGTACACACTTTTCAATCCCAATGGTTTTCTGCAAGAGATGGTTTGCTACCCCTTTCTTGAGTGCTTTGAAACTTTGTGACTTTTATGATGAAGGACATTATTGGAATCTCTTGGGTAAAGGTTAGCAATGAATACAAAAATCCCCAAATGGCAGGAATAAGCTCTTAGAAGAGAATTATTCAATCAAATATACAAATATTACTGCTGTTAAGAAGCTATAGCCTAAAGAATCAATTCAGCAATTGATAGATGGGAGTCACAGTCCAAGTCTGCAGTATTAGAGAATGTTTTGTTGATCATGTGGGAAAGTTGGTATAGAAAGGAAAGTAAAGAAACTTGCCTTTACTCTTTTAAGGTTCACTTACTATTTAAACTAATTCCAACATTTTCCTCTTAGGCTTTGTTTAAAGTAAAAAAAAAGTAAAGGCTCTCCCGTTGATCATCGATTTGCTCGAGCGGGCCCAGTAACGTCTCCATTGGAGACTTTGTTGTTACTATGTCTGGCATATCCAATACGTCACGGGGAACTTGCCAGGCTCTGCCGTGCGGGCGAGATACTCTCGGTAGCTTGCCGGGCTCTCCGAGAGGGGCAGAGGAATCGAACTCGGGTCGGCCATATTGGCTGCATGCAAGGCAAACGCCCTACCGCTGTGCTATTGTAGGCTTTGTTTAAGGCATATTCGATATGTCAAACACAGTAACAA